>NW_017729025.1:68408364-68413214 GCF_001723915.1 Gavialis gangeticus
CAGCTCCAGGGCCTTAAAGTGGCAGGTACACCTAGTGCCCTGCCACATGTAGTATCAGACTTCACTGGTTTATGCAACTTCTGTCCCAGACCCCTTTCTGAAGTAAGTTAAACCAGAGTACTCCAGCACCCCAGCATGCTCTCTGGGCTGGGCTGTGCTCTCTGCTGCAGTTGAGTAGGGCTGGACCTTCCCCTCTGCTCCCTAGCCAGAGCAGGGACAGGCAGGGGTGGAGAAGATTTATCCCTCCTCTTAGCTAAAGGGCCAAAAAGAACTAAATTCTTTTAGTCTCATTCCAGCAAAATAAACATGCACTAATTTCATTTAAATAAAATTTCACTTCTTTTATTCCACCTGCTGTCTCTGGGTAGAAATAAGTATCTATGTAACAGTGAGCAGAACTGTAGCTAATATTTGTGTGACCTTCAATATTATGGTAATTTATTTAAATGTTCTTTGTTAATTAAGATGATTCCACATAAAAGGCAACTAAATTACTTTTACCAATTAACTATATCATAGAAATTATTGAAATGATCAATTATCATAATCAACAAGGATTACGGAAATAACAAAATAACAAATGACTCTAAAATGCCAACTAGCCTGTTTTTAAGGCATGTTTTTGATTTCTCATTGAGTGAAATCTCTATTACCTAACCAACTGATTTATGTGCTCTGCAGTTGTTACATAAAAAAGAAAAATCAAATGTGAGTAATAACAAAAAAACTCTTATTTTCTAAACTACTTACTCTACCAAGTATAAAGTAATATGAGTATTTGTTTCAGATCTAGGCACAAATCTATCTGAACAGTCTTGGAAGAAGTATTTTAAGACCTTTTTAGGTGGTTCATTATTAGGTGTAATGAGGTTGTAAGAATGTCAACAGCAGACGAGATCTGATTAAAAAATACAATTCCCTAAGTCAACTTATTAAAATGTTCCCAACTGCTTCAAAAAAACAGAAACAATGCCCCCCTCCTCACTCCCCAATACAACTGAAGGTAAGATGAATGAGATTTGAAGCTTGAAAATGACTATGAATAGTGTTCAGAATTGAAAATATGTAGCAGTATTGGTTGGTAAGGCTCAAATCCATCTCCTTTGTGTAAGCCAAGAAACTGGCCAGTATTCTCAGCTGGGAATTCTCTTGCCTGCAGAACAGAGTTTCTTATTAAAGGAAGAGAAACAGAATACCCACTTCAGGATAGCCAATAGCTTGGCATTGAGCCAGGCAATGGGAGACTCATTGTTCTTATTCTGCTTTGTGGGAGAATGGATTTAAACTTTGACCCTTGATAACCTGAACTGGAGTGTTCCTAATAACTTGGTTATAAAATGAATCTTTCTTTTTGGAGCTGTTATGATTTGTAGAAATCATTATTCTGTGGGACAGACTGACTTTACAGTCCATTGCTTACACAATTCACTTGGAATATAGGAAATCCAGATTTAACTTCCTGCTTCAATAAATGTTTTATCATTTAGACAAAATGTACAGGAAGGAGTGAGCGAATTCCACCCAACATAGGTTGGTGGTTAGTGTACCAACCTGGGATATGGGGGTATATCTCAAGACCCTGAATCTTGATTATTCACATTCTAGTTGAGTGCCACCGTGCTATTTCCTATTCTAAGAAGAAGAAAGGGTCTATCTCAATTTTCTTGAAAACTTCAAAGCATTTTCTGTTCTTCCTAATATGGAATGGAATTTTAAAAAATCTTGAAAAGTTTTTAAGGGCTCCTGTCCATTTCTATCTGGGCCTTCTGCAAGGTTTGGTGTGTACAGAATACTACCCTTTTCACATGAAGAGAAAGTACAGTAAAGTCTCCCTGTGCCTACTATTGCAGTTTTGGGACATTTGCTATATTCTCTGTTCTGAACCACTATATGAAGTTTATAGTCTACACTGTAGGCAGAGCCTTCTACCTCCCAGCTTATCCCAAAATTATTGACCTCATCATAATGAAATAGAATTGGCAAATTTAACATATAGCAGAACCTTTTCCTTCAGCAAGGATGAACTGCTGTGTTTTATCTTTATTTTACAGTTTTATATTGTCACCTGAACTGTAGGACCTGAACACTTTTCACATTAAATTGATAGCAGTAGCAAAATCCCTAGTAAGTGAACTTCAGGGCTTCAAGTCTTTGTGTGTCTGCCTGGTACTTTGGTTCAGTGAAGGTAAATCTCCATGGACAGTGAATTTACATAGGCTGTTGAGTGCATTTCTCAAGTGTACATGGTATGATGCATTTAAAGTAGAAATATATTAAATGTCATCATCTCTCCCTATGTATCTCTTTAAAATAAATTTGTTTTTCCTTTTCCATAAGCTATAATTTTAGGATGTAAACTGCAAATGGAAGCAAGACAGTGAACAAGCAATCTTGACTTTATTTGTAAGGTGGAAGCTATAAACTTTCCTGATTAAATTTGTGTGTTTATAATAAGTAGGCATTTTATTAAAACAAACACACCAAAAACCTCCCTAATGAATAATGAAAATATTTATCAAGTTGTGATACTTGAGGGCATGAATCCTTTAATTTTATTTTTCCATAGATGGGATCAGAGGAAAAGATATAGGATCTTAAGTTTGCTGAGTTATGAGACAAATGGTCAAAAGACCCTGGGGGTTGCTTCACAACCTAATGGGTATAATTATAGTTAGAGTCCTAATCACTGTCATTTGGATCTGAATGTTATTCTCTCCATAAAAAGTCTACAGGGCTAAGAACTGGGACCTGGACAGAGAATCTATCATTTAGGGGATTATCTCTAATTCAGAACTTGGCAAACCCATTTGGTGAATAAGTTTGGCCAGAAAGGGAAAGTAAGAAGGTAGCTTTAAAGTATATTCCAAATCAGATCTGTTCAATGGCCTTAAATAACATTTGTGGCTCCCTCATTCTTGGATTGTTCATCCCAGAATTAACAGTCTGATTCTCAAAATTAGATACAGCAGCCTGAGATTTGCTTTACAACCAGCAGTCTATGGCCCCCAAGCAGAGGAATAAATGTGACAAAGGATTCCTTGCATGTGCCCTCTTTACTATGGCTATGCCCTACATGGGACCAAGGGGCAGGGAACTGTAAATTCTGTTTTGGCAGCCCACTGTTACCAGAGAATGACTGTTCAGAGAAGCTTCTCCACTTGCTAGTTAATCTGGTTTCAAAGGTGTTTTGCATCACTAGATTGGCACATAACAGCTTAAAAAACCAGGAAGTCTGGCCCCAGGCCTCTTTAACCTTCAGTCTGATGAAAAGTAAATGTCATGACTGAGTCAGAAAGATTACAAAAGCAGCAGTTGGATGAAGGGAGACAAAAAAAAAAGCAAGCAAGGAGAATAAAAGTATATTTATTTGTGTTTTATACTTTGGCTCTAACAGACCATGTTCCTCAGAGTGTGCCTTGAGGAAAATAGCTCAAGTGTGATGTGTACTGCAGAACTCTCAGCAGTGGTCTCACACAGCTGTGAAGCAAAAACTCCAGAAGTCACTGTAACAAAAGGGTAATAACAACATTATAAATTAAGAGAGAAGTAGTTAACTTTGTTAGTCTGAAGTCAGGCAGAAGAGAGGACTGGGTGTCACCCTGGGGACTCATTGGAAATCCTTCACTGTCGAAGATGATTGTCTTCCATGATTACCTGAGCTATGGGTCTGAAGATGGTTGACAAGGCCGATCCAGGATCGACAGACTCTGTTGACACTTGAGCATGGGTTTCCATGTGGGGTGGGTGGCTCTGGATTCTTAATTCAGTCTGCAATACGCTGTTTCTATCACTCCCACTTGACCATCTCCTGTTGTCATTCTGAGGTTTCAAAGTACTAAGATTCCTGCAGCAGATTCTTCCTCTATTTGGGGTGGTTCCAGGTACTAGTCTCCCATGAAACTATTATGTCAGTGAGATATTGAATCTCCCTTCACCTTGTCTTTTCAATATCTGTTCTTCATATTGTGGGTTTCCCCTTTGGACCTCTGCAGTTTCTTGTCTAAGATCTTTTCTAGAGTTTTGTTGGTGATTCAGTATCTTTTGCTTGGAGTTGGTATCATTCTGCCAAACACAAAAGGCCTTACACTTGTGCTGATCAACTCTTGGATCTTCCAGATATTGTCATCAAACCAGTTTTGGTGTTTTTTGGTAGCAAATCCAAGTGTCTCTTCACAGGCATTGATAACAATGCAGTTGAAGACACCCCAAGCGCTCTGACATTCTCCCATGATTGTTGATTGGAATTTGCCAGTTTGTCATTGAGGCACTGGTGGAAGAGTTCGCACTTGATTGGGTCCTTGAGTCTTTTGATATGGATTTTTTGTTGGCATTGCTTCTGTTGCATGCATCATTTGGCAGCCAGTTTGAGTGACATAACCAAGTGGATAAGTCAATGATCAATCCAGCAATCGGCTAGCTCATTTAGAAAGGCATAAGCTTTTGCAGGTGACAGCCTACTTTGTCAGATTCTATGAATGGAATTGCAGAGAGCAGAGGTACTAAATAGAAAAGAATAAAGTATTTAAATGTGAAAGATTGTAATTTAAATACACTTGTCCAAACAATGAAGATAACATCTATGATTCATTCACCTGCTCCTCTACCAAAGTCATATATACCATTACCTGCTTACAGTACCCATTTGAGTCTACATTGGATGCACAGGACAATCCCTACATGAAATAATAAAAGGACACAGATTTGACAGCATTTCAAGAAAAACACAAAAGCCTGTGGCAGAACACTTTAACCTCCCTGGACATTCTATTACTGGCCTTAGTATAGCTATTCTTAAACAACAAAACTCCAGAAAAAAACTTAGACAAGAAATTGCAAAAAAAAAAAAAAAA
>NW_017729025.1:68418214-68419734 GCF_001723915.1 Gavialis gangeticus
AAAGCCTGTGGCAGAACACTTTAACCTCCCTGGACATTCTATTACTGGCCTTAGTATAGCTATTCTTAAACAACAAAACTCCAGAAAAAAACTTAGACAAGAAATTGCAAAAAAAAAAAAAAAAGAAAAAAGAAATCACCCACAGACTTAATTGTGTTAAGCATAGGCTCAAAAATGTTTCTGGATTCTCTGCATTTTGATCCCATTATATAGACTAGCTTTTATAACCCCTATATCTCTCAAAGGGTTAACTGCTTTATTTATTCCTTTTGATATCTTAAGCTCACCTTTGCAGATCTCCTTTCTTCTCCCCCTTTCCCTATTCTTTGTATTTCATTATTATTTTCCTTTCTATTTCATACTGTTGCCTCTGAAAATCCATTCATAGAATCTAATGAAGTTGGCTGTGGCCTATGAATGCTTACGCCTTTCTGAATTAGTTAGCTTGTAAGATACCTCCCTACCATGCCTTCTGCCTGCATTATAACTTAAGTATTTCAATGAAAACAAGTTTTTAAGGTTCTGCTTTTCTCTTCTGATTTGTTTCATGTTTCTTGGTTTCATCCATAAATTGCAGTACTAAAATATTACTAAAAATTGAATAATATTCTCTTGAAATCTAGTCCTGCAACGTACTGATTAGTGAAGTTCTCCCCTGATGGAGCAGAACTAGAATAAGCTTCTTGGTCTCTTGACCCCAACAGTTATGTGAAATTTAAATGTAAACATCCAAGTATTTGTATACATCTCCTTTCTTCACCTATGAAAATTGAATTATTTTATTCTAAAAAAACAATGCAGCACTCAGGCTAAGGACAGACATTACACATGAATCAGTTTAAGTGATCAGAAGCTGGTTTAAACCTGTAACAGAACAGATGTTCAGTGCACATGAACCAGTTTGGAAATGGCTGGAACCAGTTTGAATCTAAACCTGGTTGAATGAAGTATCAGGCTTAACTGATTTGGGTCAAACTGGCTTATGTAATGTCTGCACCAGACCCCTTCCTGTTTTAACTTTAAACCAGAGTCCCCTAGCATCCCAGTTGCTTTACAGCCCTGGGCAGGACTCTCTGCTCCAGAGCAGGACTGGCTCTGTCCCTCTGCCTGGCTTTCCCCTGCCCCCCACTCCATACTCAAGCAGGGATTCCCTCCCTTCTCCCACATCACAGACTAGCGAACAGGTGGGATGCTAGCTAATGCTGAGAGGTGTCTGGGTAAACAGACAGGGCAAAGGCAGACAGGACAGTGTTCCCTTAGGGCTTTTTGGAGCTAATCAACAGGTCAGCTGGTAATGTCCCTCCATTCCTTCCTTGGAAAAGGTTAAGAGCTTGAACTAATGAGAGAAGTTTTTGTTTCCTTGATGGGCTGCTAAATGTTGTATTACTCCCTGTGTAACTCCCTGCTGTGTAACGAAATGCTGTGTAACTCCCTGCTGGCTCCCTTGCTGGTCAGGAGCAGTGTGGAGGGGGGGAACCTCTCCCTAATCAGAGTGTCCTGCCAGAGTCTGGATGCCCCCC
>NW_017729025.1:68420155-68422199 GCF_001723915.1 Gavialis gangeticus
GTGCCCCCCCCCCCCCCCAGCTCAGCACTGTGAAAGGGAATGGAGGGTTGCTTTAGCACCCCGTGGCTTCTAGCCTGAGCCACTGCAGGCATATGCTTGCATTTCTTCGCTCCAGAGGTCATGTCTTTATGGTTAAAAACTGGTTCAGCCTAGCCAGGTTAGACTAACCTGCAAAGATTGAATCAATTCAGGCTCAGGCTTTTTGAATGTCTGTCCCTATCCATAAAGAATTGAAAGAAACAAAACTTTTAAAATATGCTATGAAGTTGCTATTACAGATTAACTTTCATGCTTTTATTATGTGTTTCACAATATTTGGTCTGTTCCTTAAATCCCATGTCCTGCAGTCCTCCAGTTTCTGAGGATGTCTCTCTCTTTTACATAAGTGTGTGCTCTTCATAGTTGTGAAAAGAAGCTTGAAATCATGATGAGACAGCTCCCTAAAGGCTCAAAACAAAGAAGGTGACATCTTTCTTTGTTAAAAAATAATGACGTATATTTTTGAGTCTCCTGACTGGGGGTTGGGGAATGGACTGATTGATGATTTTTAAATATTTGTGGTTGGTCTTATTGCTACAATACTGAGATTCTGCTCTTTATCTAAGCTATTTTGCAAATCTTCTCCTCTATAGATTCCCTATATTAAACATAATCCTTTTTCTTCTTTTTTATTCATTTCTATTCATTCATACTACATTTGCATCACTTATTTAATAACACATAATGGGCATGACAAAGAATATAAATCTGTCTACTATATAAATGATACCCAATAGTTAGTCATTTGAAAAAGATAGTATGGTTAAGTTTAATACATACACACAAAACCTTTTCTAGAGGAAGGAACAATATTCTAGTTCCAAGATTCCAAAATTGCTCTATGTACACAGCTGCCTCACATAGGCTTTATGCACGTTTAAATCTTACCCTTACTTCTGATTACCCAAGGACTGACACTAATGTCACTGTTATTTCACTCGGGTGGAAAATTTGTGGAATTACTGTAGCTTCTAGATAGTGCCTGAAACCATATTGATATGTCTCTCTCAGAGCTAGAGCTTTCACCATTGCTTGCTGTTTTAACTGCAGAATTGCAAAGCAGACTGAACAGTTTCTGCTATGTCTAGATGGAGAAAGTTAATTCATCAGATTTTTGCTATGGTGACCCACAGCAGGTGCATAGGGAACACTGGAGGGTTGCCATCAGAGTAGAGCTGATGTATTTATCAGTTTAACCATCATCTTCACCTCAGTGCCCCAATTATACATCTTTTTATTTAAGGGGCTGGGAAACGTTAATTTTCCTTTCTAGTGCCTGACTCCTCAATCTCTTATTCAGTATCCAACATTCATTTGGAGGAGTCAAAGTTTGGACTGTCACCAGGACTGCTGCTGCTATCATGCATAACACATGCTGCTAATTTTTTAGCTCTTGTTATCTCTAAAAAAGCTCCCCTTGTTCCTTAACTGTTTGTTCAATGCAGGAGGGGGAAAGGACAAGCTGCCCTTGGTGCTATGCAAAAATATTTCTTGCTTCCTTACTGGTTTTCTCAGGTTGGCAAGCCTCAGACACTGCAATGATACGTGTTAGGGGGTCCATAATGTCAAAACAAGAACTCCCCAACAAAGATCCTAAGCTTTCCATGGCTTGACTGTCTTGCAAATACCAGGAATAGCTTTGGAAACCAATACTGTAGGGTAGCCAGTCACGGTTTTATAAGTCCATTTATCAGCCGTTGAGTGTAAAATAATCTTTTACTGAAAAGGGAAAGAACAATGGTCACTTAGTGAAGTTTTATCACTGTTTTTCTGTCAGGTTTTGCACACTAACAAGGCATATATTGTTAGGGCTAGTGCTGTCTGAGCTTGTGGAGGCTTATGCATGCTAAACCTCTGACTCTTCTAAGATTTATTTACTTGCAGGCTATATTATCCATTCCCACTCCTTAACTTGCTTTTGCCACTTCTTCTGATACTGGTGCCTCCTGTACCAAGTATTTTGTTGTAGCACTCACCCATTAGCCCCCATACAATAGGGGCTACT
>NW_017729025.1:68427199-68433314 GCF_001723915.1 Gavialis gangeticus
GTGAAGTTTTATCACTGTTTTTCTGTCAGGTTTTGCACACTAACAAGGCATATATTGTTAGGGCTAGTGCTGTCTGAGCTTGTGGAGGCTTATGCATGCTAAACCTCTGACTCTTCTAAGATTTATTTACTTGCAGGCTATATTATCCATTCCCACTCCTTAACTTGCTTTTGCCACTTCTTCTGATACTGGTGCCTCCTGTACCATCCTCAAGATAATGACAGATTCCAATTCTCTGTAGTGGCTAGGTTTTGTATGAACAAAAGCATCTCTATTTTTTTGAAGGTCTAATCCAAAACAATGGATTCAAATACCTGAAATCAATGCAAAGATACTCACTAACTTCAGTGCACTTTTGATTAAATTAGCCTTGTGCCAATCTTTTCCTCTCCAGCTTATTTATTTCTCAGTTAATCTTTGGAAGGTGGGGGGAGGAAGCGGGGAGAAAAAACATAACTCACATTTTCTCTCTTCTACTCTTCTATTATTTTGAAAAGCATGAATGTCACTTAAATTGGTACTGGTACTCTGAAATTCCTTACTACATTCAGCAGTTTGAGTGGAATATAAGCCCAGAAGAGCCAAGAGAACTGTCATTATATCTTGCTGTCTTTGTTATGGTATAGATTTCATGCTCTGTTTCCCCCCAATGTCTTATTCTCTCAGGCATTCTGGACCTAATTCTGAGTTCACTTTCACAGATGTTAGTCAGGAATAATTTCACTAAGGTCATAGGAGGAGTAGCAGAAGTTTAAATCCAATTTGAGTAAAAGCAGAATCTTGCTCTTTGCCTTAGTCACAGATTTAGCTTCTGGTTTGTCTTAATCTGTTCTCTTTACTGGCACTTTTCCTACCCACGACATTTAAAACATATAATGCAGTGATTTATCTATCATAATTGTAATTGTTCCAAAGTTATTAAGAATATAAAGGAATTTTAAGCACCTGCAGCAGTAACAGACATAATGATAAGTGACCTGTTGCCTTTGTTAGCATGCAGTCATTTAGGGGAGAGACAAGAAAGGAAAAGTGTCAAGCCAGTCTAGGTAAAAAGGGATTCCTGATATCAATGAAATATATAAAACCATTTTCCGAGATATCAATGAAATATATAAAACCATTTTCCGAGTATGGGACAAAGTTGCTCTTTACATTTAATTTTAGACTTCTGTCTTAGAGTCTGATTCCATTTCTATTACGATTTTCCATAGACTTAATGGAAGTTGGATTAACCCTTACTCCAATACCAGGAAGCTTTTATTGACTACGTCACTGAGAATCATTTCAAACATTTTTTCATTGTGACTTAATCCTCTCTTTTGAAACCCCTATTAAGATATCTGCTAGTTTTTGTACTGATAAAAGTGTTCTTATAAGTAAGAGACTGTACTTTACTGTCTCTAGAGCAGGTTTTCAAGAAATACTAGCACCAAGGGATTACTAATAATATATGACATCTGGGTGCAAAATTTATGCACCATTTTAAGTTCATAAAACATGTATAATTGTACCTATAAACCTGATGTCTATTCAGTTAGATGAGACCCGTACAGCTGAGTCAAAGTGGAGTCCATGTTGTCTAGCACTTAAGAATGACATCTGAGCTATGAAACGTGTACTGTATTGGTCAATTTTAAAGATTATACATCTGTATGAATTGCTTTTGAATGTTTTGCATTTTCAGGATCTTTAGCAATTTCCTAGATCCTTTCAGTATCAAATAATAACATAACCTTCTGGGGCTTTCTCTATGGTCCCAAATGTTACACCTTAATTAATTTTTACTTCCTTAGCAGCAGAATTGAGCTTAGCTATGTTATCATTATGCCCAATTGATGCCCTTCAGATACCTTAGTAAAATATTCAGTGAGTCCACACACAGATGCATGACAGACAACTGCCTCAGATTATTAAACTGAATTCTGAAAGAAGCAATACAATATATATGATCTTATTCCAAATGACTATTGAAAAGTGTGCTAACAGTTTTGGAAGCAAGAACTAGCACCCAAGACGAATCCTCTCAGCTGAATAACTCCCCACTCCTTTTTTTTCCTTGTTCCTGGATCACTTACACACTTTGTTAGGCAGTCATTCGTTACGAACCAGAAAATAACTTGGTGGCATGAGCAAGAACCCACCTTCTGATGCAATGGTCTCCGTCATTGGGTTCAGAGGCCTATTCCCTTTTGTTTACTCTCTATCTGTCCTCGGGATTCTAGGTTGTTTTTTTTCTAATCAGTGTCATAATTGGGTCCTATAAATATTTTATTTTGAAGGATCAACCAGAAGTTATTGCTACCTTTTAAATGTCCTCCACTACAAATCATATTTCCTCATGTTACAAATCAGATTATTTGGATTGTTTTCCCCCACATAGCTAGACATTTTTGAAGTGTGTTGTTTGGAAAAGAAAGTGAAGCTTAAATTTCTGAGAAATTGTGATTCCAGTTTAAGTGCAATTTTAGTACTTTTTGAATCTGCTTTTGAGGTCTTCTGATCATAGTTTGTATAGTAAACCTGCTTAAAGGATAGTGAAAAATCCAATATTTAATTTGCAGTCCCGAACCATATCATGAACTATATAACTGTACAATAAACACTCTACACATACATGTGTAAGATTATTTTATTTTACATTTTCACTACTCCCTTCAACATTCATGATTGTAGTAGATAGGCTATTAGATAAGAGATAGTAGAATATGGCACAGTATATTATATAAAACAATTTTATGCTATGTTTATATGAATCCAAGGTGCCTTTCAATTTAAGATGATCCCCCAAATGATGATTATAAGTATGATCCTCAAACTTGTTATAATTTTTCATGTCTAGAATCTAATTATTGGAGGATCATCTTAAATTCATTCCCCCCTAGCACTAAGGCAGTGAAAGTAATGGCTGGGGAACAAGTGGTAGGGAAAGCAGAGGCTAGGGATAGGTGAATTACCCTACCATTTGCTTGGGATAGGTGATGGGGGAGGCAAGGGGCTATCCTCCCTTTTGCCTCCCATCACTTTTCCCCACTCCTTCCTGCCACTTGCCCCTTTCTAGTGCTTACACCCTGCCTTCATTGTCTGTCCCCCACCACTTGCCTACCCATGCCTGTCCCCCTGACATTTGGCTCTTCAGTGCCTGCCACTACTAGGGGAGCAAGTAGTGCAAGGGAGAGTGCACCACAGTGGCAGGGGAGTTGTTGTTCAGGATGCCTCTTCCCCCACATTCCCCGTCTGCCACCTGTCCCCTACCCTGCCATTGAAGTACCCCAGGCCCAGAGCAGTTGGTGGCTTTGGCTCCAGCTCCAGTTAAAGCCACACCTACTGCTTGCCTCAGGTTGGTGTTCAAATTCAAGGTGAATTTTTTTTCCCCATGTTGTATGGGGGGAAAAACCTTGCCTTGGATTCAAGTAAGTATGGTAAATACAATATATAATTTACGTATCATTTTTAGATGTTATTTCATCATCATTAAAAGAACATAGGCCCATATAATTAAAAAAAACCCCTATCTTCCTTCATTTCTTATTTTATTTGGTATAGAAATACAATAGAAGTTCTAATCAAATAATTATGAATTCTTTTTATTACCACAAACAGTTTAAGGAACCATGGGTGTAATTCTCTAAGAATCTTCCTACAAAACCAGCTCTTTGCTTGTATTAATTACAGTATTGGCTTCTATGGAACTTTTTAAGGGAATAAAGTTGCTCATATGCTAAAACATTTGTGTGGACGGGCTCTCTATTAAAACTATAATAGCCCATCATATTGTGCAGTCTTGAATAAACAGAAGGTATTGAGATTAATTAATAATACTTTCTATGAAAAGGTGTCTTCTAAGCTTACATTTTGGGTGAGTAATTGCATGATTTTTTATGGACAATAGAAAGGTTTCTCATCATGCTGTCATACTGTTTCATTTTAGTGCTGACTAGCAACCATGGAGATTTGATGGATTAACATGCCATTAACAAAACAGTAGAAGTAAATGGTTTGTTTGTTTGTTGTTTATTTCTAAAGAACTGTTTATTTATCCCTTGCTTATGAATAAAGATTTAAAATAATCGTGAACAAACATTATTTACCTTCAAGCCACGCAGGATGACAATGAATATAGAGAGAATGTTAGAGAAATGGTATGTTGCTTAATAATAGCTTTTATAGGGATGGGCAGATGTGATGGACAGATGGGTGGACTAACAGAACTAAGTGCATTATTAGCTGCTTGGACATTTGTTGAATGTCAGCCAAAACTACTGAAACATGGCAATCGAACATTGTTATACATATCCCACAGGGAGAAAACCAACAGTACATGAGTAGTAAAAATGTGTGGTATTTTTTTTAAGATCCAGATACAGAAAAAGTAATCACACAAACTCATATAAGCCAAAGCAGTATTGTGAAAACACCTTAATATTCGGATAGCTGCTAAGTATATAGATAAGTAAAAATCATCAGTAGACTATCTCCTTAGTTAAGATGATTGATTTTTTTTTTAACATTTGCATTGTGTTATCATCATCCCCCCCCATTGAAGGCAAGTAGGACTTCACATTTGTATTGTGACTTTCAGTTGAGGGTCTCAAATTAGTTTATAAACATTTTAATTAAACCTCACCACTGCTCCAAAGAGGTATCTAATTTACACTTTGTTGAAATACAGCCACCTATGAGGAGGAATGCAGCAACACCCTAACAGTATACTCTTTAGCACTACAAATTGTTAAATGCTGAAGCAGCCTCTAGTAAACTCTTTTGTTTGTTCTATGATATTTTGTGATCACAGCTGGTGAATGAATTGAATCAAAAACTACACTTGCTGAGGAGAAAAGGAAAATATCATTCAGTACAGAAATTATGAGAAAACGATTTTAATACTTAGAAACAGCATCTGGTAATAAACAAAACCTAATTGTAAACGGACCTTAGCACCTCAGAAGGAGGTCATATTGTGAACCACAGCATAATAGTGAATAACACTTGAAAACACCGATCTGCCTTCAAACATGACAAGAATGATTTGCAGTTAATAACAGGGGGGAGAAGGCAGAGAGGCCAGTCTTTTGAGTTACCCTTGGCTTCACCTAGGACAGAATAAAAAATCACTTCAGTGCTGTGAGCTACTTACTTTCTTCCTGGTCATTATTGCTTAGTTATATCTTCGTGATAAAATCTGTCATTACTGACTTTATTGACATTAAAGTTGATTTATTTGCATGCCTGGTGAAAAAGAACTGCATTATGCAGGCATTCACATTGCTTGAGTACTTTAGATAGCAAGTGCATCACTGACTTAATTGTCTTTTGCTGGTTCACTTGCTCTCTAATCTCAGTTAGAAAATAATATTGGACCAAAATCATCCCTGGCATAACTCGGTTGCTTCAATGGTATTACACTAAGAATGAAGTTGGTCCATCCTTCCTAAGCAGAACTGCATGATAATAGAGAAATATAGTTTCATAGTTAGTAGGGTTGGAAGGGACCTGAGCAGATCATCAAGTGTGAACCCCTGCCATGGCAGGAAAGAGTACTGGGGTCAGATGACCCCAGCAAGGTGATTGTCAAGCCTTGTCTTAAAGACCCCCAGGGTAGGAGCCAGCACAACTTCACTTGGAAGTTGCTTCTAGATCCTAGCCGCCCTGACAGTGAAGTAGTGCCTCCTGATGTCTAATCTGAATTTACCCTTTGCCAGCTTGTGACCATTATTTCTAGTCGCTTCCGGTAGTGCTCAGGGAAACAGAGACTCCCCCAATGCCTGCTGGTTCCCTCTGACTAGTTTGTAAGAGACCACTAGATCCCCCCTCAGCCTTCTCTTGTGGAGGCTGAACAGGTTCAGGTCCCTTGGCCTCTCCTCATAGGGCCTGCCCTGCTGCCCCCTGATCATGTGAGTGGCCCTCCTCTGGACCCTCTCCATGTTGTCCACATCCCTCGTGAAGTGTGGCGCCCAAAACTGGACGCAGTAGCCCAGCTGCGGCCTGACCAATGCCACATAGAGGGGGAGTATCACCTCCCTGGACCTTCTTGAGACGCATCTGTGGATGCATGAAAAGGTGCGGTTGGCCTTCCTGACTGCATCCCCACACTGCCGGCCCGTATTCATTTTGGCAT
>NW_017729025.1:68438314-68447950 GCF_001723915.1 Gavialis gangeticus
ACAAGTGCTGGTAAAGCTGTGCCAGGGGTCCCAGGATGACCTCAGCTAAGTCCCTCAGCACACTGGGGTGGAGATCGTCCAGATCAGCTGATTTAAATACATCCAGTCCTTCCAGAAGTTCCCTGACTAGATCCTCCCTGACTGTTGGCCTAGGTGTGCCTCCCCTGGGGTCTGAGGAGGTCCCGGTGGGGGCATGTGATCTGATCCCTGCTCAGGAAAATGGAGGCGAAGAAGTCGTTAAATAAGTTAGCTTTGTTGTCTGGTGTGACGACCAAATTTCCGAGCATGTCTATATGATAAAGTGTTTGTTTATTTTTTTCTTCTATTTTAGTTGTCTAAGTCAGTTACCAACAAGGCATATTTAAAAGACTTAATTATGTGCTCATTTTGTGAAAAACCCATCCATGGGGGACTCCCAGAGCTTTGAGTTTCACTCTGCTGTACTGCCTCATGTCTAAAGATCCAGACCAAAGTTGCCTTTATTCATAAGCCTCAGCTCCACTGCCCTCATACTGGACCTCACAACTGTAGCAAAGGAATCTTTGCCAGCTCCAGGTGCCCTTCCCTTGGGTTGTGTAAGAAATTTAAGTTCCCTCTTTCCAAATAAAAGGCTGGATTATTTGTCTCCAAAAAATCACTCTTTTCACAAGCAATCAGTAAGAAGATAAACCACCAACAGGATTTATTACATAGAAGAAAATATTCACACATGTAAAACTGACCATAATTTTGGAGACAAAACTAAAAAGTTTCATACGCTCTCATCTAGACACCCCCTAACCCTCCTGAGACTCCTTTTAGTATCTCCAGAATTCAGCCTTCTTGCTGATCCTACCAGCCCTGCCTGGGTGCCATTGAACCAATGAAGCTTGGGATCCAAAGATCATGATTCTATTCTAGCTAGACACTAAGGCTAGGTATAGACATTAAAAAAGCTGGAGGCAGATTTGAACTAATTGATGTGGGTTTCTCTAAGTGGACTAGAGCAAACAGAAGCCAAGTTTGCCCACAAGTTTGCGTTGGAGTGGGGGCACACAGGCTGCCTGCACTGGCTAAGGCCAGCAGGTTGGGGGTGCTTCTGCATGCCACCCACCAGGCTGCTAGAGAATGCCAAGCTCAGCTAGCAAGCGGGCACCCCTCATTGGCCAGTGCAGTCCTTCATCCCATTCCTGCCTCCTGCCAGTGGCCACTGTCAGCCATGGAGGGCACTTTGAGGTAGGAGAAAGTGGAGTGAGTCCTTCCCAGCTGTGCTGGCTCAGGTTATGTCAGCTGTCGGAAGCAGCCACAGCAGGGGGGGCAGGGAATTGGAGACCCCCACTGCATGGACCTGGCCCCAGCCCCCTCCCCACAAACAGATGCCAGCATTCCCCCCTGCCTGGCTGTAGCTGTGTCTGTGTCCCTGCATCTGTAATTCTGCATGACAGAGCAGGGAGGGGAGCACTCCCCCTCCTCCTGCTGCTCTATCATGCAGGGACACAGAAGCAAGGATACAGATGCCGGATGCCCTTCGCCCCCCACCAGCTGCTGCTAACATGTGGCCAGAAGTAGGAGGTGGGGCTGGGGACACAGCAGGCTGAGTTCCAGCACATTGCCTTTTGAGGAGGGCTTGGGGAGGCCCACAAAGCAGCCTGGGATGCAACTGAAAGCAGTGATGCACTTGCACCCCCTGAGACCACCAGTGCACCCCCTGACAGGCCACACTCCCCAGTTAGGTGGCAGGCAGGGGGGCAGGTGGCAGCAGGTGGAAGTCCCCCCGTGAGTGCTGGCCGGGGAGTGGGAGCACCACTGGCACTCCTGGGAGCACTGCTCATGCTTCCAGGTTGGCACGATCAGCGGCACAGGGACACCCCCATTCCGGTCAGTGAGATCAGCCATGGGGGACTCCCCCTGGTGGCGATATCAGCTGTGGGGGGATCCCCCCCACCCCCGTCAGTGAGATTGGCCACAGGGTATCCTCCCCCCTGGCTGGCAAGATCAGCCATGGAGCACCCTCCAGGTCATTGACCCCCCTGGTCACTGACTGACTTCTGGGGGGAGCACATGCCCCCCCAACTCAGAAGGCACCAGTTGCCCATGAGTGAAAGTGACCCAACTTGAGACAGGAGGGGATCAAGGACAGAAGTCTGATAGACTGGTCTAACCTAAATCACTTAAGTCTAATAGCATATTGATCCAGGTCTATCTTAGACCAGGTTCCACCAGTTTTAAACCAGTCTATATGTGCTGAACTTCTGATCTGTTACAGGTTTAGACTGGTCACCAGAATCCTCTAGAAACCTCTCATCACCCTGAGGTACAGGTGCAACACATAGGGGGTGCATGGGGGTGCACGTGCACCCCCTGAGAGCACTGGTGCACCCCCTGATAGGCCGCACTCCACACTTAGGTGATGGGCAGGGGGCTCAGGTGGGAGCACCGCTGTTCCCTGAGAACATTGGCCTGGGAGTGGAAGTGCCAGATGAAATGCTGTAGCCACTTCTGGGAGCACTGCGGCCACTTCCGGGAGCACTGTGGCTGCTTCCTGGTCAGCAAGATTGGACATGGGGGGTCCCCCACCCAGTCGGCAAGATTGGCTGTGGGGGGAACCCTGCCCTCAGTCACTGACTGGTTGCTGGGGGGGCACATACATCCCCTGACTAAGGTGGCACCAGTTGCCCATGTACTGAGCTCTTAACCTCAGCATCGTTCATATTTTCTTATTTCACCTCTTTATTCCATTCACAATTTTGGACAGAACAGAACCCAAAGAAAAATTCCTTTCACAGTTCAATGAAGTTTACTTCCCACTAACTTTTCTTGAAATGCCATTGTTTAAACTATTTATTAGTGACCTTGAGTTGGACCTTTATTGTTAAT
The DNA here is from genome assembly GCF_001723915.1 of Gavialis gangeticus. Taxonomy (NCBI): domain Eukaryota; kingdom Metazoa; phylum Chordata; order Crocodylia; family Gavialidae; genus Gavialis; species Gavialis gangeticus. Next base: position 68,441,171 of record NW_017729025.1, read on the forward strand.
GCACATAACATTGCACATCAACAATTCAAATAACTAGAACCCCTAGAGTTACTGAAAAACAATTCAAACAACAAATGTAATGAATCATCTGAACCAGCAGTACCCATAAGGCCACAAGGCAAATATGCAAATACAGATGTAGGCTGAATCATTGCAGCTTTTTGAAATTTACTTGGAAGTTTGGATCAAAAAATATCTACCATATTTTGTTCACTACTGAAAAAGTTAACATTTTGCTTTGGATTAATATATGGACTTTGCTGAGTAGCTTTAGAGCAAAAGTTTAACATGAAAATTTATTTTAAAAGGAGCTACAATGATTGTGCTTGTGGAGTTTCAATTTTTTAGCAGCTCAGAGGGAATCTGGCACTTTACAAAAACTAAGACTTAACCCCTAAGTATAAATATAAAATAAAAGTATTTTATTTTTGTACTGCAGGGACTGATCCTGACAAAACTCCCAAAGATGACTCCTTGCATAAAAAGAGCATCTTACTGTTTAGTGGGCATAATAAGATGAAGCAGGCCAATCTGGTTAAAAAGTTCTCACTATTTTTCTGTGTGCTAATTTATGGACAAATTTATTTAATTTTTTTTTCTTCTGCATTATAAACTATTACTTTCACAGTAATTATTTTTATAAGACATTTTAATCATATCACCTAACTGAATAAAACAGGTTCTATTATGGTATGAAGAGCAGTTGCTTGGGTACTTAGTGTCTTTTTACTTCATGGTCAGGTATGTAGCCATTTTTGTGGTTATCTACATGGCAATTTGGGCACTTACTTACACACCCAGAGGAAATAATTCCTGGATGCAAAGCCCTCTGAAGACAATTACAGTTGACTATATAAATACTCAGACTGAACATGTACAGCAAAAGCCATATCATACATGTACACACCTTGTGGATGTTCTGGTGTAGACATTCAGACCCTATGACTACTACACTCAGACACAGGCAGGGGGAGGGGGGACACAGATAGCTTTTCCATTATTTCCTCCAATAGCCCAATTTCTTCCCCAGCCTAAGACATTCAACTGGAATGTCAAGCCCTTCTCCCCGCAGACCAAGCTCTTCTGTTTTTGTCCCCACTAGCTGAGAGGCCAGGACACTCATTTGGCAAGGTAGAGGACCTGGGTTGTAGGCCCCATGCACAAAGGCTTGAATCTGGGTTTCTTAAACTTCCTAGCACAGTACCCTAGCCACCACACTACAAGTCAGCCCTTATTCAGGCCATTCTCTGACATTCCCTTTGAAGTTGGGCCCTTGGCAGCCAAGAGAGAGTGATATTTGGGGGCAGGAAGAAAGGAGCAAGCCAGAAGATATGTGACTGAGTAAAGTGGCTCTAGGTTCTAGCTGGGCCCTAGTTCCCAGTGACAGAAGCTTTCCCCAGCACTGTCCTTCGCCCAATGGTATTCTATCACTATTTATATAATGGTATTATAAATATTCCTCATTGTAATATCATTTTGCATCTTTATTTGTTTTTCTAAAACCCCTCTGTACATTAAAAAGATATCTTCATTGAGCTGTCTACAATGATGCCTATATTTTTCCCTGAGTAGCTGCAGTTAATTTATAGCCCACCTACGAGCATGTGTTAATAGAAATTGTTCCTCCATCTTGCATAACTTTGCTCTTGTCTATACTGACTTTCATTTGCTAATAATAAAACCCCACAGCATGGGTTTTCATCTTCTTCTGGAGTTCCTTACTATTTTGTTTTTTTTTAATCTTGAGTTACACAAATAATTTTCTGTCAGCTGCAGATTTTGTCTTTTCTTTGTTCACCCTCTTTTTCCAGATGATTATTAATATGTCACAAATATATATGTCACATACAATGACTGTTAGGAAGAATTCTTAGGACATATCACTATTAACCTCCTTCCATGTTGAAACTGAAGTTTATTTCTATTCTCTGTTTCTTATCTCTTAGCCTGGTTCTAATCCATGATGTAACTTTATCTCTCAACATTTGACTACAGAGTTTCTTAAATAGCCTCAAGTAAGGGAATGTATCAAAGGTCTTTTAAAAGCCCAAATAAATTATGTTTACTAAATGGTATTTGTTCATACGTTCACTATCCTATTTTTCAACTTCATGTAAAAAAATATATATACAAATTGGTATTTCTTGTGTGCACAGGGGATGAAAAGAGGGACTCTATTAATTCATTTTATACTTTTTTGTCAGACTTATCTAGACCAGGGACTCCTGTTACTTTAAGAGAGAGACTGAAGTAGAAATGGCTCCAGGCAGCTGAGTGGGGGTTAACTGCAGGGGAGAAGGCAAAACAGGAATAATTGTAGCCTAGGTGTAGTAAGCTGTCCATTAAGCTGTGAGAACACACCTGAAACTGGCCCCATGGAGGTGGAGGCACAGAGCCATTCTGGCCCAGCCTAATGGCACATAACCTCTGAACGCCCACACCTCCTACTGGGTTTCAGAGAGGCAGTTGTAGGCTTATAATAAATGTCTTTTGGAGGGGCCCCACAGGCTGGATAGAATGCCTTGGCAGTCTGGATCTGACCCATGGGCTGTATTTTGCCCACCTTTGCCATGGAGGTGATGCTGTGGCCACCACCGGCACACCTGTTCAGTTGAATGACTGTAGGAAAGTGTCTTCATTGTCCTTTGCCAAGGTTTTTGGTGGCCAAGGAATGATGCTCAGAGAGAGAGGTTGCAGTGCCCGATCCTTTATGACCTGGTCTCAGTGTATGTGTTCTCAGTGCCAAAATGTTTTTACCAGTTAAAGTTATGCATACCTATACAGATGTGATCTGGCCCTTACCCAGACACTCATGCTAGTCTCCCGCCAAGGTGGTTCTTTGTAACTGAAGGTAGTGCCATTGATAACCATAGTTTGGCACAAATTGTTGGTCTGATTGTCTAAGTTGGTAGTAATGGCTCACTGCTGATAACACCTGAAACTGCAACTGAACTTCATTGAAAGCCATTGCTGCTTGGTTATCAATTGGCCATCCCCCTACCACCCTTGAAGGAACTGTTTTTGGATGCTGGGCGTAGCTTTCAATGTGCTAATGGTACCTATTGTAAGGTGGGTGGCAGGGGCATGCGCTTCCTTCAAGACAGACTATTCAGAAGTTGGGAGGGGGCCCACCACCAAGATATCTCCTGTATGTCCCAAAAGGTGGGTTGGTGAGATCATGGCATGGTAAAAGTGGGGTACCCCCATATATGAGGTTGGGCTTTGAACCTCACTCTGCAACCTGTGAGATAGTCTTGCTACATGTCTTTCCTTCCTCCTTTACACCCTGTAGCCATCCTAGTTAGAATTTGGAGCAGCCACCAAAACGTTGTCTGCTGAGTGCCCCAAAAGTTTGGTCAGTGAAGGCATGGCACGGCACAGCAAAAGTGGGGGGAACCTCCATTACCAAGGCAGGACTCTTATCCTTGCTCTGCAAATTGTGAGCAAGGCAAACTCTGGCTAAAGGGGTGAGCTTGCCCATGTCCACCCCATAGGTAACCTAACCTGAGTTCAGTGGCTGCAGACAAAGGGTGTCTGGTCAAATGACATGAAAATGTGGTCAGGGAGGCATTGGAAAAGGGGCTGATGCTGTAAGCATTGGACACCCCATGTGCAGTGGCATTTAGAGCAACATGATCTGCAGTGCATAGGAATTGACATGTAAATAGCATGAATGTTACATGCTAATGGGCCTATACAACAGCCCTATGTAAACAGGGCCCCCCATAGCACACCCAACTGTGTCTTTTGTTAGACCCTGACTCCATGTGATGTCCAGTGACTAGGAAGCCGACGATCCAATTGCTCATGGATCCTATTACTCATTAGCCAGAGCAAGTAGGGAGTGAACACCAGCACAGATTGCTTGCAACAGATTTATTCAGAATGGAGACAGATTAGGACAAAGGTCCCAAAAAAACAACAAACTGGGGACCTGCCATGAACAATAGTTCTTTCCACATTTATACACTTTGGTTTATGCTCATTAACATTTACCCCACCTCCATCCCTCCTTCTGTTCCACCTATTTCTCCTCCTATTTCAAGCTCCACCTCTGTTTACTGTTTACTTCACTAGCATGGAATTGCCTATGCATTTCCTCCATTTACATGCCTCTCTGCTAAGAGTGCATGCGTAAGGCCATCTACCCAGCTACTCCTGGTCACTTGTTGGTTCTTTCTAGTTTCTTGCTGACTTCAGCAGAATCTTCAAGGTCTTTGTCGCAGAGCACTTAGGTGCCCTGCACCTGAGAACAGGGACAGCTCAAGAGAGGCCCCTAGCAGTGAGAAGCGCAGCTGCCAGTCACCAGGGCAGCACAGGTGCTGGTTGTTGGGGCAACCGGCAAAACCCCCTGACAGGAAGGGGCAGGGCTTAGCCCTTCTTAAACCCAGGCAGGAGGCTAGGGTGGCAGTTCCTCCTCTGGCAGCCAAGGAGTGAGGAGCTCAGCCAGTGCAGAGAGAAGGCCAAGGTTTGGCTGTATGAGTATCCGTGGGTTGCTGCCATGAGCTGGAGTATTTTGCCTGGTAGGGATTCTGACCGGACAGTTTTAGCTTTATGTTATAGCCTGGGGGCTTTGTGTTTTGTGTTTACTGTTTAACTGGAGGACCAGGTGAGGCTATTAGGGGTTAGAGGAGGCCTCATAGGGACTCCCCAGTAGCGTGGGGGTTCCTGGTGCTGGAGAAGGCACAGTGTTTTGTGGGGTACATTGGCCTAGCCCCGAGAGAGCGAGAGAGAGGGGGTAGAGGAGCCCCGCAAATGCAGAAGGGCGGCGAGGAGCCCCGAGAGTGCAGAGGGGCGGTGAGGAGCCCCGAGGGCAAAAGGAGGGCTGAGACCTAACAGGGCCAGAGTCAGATTACACCAGCACCATCTGCGAGGCTTGGGCTGCAGTGTAGGGGAGGAAAAAGGAGCTGCAGATAGCGCCCCCTGTCATTGGGGCGCGTATAAATGGGCAGCCTCCCACTAATTACAGCAATCTATTAATTAAATAAGATCAAGGCATGGCAGGAGAGTAAGCAGGCGGTTGGCCCATTACAGGAGGGCAGAGCCATACCCGGAGAGGCTCCAATAGTGGCACTTCTGTCACAGTCTTGCTTATACCTTATCTCCTAACAATACCTGTTTGTCTGCACCCTGTTTCTTTTTACCTGATGATTTGTACATCCTGCATACTACCCCTTTGTTAAGAAACTACTTGCCTAAGCATCTGCAGGGTTATTTTAATACATCATTCTGCCTTGTGGTTACCAGCTTTTGCTGAGATACAGATTAAAGCCTTGTTTCAGCTGGAAATCCAGTGTTCCCCAAAATCCAAATATCATCACCCTAACATCTTTGTTTTCTGCTTGAGAAGAATATGGTTTCCCCAACTCCTAATGGACTGAGTGAAGAGAACCTGCTCATCTTGCAGGCCCTGGAAAAGTCTGAGCAGAGAACTATGCTACTCAATGAACAATGCTCATATTGCTGAATGCATCATGTGGTATGTTGAATTTCTTACTGGCACACTGCCACATGATTGCTTCTTCAAGGCGAACCAAGATGAAGGTACTTTATGTGGTGAAGGACTCATCTGAACAAGAGGAATTATTGGATCTGCAGACTATAAGGGCTTTGTGGCAAAACCTAAAGAGCAATGATTGTGAGGTATGGGTGCACACAAGCAGCTCTGACTGGAGGGAATGCATAGTTATATTGACTTTAGTGAATCAGCAGTGGCTGGAGATATTCAGAATGAGCAAGAAAACATTCTTCTACATAGTCAATATGCTGTCACTGCACAGTGAGTAACAGAAAACTGTGATGTGGCAGCCCATCACCCCAGAAAAGCAGGTAGCTATGGCCATCATGAAACTGTCCATCTCAATAAGCCTGCACTTCATTGGAATCCAGTTTGGCATGGCTTCCTGTGTGGCAGGGGTGGCAATATGAGAAGTATGTGATCTGATGCAAGAGGTCACAACAAACTAGTTCATCAGCCTCAGTAACTCCAAGGAAGTTGTTGAAGGATTCAAGACAAGGAGGTTTCCTAACTGTGTGTGTGCATTGGACAGCACACACATTCCAGTCCCATTATCATCCCAGAAGAACCAGTCATTCATCAATAGAAAGGGATTTCATTCAATGATTCTCCAAGCTGTAGTCAATCACTATGGATGATTTACTAACATTTATACTGGCTGGGCAGAAAGCACTCACAATGTGCATGTCTTTCAAAACTTGCCGCTGCCTGGGATGATATAGAAAAGGCAGTATGTGCCCACACTGGATGATGTTGTGATCCAGGCTGTTTCCATGCCACTACTTATCATTGCAGATGAAGATTACCCCCTTCTGCCATGGCTCATGAAGCCATATGGTGTCATGTCACTGACCAGCAAAATCAGACTTTCAACTATCACCTGAGCAAATCCTGCATGAGTGTTGAATGTGCCTTTGGCCACCTGGAAACTCAGTGGAGGTCACTAAACTACAGGCTCAAGGTAGAGCCATAAAACATCACCATGCAAGCGAACAGTGGTAGGGGAGGTATTGTGAGTGATCACACACATTCTGGCTGCTGCAGTGCAACCTTTTGAAGTTTGCTGTTAAGGTTGATTGAAGCTGTGCTGCTTGTTTTGAGAAATTAAATAAAAGTTTTGGTTTATTCAAATGTGCCTGATCAGTGATTGCATTGGAACCTGGGGGCGGGTGGGAGTTTCCACAATAACGGTGGATGGGAAGGGGCAGGTGGTTGACTGAGGCATACATGGCTAAATTCTTTTTTTTTTGGGGGGGGGGGGG
>NW_017729025.1:68448014-68448973 GCF_001723915.1 Gavialis gangeticus
GGGGGGGGGGGGGAGAGGAAAAGGACATCTGGCCACTCTGGTGACTAGGGCCTCTGGCCATCTGGGTGGGTGGGGGTTCCAGCATCTCCACGGAAGGCATCTAGGAGGGTGGGCAGATGGTCATTTGGGTGGCTTCCCACAGTTTATTTAAAAATGAACTAATAGGAACATGGGAGGAGGAAACATGGGAGCAAGAGGGAACTGTGGGAAGTCACCCACGGGTGTTCAACCCTATAGCCAGTCTAATACAAAATCTGTCTAGCCAGCCTAGTCCCAAACTGAAGATTGCAGTGGAAGGGTGTCTGGTCAGCACCTCTGGTCAGCACCTCAAAAATTATGATGGTGGAGGCATTACATGGGAAAAGGGACAAAGGGGAAAACCCCCTTTGGACAAAGAAAACCTGGGATGGAACCTTTGCACCTTGTGAGAGAGGCAAGGTTTTGTAAACTGTGTGTGGTCATGCATGTAAGCACCACTAGGCATCCTAATCCCAAATCAGGGTTAGCAGCAGAAAGGAGAATAGTTAGTGCCCCCCAAATTTTTGTAAGTGAAGGCAGAAAAAAAGTGTCTGATGAGTGAGTGGATGGGAAAGACACTGATGCTATGGGCATCAGACACCACACATTTTGCAAGAAGGGGCTTTTACAGTAACAAATGATCATTGCTGGATACAAATGGGAAACAGCATGAGTGTTATGCTAACGACCATAATCAACATAAATGAGAACCCACCTTAGTGGAGGCAGTTAGAAAGGCCAAAGCTACCACGGAGCTGAGGATGGCATCCCAAGTTCAGGATAACAAAAAATTATTTTTCAGCTACATAGGGAGTAAAAGGAAGGCCCAGGGTGGAATAGGACCACTACTGAATGGGCAAAAGCAATTGGTGACAGACAGGGGGGACAAGGCTGAACTCCTCAATGAGTTCTTTGCTTCAGTGTTCCTAAACAAGGGGCAA
>NW_017729025.1:68453973-68454306 GCF_001723915.1 Gavialis gangeticus
CCTATTTTCAAGAAGGGAAGGAAGGAGGATCCAGGCAACTATAGGCCAGTCAGTCTCACCTCCATCCTTGGCAAACTCTTTGAAAAGATTATTAAGGCTCATATATGTGAGAGCCCAGCAGGAAAAAATATGCTAAGGGGAAACCAGCACGGGTTTGTAGCAGGTAGATCATGCCTGACTAATCTAGTCTCTTTTTATGATCAGATTACAAACACCTGGACACAGGGTAGGGGTTGACATTGTTTACTTAGACTTCAGGAAGGTCTTTGATACAGTATCCCACCCCATACTGGTGAACAAGTTAAGAGACTGTGACTTGGATGATTACACAGT
>NW_017729025.1:68454885-68458471 GCF_001723915.1 Gavialis gangeticus
GTGGACACACCGGAGGGCAGGGAACAACTACAGGCAGACCTGGACAGGTTGGACAAATGAGCAGAAAACAATAGAATGCAATTTAACAAGTAGAAATGCAAAGTGCTGCACCCAAGCAGGAAAAAATGTCCAGCACACCTACTGCCTAGGAAATTATCTGCTTGGTTGCACGGAAGTGGAAAGGGATATTGGAGTTCTAGTGGACTCCAAGATGAACATGAGTCGTCAGTGTGACGAAGTCATCAGAAAAGCTAACTGCAATTTATCATGCATCAGCAGATGCATGAGAAACAGAACCAAGGAGGTGATACTTCCTCTGTATCAGATGCTGGTCAGACTGCAGTTGGACTACTGTATGCAGTTTTGGGCACCACACTTCAAGAGGGATGTGGATAACCTGGAGAGGGTCCAGAGAAGGGCCACTTGTATGGTTAAGGGCTTACAGGCCAAGCCCTATGAAGAAAGACTAGGGCACCTGGACCTCTTCAGCCCCTGCAAGAGAAGGTTGAGAGGCAACCTTGTTGCTGCCTATAAATTCATCATGGGGGCACAGAAGGGAATTGGTGAGGCTCTACTCACCTAGGCGCCCCTGAGGGTCACAAGAAATAATGGTCATAAGCTAGCAGAGAGCAGATTTAGACTGGACATTAGGAGGAACTTCTTCACAGTTAGAGTGGCCAAAATCTGGAATGGGCTCCCAAGGGAGGTGGTGCTCTCCCCTACCCTCGGGGTCTTCAAGGGGAGGTTAGATAGGCATCTGGCTGGGGTCATCTGAACTCAGCACTCTTTCCTGCCTATGCAGGGCGTCGGACTCGATGATCTATAGAGGTCCCTTCCAACCCTAACATCTATGAATCTATGAATCTGGCTGTCCAGGGCTGGTTGCTGTGTAACTGTTGGCTGCAAAGAGAGGATCCATTGGCTGGGACCACCAAAATGTAACATCCCAAAACTGCCTGATGTACAACATGGGTTGGAAGGCCAGCAACACAGATTTTCCCCAAAACCCCCAAACCCCCCAACACCTCCAAACTCACTCACGCCAGATATCCAGCTGAGCACCGTGTTCAAGAGAGAAAATAATTGTGAGCCACACAGAGGATTGGAACAGTAAATAAACTTTACTTGAATAAAAATAATAAAGGGGATAATAATTACAAAGTAATTTTAAAACTTTAAAACTATAAGAAATTATGATTAACTCTAAGTCAGAAGACAGAATACATTGCTTAAAATAAGCACACCAACTTATAACAGTGATGAAAAAGTTAAATCAGAATTAAGTAAAATATATCAATAATATCAATTAATTAAACTAAAGGGCTCTAGCTGTTGCATACATAAGACATATAACCAGTTCCCCCTGCTGTAATTTAGTACTAAGAGGTCAGCATGGTCAAATTGTTATGAGGAGACCTCTAGTGTATTTTAATTGTAATAGCACATTGCATAATTTCGAGTTTTTAGACATGTGATGAGAGAAGCATCGTGTCACGTTGAGGGAGACAGATTGTTATGAAAAACAGAATGAGTGAAAAAAACTCATGCATGTGTACAAGTGCCCTACCAGAACAGAATGATCCATAATTAGAGTTCAAGGATAATTCTTTCACTCTCCTTCTAGCCCTGGTGATTGTTCCATATAATGAAGTGATTATCTTAGGGTGAGTCATCTAGCTTTCAAAGAGTCCTCATCACCTTGGCTAAGTAAAGATGTTCAAAAAGCCTGAGACAGAATCGATCTAAGTTATGTGATTTTCTGTAAGTGGCTTAGGTTAGAGTGGTAGTACATAGAACACATGTTCACCCATGGGAGGAGGAGAGGGATGCAGGCTACCTGCAGTGGCTGAGGCCTGCAGATTAGGGTGGGGGGAGCTTCTACATGCCTCTTAGCATGCCCCACAAGCTTCCTAGGCTGTTGGAGATTTCCAAGTCCAGCTGAGTTGCTGGGCCACTTCTGACTGGCTGCTGGGCATGAGAAAGCATAAGGAAGCTATCCTAGTACTGCTGGACTCCATAGTTGTGGACCATAAAAGACTTGCAGCATCCCAGATGCCCACAGCCTGGGTATGCACCAGCAGTGCCTGAGCCATGGATGACCTCTGTGCAGGCCCAGTCCCAATGTTCTGTCCTCTGTCACCCTGACCCAGCAGTGGTGAGCTGCCCACATCTTCTTCTGCTTGGAGAGGCAGGGGTCCATGATGGAGTGCAAGTGGCAGGGTGCCTGTCTCTGTTCACTGAGATGTGGCGTGAGGGAGCCAGAATCAGGATCTGTAGGGCTTGGCCCAAGCCCAGGGGCATGAGAGTTCCTGACCAGGTGTGCAGGAGCCACGGTCAGGGTCCATGGTGCCCAAGCACAGGGGCATGGGTCCTCTAGCTGGGTGTGAGGGAGTCAGAGTCAGACTCTGTGGTGCTGTGCCTGAGAACAGGTGCATGGGGATTCCTGTCTAGATATGTGGGAGCCAGGACTAGGGTTCATGGGGATACTTCTGGGGTCAGTGTCAGGTATATGTATGTTGTGGGCTGCTTCATGATGGGCTGTGGAGGTACTTCCCAGGGACATGTGTGCCCAGGTCCAAGAGCTCATGCATGGGATACTAACACCTCACTTCCCCCCTCCCTCCCCAGTGCCCGCCTGCATCTGACAGATGGGAAGAGGCAGGAGCAGGGCTCAGGAGATGGAAAGAGCAACACCTAGGGGGTGCATGGGGATGCACATGCACCCCCTGAGAGCACTGGTGCACCCCCCTGACAGACCCTGCTCCCTGTTTAGCCAATGGGCAGGTGGGAAGGTAGGAGCACCAGTGCCCCCCTGTCTCCATGGGGATGTTGTGGGGGTCTTCAAAAGAGGCTGGAATGTTGGAGGACAGGGATCTAATTTGAATTAATAGGGGATTTGGTACAGAAGTTTCATAGTTTCTAGGGTCAGAAGGGACCTGAGTAGATCATTTAGTCCGACCCCCTGCCATGGCAGAAAAGAGTACTGGGGTCAAATGACCCCAGCAAGGTGTACATCTAGCTTCCGCTTAAAGACCCTCAGGGTAGGAGCCAGCACCACTTCTCTTTGAAGTTGGTTCCAGATCCTAGCTGCCCTGACCGTGAAGTAGTGCCTCCTGATATCCAGCTTAAATCTACCCTCTGCAAGCTTGTGACCATTATTCCTGGTCACTCCTGGTAGTGCTCAGGGGAACACGGACTTCCCCAGTGCCTGCTGATCACCCCTGACTAGTTTGTAACAGGCCACTAGATCCCCCCTCAGCCTTCTCTTGTGGAGGCTGAACAGGTTCAGGTCCCGTAGCTTCTCCTCATAAGGCCTGCCCTGCTGCTCCCTGATCATGTGAGTGACCCTCCTCTGGACCCTCTCCATGCTGTCCACATCCCTCTTGAAGTGCGGCACCCAGAACTTGATGCAGTACTCCAGCTGCGGCCTGACCAGTGCCTCATAGAGGGGGAGTATCACCTCCTTGGACCTGCATGAGATGCATCTGTGGATGCATGACAAGGTGTGGCTGGCCTTCCTGACTGCATCCCCACACTGCCGGCCCATGTTCATCTTGGAGTCAATGATGACTCCAAGATCCTTTTC
>NW_017729025.1:68463471-68516253 GCF_001723915.1 Gavialis gangeticus
CCTGCAATGACCTCAGCCAATTCCCTTAGTACTCTAGGGTGGAGATTGTCCGGACCAGCTGACTTGAATACATCCAGTCCCTCCAGAAGTTCCCTAACTAGTTCCTCACTAACCCTTGGCCTAGGTGTGCCTCCCCTGGGGCCTAAGGGGGGCCCAGCAGGGGGGTGACTGTTCCAATCCCTTCTTAGGAAAATGGAGGCAAAGAAATCATTAAATATGTTGGCTTTGTCATCTGGTGTGAAGACCAAATTTCCTAACATGTCCTGCAGGGGCCCCACATTACCCATTACCTTCTTTTTACCCCCTATATATTTAAAAAAGGACTTCTTATTGTCCTTAATCTGGGAAGCTAGTTCCAGTTCCATCTCTGCCTTGGCCTTCCTGACTGCCCCCCTACATCCCCGAGCAACTGCAGTATAGTCATCCCTCGTGATGGCCCCTCCTTTCCATTGGGTGTATGCCCCCCTTTTAGCTAGGAGACATTCCCGGATGCTTTTGGTAAGCCATGGGGGCTTGTATGCCCTCCTGCTCCCTTTGATCTGTATTGGGATTACCTCCCTTTGGGCTTGGAGGATCGTCTCCTTAAGGAGCGACCACTCTCCTTGGACACCTGGCATTCACTGGTCTAACCTAAATCTACTTAATTTGAGGGCACATCAAACCAAGTCTATTTCAAACTGGGTTCCACCCTTTTTAGGATGGTCTATGCAAAAAAATTCTGAACGATTATGGGTTTAGATCAATTTCTGATCACTTGGACCGGTTTGGGTTCCTGTACATGAGCATGGTTGATGCTCCAACACACTGTAATTACAGCACATCAGAACAGACTTGGTTAACTGAGTCTGCTAGACAGTGGTAATTACTGCACTTCATCAGCCTCCTGTGCCTTGTGTATAAGAATCTCTGTGTTTCAAAATGATGGTGTGGGTGCTTTAACTAAAGCTCTTTGAATGAGCTTTAGTTCAAGTGCCCCCACCACCATTTTTAAGTGTGGGGATGCTGATACATGAGGTGCTGTTGTGCTTTAAGTAGAGTGGCCTCAGAGCCACTCTAATTAAAGTGTCACCTCTCCCCCAACCCCAAGAGCATGTGTAAAAATGCCCTTTATGTGTAATTTCTGTAACTGGCCTTGCATTCAATATAGTTTCATAGTTTCATAGTAGCTAGGGTCAGAAGGGACCTGAACAGATCATCTAGCCTGTGCCCCTGCCACAGGCAGGAATGAATGCTGGGTTCACAAGACCACAGACAGGTGATCATCCAACCACCTCTTGAATTTTCCCAAGGTAGGGGTGAGGACCACTTCCCTGGAAAGTTGGTTCCAGATTTTGGCCACCCTAATTGTAAAAAAATTGCCTTCTGATCTCTAACCTAAACCTATTCTCCATCAGCTTATTACCATTGTTCCTCATCACCCCAGGTGGTGCTGGGGAGAAAAGGGCTCTACCTATTTGCTGTTACTCTCCCCTGATGAGTTGTAGGCAGCCACCAGGTCCCCCCTCAACCTCCTCTTGCTGAGGCTGAACAGGTTCAGGTCCCTCAGTCTCTCCTCATAGGGCCTGTCCTGCTGCCAGCTCACCAAGCGGGTGGCCCTCCTCTGAACCCTCTCCAGGCTGGTCACATCCCTCTTGAAGTGCGACACCCAGTACTGGATGCAGTACTCCAACTGCGGCCTGACCAAAGTTGCATAGAGGGGGAATATCACCTTTCTGGACCGGCTTGAGATGCACCTTTGCATGCATGACAAGGTATGGCTGACCTTGCTGGCTGTGGGCTGGCATTGGCGGCTCATGTTCATCTTGGAGTCAATAATGATAGTATGTTTAAATCTATTTGCAGCCTCTCTCTCCCTTCAAGTGTGTCCACCTTGCTCCACATCGCTCCACATCTTAGTGTCATCAGCAAACTTGGACAGCGTGCTTTCCACACCCCCGTCCAAGTCGCTGATGAAGATGTTAAAGAGCGTGGGCTGGAGGACTGAGCCCTGAGGTACCCCACTGCTTACATCTCACCAGGTTGAGTACAATCCATCCACCACTATTCTCTGGGTGTGCCCCATCAGCCATTTTTTTACCCATCCAAGTATGTAGGCATCAATGCCACAGTCGCTTAATTTATTGATGAGGATGGGGTGAGAGACAGTGTCAAAAGCCTTCTTAAAGTCTAGAAAGACTACATCCACGGTGACACCATCATCCAAGGATTTAGTCACCTGGTCATAAAAAGCAATCAGGTTGGTCAGGAAGGACCTGCCTTTGATGAAACCATGCTGATTGCCCCTGAGCATGATCTCCCTGCAGGCCCCCCACAGATGGGCGCTATTTAATGCCTAATTACTTTGTCAGATCCATCTTTTTTCCTGTACTTCCAGTTGGATTTGGTAACATTCTTTGTGCAGAGTGGATTGTTCATCAATAGAGAACCCTTTTTGTTTGCCAGCTTTCTTTGTCATTCAACAAAACATTGCACATCAATAACAAGAGAAGATAATGGTTGCCAGCATGACCCTCTGCTGATGTTGCAGGATTCTCTAAACAGATTCATACAAACTGTTCTTTTAATCTCATTGAGTCTTAACACAACAAATAGAAAGCCACATCATTTAAATCAGCTTTTTTTTGTTTTGTTTTCCCCAGTGATGCAGCAACAAGGATACACGATGTGGTTTTGAGCCGTCAGATGGATACTTGACTGAATATGTCTGCTGAGCAAAATTATTCCCAGGAATGAAAGAGACTGGCTTTTCTCAAAAGGTTGCAGACAGTTGACTGTATCTCAACCTAGAGTTATCCAGGAATTCCTAGAACAATGTCTTACCAACTCCTTATTTGGTAAAACACAAGTGCCTCACCCTTCAGACTTTGTGATTTTTACTTGCGAAGCTTGACTATTTGCTTTAGGTCAGAACTACAGAATAAATGCTTCTGACGTGTGCATCTCCCGTGATGAATTGCACTGACTTATCTTCACAGAACTTGGGACACAAAACGGTTGGTGAACTCCGATCATAGGCTGAGTGTTTAGAAGTGTAAAGCTTCAGTGCACAAAATAGAAAAAATAGTGTATTCTCATATCTGTGATACAATTAGACTTGCAGGAAAGTATGCAAAATCTCAGGAGTCTGGCCTCACTATAGCTGTAAATAATGCTACATGAATAATGGATTCTTTTAAAAGCTGGAAAACTGAAAAGTGGTTGTTTCAAATCAAACCAAACATGAGCATTTTTAAGTCCTTAGTAACTGGGGGGAAAATCACTTCACTTCATTGTAAATGAAACATATTGTTTGGCCAGAAATGAAACACTTTACCTCAAGTTTGTCAAAACTAAGTATTTTTTCCAACTTGAAATATTTAGTTTTAATTTTTAGCAAGTTTAACCATTTAAAAACAGTTTACTTTTAGGAACATTTCAAAATGAAAAGCTCTTTCACACTGAATTTTTTATTTTTAATTTATTCATACAAAACATTTTGTTATTTTGGACTTTTGTTTTGTTTTTTGTTGCTGCAAAATGTCTTTGTGAGTCTATGTCCAAATGTTTCACACTGCTCCAGCTATGCGTACCCAGCTTTGTGCACCACATATTCAGACATGGTATTGGAGCAAGGAGGTTCATCTTATATTAGCAAAATTCAGAGAAGGCAGTTTTTTAATCCAAGATGGAAGAATCACTCACACTGAATTCATGAAACTTAATTCTTTGGGTGTCAGATTTTTTTTCAAATGAATGGAAGAAAATTTGGAAAAGAAAATTATTATTTTTTCTGATGTCTACTGTAGGGAACTATGTCTTAAGAGAACATGAAAGTGTTATAGGAAGTGGTTCTCCACCTTTTCCTGAATATTCATTAGAAAGATGAGTTGCTGTTTGAGGCAAGGACTGTTCTTGTTTATTTTATTTAGTATGCACATCATTGAATATAGTGGTTCTCAAAAAACTTTTACAGTTTTTCTTTTTAATTTTTTTCACTCTTATTGTTGCAACATGTGTAAAGGCTTCAGTCAATATTAACACCAGAGGCAATAGAATAACCTACTTTTAACTGCTGAAATTAGTAAACACTCTTAGTTTAACTGTCTGTTAACAAGTTACAGTTTACAGAAATTTGCACTGTAAAAGAACCACAATTCTTTGTTATTATGCCATGAATAGTCATTTCAGATATACAAACCAAGAGTTCTTGAAATCCAATTTCCCTTGTCATTCTTTATGGTGTTAACTACTTATGTCTTTCTCATCTTGGACAATTTAAATTAAAAGAAAAATCCATTTTGGTTTTAGAGTCAGTTTCACTTTCAAGTTCTAAGTGATGCAATGTATGTATTACAAGTACTACAGAGGAATTAAAAAGCAAGCAAAATTTAATTTGAATTGTGTATACTATGGCATATGTAATAATAGAATTATAATATATATTATTTTCAAATTAAAGTTGGCTTTGGGTTTTTGTTTTCTGGGTTTTTTTTAGTTTCCTACAGTATTTGTGATACAAGCCCTGAACCTAAAGGTGAAACTGATTCTGCATTTGTATTAGAAATGATATATTATACAAATTTATAATTGTAATTATATTATATTTTATTATAATGCATATTATATATAATAATTTAAAATATACTATGTTAACATATTAAATTATAGTATATGTAATATCTGTTTACAGATGCAACATTCTTGAGAAATAAAAATTCAATGGTACAGATTCGGTAGAGAAAAAAGGCATATTTTTACTATTTATGTTTTTATTCATGTTCTTATGTTACAAAAATATAAGCTGAAATGTAGTCTCCTATTTAATGATAAACTATTTTATAAAAAAAGATTTAAAATTAATAACATTTTCAGTGTTATGTTTTAACATCATCGAGTTTACATGATCATTCAATTTACACAATTAAGCTTCTATCCTGTTTTATGTAGGCATATCTGTTAAGTATGTTTAAAAGTGCTTTGTCTTAAATCTAATATTGTTATATTGCTTCTTACTGAACAACTTTTGTGGGAAGAACAGCATCTAGCTCTTAAACTACATGCTATTAAACTACATGTAATTATATTAGAGCAGAAAAAGAAAGTAACTAGATTAGCTGTCATTTAATTGTCTTAACAAATTACAGATGAGTTGGTTGTATGAAAGAAGTCCCTTAGACACTTTTTCTATGACTAAATTAATCAGCCTCTATAGAGAACCCTGCATAATAGAAAGTCTGTGTAAACATGAACCTGTGTAGTTCAAAACATTGGCTAAGTGACTGTTTGTTTATCTGGTTTGTATAATTTGTCCAAAATTCAGATTCTTATACCTTTATACATAGTTGTATGGCATTACAATTTTAGGGGCTTTCATATGTATTGTTATTTTAAACAAACCTAATTGTTTCATTAATTTGTAAAGCTATAGATGTAGACCATTTCATAACTGATTCATCCACCAGAGGTTGCAATGCTGCTTTCATGGATGAAAAGTGTTCTATAAATATATGCTATTTATATAAATACTGTCAACTTAAGATAGACTGGGTTTCAGATGCAAAAAAAATAAATTAAAAAAGTATAAAAAGAAAGTCCATGAGTATACTTCAGACAGATTGTGCCTCGTCTCAAATTCTGGAGGGAATCACTGGCAAGTTTAACCAAAATCTTTCTTCTCTTCTTTCTTTGAAGACACCAGCCTATACTCAAGAGGAATTATATATATTTCTTTTGGAA
This sequence comes from Gavialis gangeticus, assembly GCF_001723915.1. Taxonomy (NCBI): domain Eukaryota; kingdom Metazoa; phylum Chordata; order Crocodylia; family Gavialidae; genus Gavialis; species Gavialis gangeticus. Next base: position 68,469,187 of record NW_017729025.1, read on the forward strand.
GCCACTTGTTTGGCCACTAGGGTCGCTGTTAAACAGAGTCTGCAAAGGTTCCCTAAAAGTTAAACATATACTACTGAAAGTGAAGAAAATACATAGCAGCTGTTAAAATAATAGCAAAAACAAAAACATTGCTGTATTTTGAGACACAAAGAAATCTTTACTTTAGAATCCGGAATAACTTGAGCTTCATGCTTTCCAATTTCTTTGTCAGAAGGATTGACATTACAAGCCCCTAAACCAAGGAGATTAAAATAAATGTTTGAAGAGGATAGCTTTTTCAAGCCTTTATTTGTGGACCATTTGTTATTCAACATTTCAGACCATATTTTCTGCTTAGTTATTCAAACATTCTTAAATTAAAACTTTGTTTGATAAGCAGAAGGCAGAGTGGTATGTTATAGATTCCCTCCCTCAGAGATATATGAGCTTTCGTAGGTGATAGCCTACCCTATTAGTTGCTATGAATGGACTTGCAGAGAACAGGGGTAGTAAATTGTAAGGGATAAAGTAATTTAAATAAAAAGAATAGGAAAGGGGGAGGAAGGGAAGGGGCACAGGTGAGGGAGGCAATAGTAAGATGGAGAACTCAAGAAGAATAAACAGATCAATTAATCCATTGAGGAATACAGAGTTTATAAAAACTAGATCAGGAAATGGGATAAGAATCTGTCCCTGTTGAGACCACACGTCAGTGATGGAAAGTCCAGGGAGGTAAAAGTGTTCTGCCCTAAGCTTTTGTGTCATTCTGGAATTGATGTGAGATTGGTGTCCACTCATAGATTAAAATCTATGTTTTTTATATTCTTTCAAATGTCTGTATTTTTAAATATAACTTTGTCTTAGGGTTACTGGGCTCTCGGACTCTTCATTAATAACATTTAAAAAAATCTTTAGGTTTGGGATTTTCAAACAGGTTGAAGGGACTTAGGACACCAATTCTAAAGAATTTCAGTAACATATAAGTGCCTAACTCTTTGACTCATAAAAAAATCTTGAGGTTTTTATTTCCTTTAATTAATTCAATAATAGTTACAGTCTTAACTCCAGTTTACCAGATATGTGTATAGTTTAGGGCCATATCTAAAAATATTATATATTTGTTAAACTACGGTTAAGATTGTAAATGTATCTTAATGCCTGGGACTTTTATTTTTTCATGTTAAAATGTTTTATGAATTACTCTATAACACTTCATTGCACATTATTGGTTTTGAAAAATGGTTTGTATTTATCTCTACATATGTGAAGTCTTAATGTAGTGTAAACCCCTGTAGGAGTCCTTGAGTAGTTATAGTCCACAGGAGATCATGGAATGCTAGTTGTTAAAGCTTCATGAACCTTTCAGTTGTCAACATATTTAACCCTTCTGGCTCAGCTTTGGACAAAACATGTAATTTTTTTAACTTTACAGAGTTCTAACAAACTCTAACAAAAATAACAATTCCGTAATTTATCCAAACTGGTCCGAAAGAGATCATTTGTCTTTTACAACAAAAAATTAACAGTGGAATTTATAGGCTAAGCTATTTTCAAAATATAGGATTGCAGAAAAATATAGATTCATAGAAGTTAGGGACTGGAAGGGACCTCAGAGATCATGAGGTCCAGCTCCCCTGCTCAAGGCAGGAAAGACTGCTGAGGTCAGATGACTTCAATGAGGTGTGCATCCAGTCATCATTTGAAGATCCCCAGGGAAGGTGACTGTACCACCTCTGGGGGAGTCTAATCCAGAGTTTGGGCACAAGAACCATAAAGAAGTTTTTTTCTGATTTCTGATCTGAAGTGGTCTTCTATCAGTTTATGAGCATTACTCCTAGTCTTCCTCTGGGGTGCCTTGGTGAATGGATGTTCTCCTAGCTCCTGATGTTCTCCCCTTACATACTTAACGGCTGTCACCAAGTCACCTCGGAGTCTTCTCTTCTCCAGGCCAAACAGTCCCATATCCCTCAGCCTCTCCTCATATGGTCTATTCTCCAGGCCTCTAATCATTCATGTGGCATTCCTTTGGACTCATTTCAGCTTCTGCACTTTCCTCTTGTACTGCGGTGCCCAGAACTGGATGCAGTATTCCAGTTGTGGCCTGAACAATGCTGAGTAGAACAGGAGCATGACATCCTTTGTCTTGTTAATGATGCATTGGTTGATGCATGCTACAGTGTTATTCACTTTGTCGGCTATAGTAGTGCATTGGTGGCTCACATTCATTTTATAGTCAACCACATGGGTGACGCATAGGGGGTGCATGTGGGTGCACATGTACCCCTTGGGATGGGCTGTGCACCCCCTGGAAATGCCAGCTGTGAACCCAGAAGTGCCAGTGGAAGTGCATTCCAGTTTCACTGCTGGTGATTTCAGGCTCAGCAATCAGCCATGGGGGGACCCCGCCACTCAGCTGGCAATTGGTTGGACCCCTCCCCCAGTAATTGGCCGCTGGGCGACGCCCGCCTCCCCCCTTGGTTATCTGGTGCCTCACCAGACTCAGTAGGCCCCGACTCCCAGGTCTCTTTTGGTTGTGATGCTGACTAATGTAGCACCACTGAGCCTGTAAATATGTTGTGGGTTATTTCTCCCCAGATGGAGCACCTTAGATTTCTTGGTGTTCAGGTTTAAATCCCCCCACTTTACAAGCCTGTCCAGGTCAGCCTGTATCCTCAACCTATCCTCCAGCATGATTGTACTTTCCCATAACTTTGTGTCATCCATAAACTTTGCCAGTACATTTTCCACACCTGTGTCTAAATTGAAAATTTTTCCAAAATAAAAACTTGGATTTTTTAGGAATGATTTTGCTTTGTTTTACTATTCACTGGTTAGCCATTTAGAAGCAGAGAACTGTACACAAATAGGGCTAAAAGGATGTATTCAGGTCATCTAATCCACCTCCCCTGAAAAGGCAAGATCATTTCTGGCTAAACCATCTCTTCCAGGTGTTTGTCTACCCTTCTCTTAAATTGAATTTGAAGCTGGAATTGAGAACAGAGGACATCTTTAATGTGCTTGTAATGGTCTGTATAGCTGAGGAGATATACTGCTACATTTTTAAATAATCTAGAGTTTACTATAGACTGATGGCTTCCTCCCTAGATATATTGCACTGCTGTAGTTCAAGAGATGATAACAAAGTCATGTGCAATTGAGGCTAGGTTGTCATCCTCCACAACTGGACAGAGTCTGATAAACAGAATTAAAAATTTTAGTTTAAGATGTTAAGATGTGACCACGCCAAGCTGTACTATGCTGATCAAGTTTAGGCATGTGCAATTGAGCAAATGTTAGGATAACTGCAGGTACACAATGCCAACACCAATGTAACTTACAGTGATGTGATTTTACACTGAGGTAGGAGTTGCTCTCTCTTTTATTTTACATTGATGTAAATGTGTTGCTTGTCAAGGCCCTAAGTGGAGCAGTGGAGCATTAGTATATTACTAGTGCTTCACTCATGTCTCCTTACCAGCTCATCTAGTCTGTATGTAGATGTTGAACAGAGTGGAGTAAAAACTAATGCTTACAGGATTCCATCAGGGAGAAGTTGGGAGGTAGATATGTACTTTGCCATCCCTGATCTTTTTGTGCATCCCTTCAGCCTCCCGGAATGGCTGAAATCATTTTAGCACATCCCTTCTGGATCCTGGCCACTTCTATCAGGTGGGACAGAAGTCTTATAGATCAGGAATGTTAAATGTAGCAGGACAGTCCAGGAGGGTAAGAAAAGATCCATTGGCATGGCATCATCCTTAAATACTGCTGTTTCCATTCTGTGTTTCTAGTTTAAGTTCAACTTTGTGGCTTCTCTGTGGCTAAGGACAGACATTACACATAAACCAGTTTTAGAGTTCAGAAACTGGTTTAAACCTGTACCAGAACAGACATTCAGTGCACATAAACCAGTTTGAAAATGGGTGAAACTGATTTGAGATAAACTTGGTTGAATGTAGTATCAGACTTAACTGATTTGGCTCAAACCAGTTTATGCAATGTCTGTCCCAGACCCCTTCCTGATTTAAGTTAAACCAGACTCACCCAACATCCCAGCATGCTCCCTGGGCTGGGCAGGGCTCTCTGCTCCAGAGCAGGGCTGGTGCATCCCCTCTTCTAAGTCTCTGAAGTTCCAGCAGAGACTTTCAGGCACAGAGCATCTGCCTGGCTTCCTCCTGTTCCCCACCTTCCCTGACCGCACCCCCCCACAACTGGCTGCTTGCAGCTCAACCAGGGATACTTCCCTTTCTTTCTCCCACAGCATGGGTGGTAGCTAGCATGTGGTATGCTAGCTAGTGCTTAGAGGTGCCTGTGCAAGGCAGATAGGACAATGTCTTTAGGGCTTTTTGGAGCTAATCAACAGGTAGCTGGTAATGGTCCTCCTTGGAATTTTCCCTTCCTTGAAAAAAGTTGTGTAAGAAGAGGTTGAACTAATGAGCAAAGCTTTGCTTTCTGGTGGGGTCCTAAATGCTGATAACAGAGCTGATAAATTCTCTGTTATTGGGAGAGGGGGGCATCTCTAATCAGAGCATACTGCTGTGGCTGGGCCACATCCCCCTCAGCTCAGCACTATGGAAGTCAAGGGAGGGCTGTTGTAGTGCCACCTGTGTTCTCGCCTAAGCCACTGCAGGCATATGCTTGCCATTTTTCTGTCCAGAGGGGATGTCTGTTCAATTACAAATGGGTTTAGCCTAGCCAGGTTAAAATAGCATGCAAAGATTGAATCAATTCAGGCTCAGGCTTTTTGAACATCTGTCCATAGCTTGTGAGTATACCTAGAACAGAACAGAACAGATGGCGAGGCACTAAGAGCCAAAATCTTTTCACCTAATAGAGGCCTGAGTGGGCATATGTGCCTACGTCTGATTCTGTATCACAATGGATAAATCTACATGTGTCCTTTACTGTGGAGTAGACTAATTCACTCTGCAGTAAAGCATCACTGTCTACACATGTGCTGGTAGTAGGGCACAGTAAATTAATTATTTCTGCCATAAGATAGTGCTGTCAGGGACAGTACTATTTTATGGCAGAGTAATTAAATGCAATGAAACATGTGTAGATGGTGACAGGGGCTGGCTGGGGCATGAGGGTGCGCAAGTGTGGAGGCTGCCTGCCACACAGCTCTGCACTTTAGCAGTCTTGTGTCCCAGCCAGCCCCTTCACTGCCCAATGCCACCATTCAAAGCCGAGGGCTGACCTCTGAGCTTGCTACCAGTCTGGGACTGCTCTTCCCTTTTTCAAAATGCTTTCCTCCCACATGTAGATACTGTGCCTGGGAGAAGCTGACTCTGGCTCAAACTGATCTAGAGTTTATTGTTATGCTAATTGAATGTGTAGATGCATACAGTCTGATTCATCTTGTTCAAGTCCCTGAAAACCAAATCAGTAGGGCTGGGACCAGTACTAAAGCAAAGCCCAGCTTCAAAATGTTTCAACACTTTCAAAATGTTTCAAGTACCCTTGTTTCATTTTGAAGCTGTTTTGAAAGCTTTTGTTTCATTTCGATTTCGCTGTTTCAAGCTCAAAATGCATCAAAACAGCTTCAAAACGAAACACCCAGTGAAATTTTGCACAGCTCTACCAATCAGTACTTCTATTTGTGTCAGCTTACCCTTAATACAAAAAAGCTGCAGAGAGAAGGACTTTTGTATCTTTTGCAATATGGATTTGAGCAGGGTGTACCAGTATTACACTTAAGTACCTATGTCCACATACACACCTGTTAGGAAGAAGAGAATCTGGCCCTAACTGACCCAATCTAACATATACAAAGTGGGTGTCTATTTTTCTCCCATATCCTTTTCTATCCCCCTTCCTGATTTGAGGCCTGTGCTAATGCTCTCCCACTAATTGAAGTAACCTGCCTTAAGGACCAGCAATAATTCAGTTCTCATCCCTTCATCCATATAAAACACAATGCATTGTTTTACCATATGATAGAACCAGTTAGAAAAAAAAAAGACCTAGAGGTAAGATATGCCAAATGTATGCTATTTTCTTTTTCCTTTTAAAATCCTACAAAAAGTTTGAGGATTGAGAAAAGTATCTTTTTGGTTCATCTTTGTGAAAGCTAAGAGGTAGTTTCCTCCCCCTGTAAAAGACTGCATTTCCTCAGCGCAACTCTTTCCAGGTTGGGGCATTAAATCACAGAAGACTGTGATAACTGTAGGCCACTTGACTGGCTCAAAAATAAACTCTTTGTTTTAAGCATGTTTTGATAAAATATTTATCTTTGTATATGCATGGTTTGGCTGTTTTCTCCTTCAGTGCATAAATATCCCTGGTCAATGGTAGCTGGCATTGGTACATTACCACACAAATTGCTATCAGCATCACATCCATTTGAATTTTCTGATGTAAAGTTCACATTCATAGTCATTGTTCACCATGTCTTGTGCTTAACTAAATGGCTTGATATTTGTGGCATTTTTATATTCAGAACAACTGAGCAGTGAGTAATGAAATGAAAATATAAACTAGCAAATGGAAAACAGCACAGACTGATCAATACAGTAATGGGCAAAGAAGTGATGAAACAGTGAGCTGTAAGTCTATACTGGTACAGCACAGTATATATATAGATGGCTCCCAGTGGTGCATTTTGAAAAAAAAATAGCCAAGACCAAGGTGCCACAGGTCCGGTCCCTAGTGCCTCCTTAAAGAAACCACAACTGTTCTGTAGCAGTATAACAGATGTTCCAAAGAATCATTAACAATCTAAATGTTTGTGTGAGCAGATGTACCACTTCTACTACAGATAACTTTGGGGGAGAGGGAGTTTTGAAGAAAATCAATAAGGAGCGGATCTGTATAAGAATTACTCATCTGATTATATTTAAAGGCGTATTAAGGTTCTCTGCTTCAATGATTGTGGTTGATCCAGGAGATAAAGAGGACAACCAATGAGGGGAGAAATTAGAGTAACCTTGCGCCACTGGTTTATCAGATATTACTAGATTGATTAGAAGCAAAATAATAGGCAGCATAAAAGAGAAGCTAGTAACAAAATAATAGGCAGCATGAAAGGGAAGCTAGTGCAGTCCTGTGTTTTCCTTGTATATCGCTATGGGCATGTGGTCTGGCGAGACATTGAGAATGAGGAAAGTGAATTCTTCTGTTTCAGAAGTAAAAAAAAATAGTGGCTACCTCCTTGCATGGCAAGCATTGTAGTACATTGTAAGCCTTGAAAATTTTGCAAACATTACAGGCACCATCAAGCTTCTAATATAGACATTCTGGGATTTTTTTTCCACTGTGAGATTACTATATGCTACACGCTCAGTGTTATGCCAATCTATGTTTCACTGGCCAGAGAACAATACAGGTGGTTGCAGATGGATAGTTTTGCTTTGAATCTTTTCTTCTACAACTGTACCAGCAACAAAGGAGGGTATGGGGACAGAACCATAAAACCAAATGTATCTCTCCTGAGAGTTTTACCTACACTCGGATCATTCTATCATTGCTGATTAAACTCAGGCACATGATCTTCCAGCAATGTGGTATACAGCAGATGTTCCGGAGAAACTGGACAAAAATCTATATGTATGTTATCTTTGTGTGAATATTATGCATAAACAATGCTTTCACTGCTTCAATAGCTGTCTCTTTTCTGAAGGCAACTTTTATTTAAATACAAACTGAGAATTTGCTTTCTGACAGCCATCAGTATTTACTATGTAGACAAAGAAGATCAAATTTTCTCTGATGATTGTTCAGAGATGGTCACTGTATTTATTCTATTTGAAAAAACTGATTGGTTCTCCTGTAAACTAATGTCATCATGCCTCTAGTATATTGTAAAATAAAGCAGTGCACAGAGAAAGAAAATAAAGCAACTCCGTGAGGTGCAGAGGGCAATCAATTAGATTCATTATCTCCTCTATATTCTAGTCACTGCTTTTAAAAAAGAGGAGTACATAATACCATGGCAACAGTTGGAACTGCAGTTCTTTCTAGTATGTAATCATTAACAGCTCTTTTCGCTTAAAATTGATAGATAAACCTACATAAACTGTAGGTAATACTACTGTGCTCTCTCTTCCTCTCTCCCTCTGTGTGTGTGTGTGTGTGTGCGCGCATGTGTGCGTGCGTGCGTGTATCACAGTAGCTATGCTGCCTACATTTTTGTTGATTAAATGACAAGTTTTTAATTTACAGGTGCCTTATTGCCATGGGAATGCAATCATACAACTCCATTTTCAAACTCAAGGGTTTTTGAAACATGCTTTGTGAGCTCTAGCTGGGCTTCAAGCTAAGCTTAGATTGAAAGGATAGCATGTAGATTTTAGAACATGGTGTTGACATTTACCGGCCAATCAAATTTTGCAACCCTCCTGCATGACAGCAGATGTTGACCTTTCAAGCTTTCCCTATCTGCTTTCACACATTACCTACAGAAATTAACATTAACTTGCTTCTTGCTCCTTGCTGCTATTAATGTCATCTGGGAATTGAGAATCATGAATTCATTTATTACATAGATTTGAGACCCATTTTATACTCTAAGCACAGAAGGCCTGCTCCTGGGAGCTGGTATTTTTGGAATCTGCTTCAACTACCTTTGTGGTTGGGGGATAGCTGGGAGCTATAGAGTAGAAAATGTCATCAGGAACAAGAAAAGGAAAAGACAGTGGAGGACAGATTCAAGGAGAAACCTAGGGGCCAAATTATTGAACATGGTACTGGATAAGGACAGCTTAAAGTCTAAAATAAAACATTTTACGCTGTTCTAATGGAGTGCAGAACTAGTTGTGAGGTAGTAGTATCTGTGGCTCTTGTTAAGTGAAGCACGAAAATGTAAGTCTGCATAATACACAGTCGATAACAAGAAGCTTCAGGGGTTACACAGTATTGCCTGGGGCCTTCTAATATCATATTCCAAGGGAAATAATAACTTGGGTATAGATGTCTTAGGCAATCCAACTAAGTTTTTGATAGAGGGACAGCAAATTATGGGATACTATGCCTAACAAGTAACTAAAAGAGATGGTATTTTCTTACCTGCACCTTTATCTACCTATAAAGAGAAAAACTAGGATTTGCAAATCATGCTTGAGAGTTCCACAGTCCTGAAGGCTGTGCCTATGAGAAAAATACAGTAGCAAAGGAAAACGTAATGTCTACTTTTATAATATTCTTCCTGAAAACATGACTTACCAGATATATTATTTCTAGATAATATTCCAGTGCAGTGGGCCACTCTACTATGGGTAGATATAGGATTAATACATAAATATTTATAATCTTATGTTAAGATACATAAGTAGTATGCCTCATTAAGTGACAAACTCTGTCAGTTACATAGAATACCCTGCAATGTGCCTCTCCAAACAAACAAGGAAAACCAGTAATCACAAACATTTTACATTGCATAATGGAAACCTATTCCAAACATTAGTGTGGAAAAAGATGCAAAAAGTGGGACATTTATCTTATGACTGCCCAATCCCAGATGGCCAGAAGTAATAAATATAATTGTTTTGTAAGCCAGAGAGGTGAAGGGGTAAAGTATCTTTCTTTGTGGTTGTTTATATTTGAAAGTACCTCATGTACATCCATGCTACAGTTGATGCTGTGCCTTTTAGATCTCATAGTGCTGGGAAAAGAGTCATAAACACGCAACTAAAACTAAATAAAAAGTAAGTAAGAAAAAAATTCTATGAAATTTGCCTATTATCAAATGGAGAGGTTGTGGTTGGTCTCAGGGTTTCTTTCAGGGTAGGTCCACCTGAAAGAAGATATCTGGGTCATAAATCCAGTGCCAACAGATGGGGCTCAGAGCCTGCCCACACTAACCAAGGCCAGAAGGAGGCTGCTGGAGAAGCCCTTCTCCCAAGACCCATCCCCATATGCAGCTGGCAACTGTCTGCAGTGGCTGGGGGGAGAGTGACCCCCCCCCTTCCCATATGTGCCCCCCCGGATAGTTGGACGGGTCTTGGGGAGGGGTGAACTTGGTCCACCAGGAGGGGAAGCACCCTCCTCCCCCAGTTCCCACTGTAGCCAGAAGCTGGGCTGGGAAGCATCATGTTTCAGCTTCTGGCTGTAGCTGTCAAGAAGCTAGGGCAGGGTTGGGAGGGAGCCCCCCTGCTATGGTCCCCACCCCCCATCCAGATTGCTGGATCAGGTCTTGGGAGGGGCCAGGCTCAGTCCACACGAGAGACTTGGGGCTGGGGAATGGAGCTCCCTTACCATGTCCCATTCAGAAAGGAGACATATCCCTTTCTGTTTCTTCTGTGTGACTGATCAGGGTTGGGCTGGGCTGGTGATTGCCCGGAGGAGACAAGCCCCTGCCAAGGCTAGCAAGCCACTCAGTAAGGGGCCCCTGGGATAATGGGGGAATGCAGCATACATTGACAGGGAAGGGGTGTGGTACAGGCATTTGGTAAGGCACTATAACCTAAAGTGCTTTGGTCTGTTGCCATATGCATTCATTAATCCATTAATCCATTAATTTAGAGTGGGATCTACCATTTAAAAGGGCTTTATGTGCTATGAATGTCTGTTCTGTTACAGCTGTAAGGTACTTTCTGCATGCTTAGTGCATGACAAGTGTAACATCTGTACCAAGCCTTATCCTTTTAGCTTAAGAATACTACTAGTAGTGATTGATGTAATAAAATGTTTCAGATATATTTGTTTTATAGGCCGATCTTTACATGTTACATGTATTATGCAATTAACTGGCTAATTGCACAATTAATTTAGATTGGAAAAATATGCAAAGTAACTATCATGCCATAAAAATATTCATAAAGCTATAAAGTTAGAGCCAAAATATGTGTAATAACTTTATAGCTGGTTTCTATCCACTTTAATTTCCATGTGTAGCAAGCTAGCTGGGATGTGGCCTCCAGCTGTGAGGGTGCCTGTGCACTGCTGCAGTTAGGAGTCCCACAGCTGATGTATATCCTGAGTCATGGTAGTACCCCATGGCTGCCATGGCTGTAAGTTCCTAGAATCTAGATGATTGACACCTTCCATAAAAGTACAGGATCAATTTGGTTTCCAAAATCTCAGTCAAATAAAGAAGTCTAAATAAATCAATTTACTATTCCACAGAACTACTTCTAATATTACCTTCCTTGTAGGCAATTATCCAGACTCACATACCAGGATGTCCTTCCCCAACAACTTGAGTGATTATTTACTAGAGGTTCCCTAGCTTCTTAGTAGCTGGAGAATGCATGCCTTGTAAGCCATATCAGTGGGAGCCACAGGTCCCACCAGGCCACATGCCATGTGGGCACCCGTCCTCTCACTACACTGTGCTGTTCAGGTGCCTTGGACTCTACCCTCAGCTTACTGGCTTTGGGGGCAGGAAGCAGGGAATGGAGATGGGAGAGGGAGCTTGAAGACTCTCACTGCTACTGCAGCTGGAGTGATGAAGGCAGAAGCAGCGAGGTGGAAGCCTGGGACCTGTAAATGAATGCCTCCTGGGCCACCCATTGGACAGTCTTGTCCTTCCAGTCATTCCCGTTTCTCTGAGTCTCCTTCCTCTGTGACCTGCAGTCTGATTTCTAGCTGTTTTGAGACATATATTTAATATAATCTGGGAAGGAATTTAATCTCATTGTTAGCTTTTTAATAGATGAGATATATATGATAGGTATATGCAACTCTTCAGCAGCCACCAGTGATGCATTTCCAAGTGGACATGTGTCCACCTGGTTGACAGAGTCAGCTTGCCCTGGTTCCTCAGCAATGGGCTGCTACAAGTCTCAGTACTCACACCAACACTCTTTAATGTATACATAAGCGGTATTCTGCCAACAAAGTCACACAAATTTGTATATGTGGATGACCTTGCTTTGGCAATGCAAGCAGCCATCTTCAGTGAACATCAAGTCCCCCTTGAATGAAGACCTGAATACCATGAAAGAATATTTTCAGAAATGGAAGCTCAAGCCAAATCCCCACAAAACAACAGTCAGTGTATTCCATCTTGATAACAGAAACACTAAACATACACTAAAAGTAACTTTCTGTGGCAACATTGTGCAGCATGACCCCGCTGTCTTATCTCAGAGTGAGGCTAGGGAGCATCAGCATCAGTCAGTATTATGGACAGCATAATCAGTAATCAAGTACTGTGCACTGGTATGGACTGGACGCAGTCTCACTTGACTTGTTGATACCCAACTGAACTCTGCAATGTAGTGTATCACTGGAACCCTCAAGTCAACCCTAACACCTTGGCTGCCCATACTGTCACACATCGCTTCTCCATGGGAAGTCCAGAAAATTAAGGAAAACAAATGTCTCCTCATCCATAAGGACCTCAACAATGCCTCTAATCATTGCCTAAAGTCATGCAAGCCTTGCTGGATCCAGGCTTAACCTTCAACAATGTGACTTCAAACCTGATGAAGCTTGGAAAACCAAATAAAGTTCACAGGAAGTTCCAAATAAACATCTTGTGATAGATCCAACAGAGAAGGTCCCTGGCTTTGATCTCCCATGATGCTCATGGGCAACTCTAAACAGTATCTGCTCAAACCATGGGAAATACAGATACTAGATACACAAATGGAAAATTAAGAACTTTCCAGTGTCCAACTATGGTCAGACCATGGAACATATAATGAGTACCTCATCCACAAATATGAAGGAGGTATCCCAGGAATACACTTTGTTGCTCCTGATGTAATTGTCTGGCTCAATCACTTAAATGTAAAATTATAGTTGCTGTTCTGCATCTATATCAGCCCCGCAAAGGAAAAAAGATACATTTCCAGCAGTGATATAGTTTGTAATACATCTGAAATAAAAATTAGATGTTTAAAATGATTAACAATACATTGAGTGATGACTTTTCACCTTAAGGGCAGTTACAAAACTTATAACTAGAAATCAACATATCTAATATTCAAAGGTCAACTGTTTAGGGGGTTGTTAATTAAAAATAGCTTACTTTAACAAGAGTTGTTGTCTTTTTGTGAATTTATCCCACTATGCTAAATCACAGGCTCATGGCATGTGTCCCTGGGATAAAAGGTTAAGATACATTATTTATTTAATGACTTAATATAATAACATTTTGAACTTTTCTTTGACCTATTCATGGTGAGCTGGTAAACAACCCTTTACTTTTAAAGTTTCAACTAATGGTATATTATTGCACACAATCCTGTGTCTTTCCAGCTAGTTAAGGTATGATGAAAAACATGAGCAGAAATTGTAACACACCTAACCTTATTCTAGACTTTTTAAACATCATTCTGCAGATACTCAAGACCTTTCCAATAACTTTTGGTAAACTCTAGAGTTAAAACGTTATCCATCCTCCATGACATAATAGAACTGTGTATAACATAACGTTTGTACTTGAGCAGTCCAATAGTCATCAAGCATTTATTGAGCTCTGTTTCTCTATCGCCTAATTTTTTTTTACATATAAGAATATGCTTAAGCCCTATGTCCCTAATAAGGTATGAACAGCGTCTCATCATGATTTGAGCCAGTGTAACTGTTTGTCAGAAAGGACTGCAGTCTCAAAGGGGTTAACAGATATGTCTCATTATAGGGCAACTTCCATCAAAACAAAAATCCAAGATTGTAGATTTTAATTTTTTTTACAAGCATGTTAAAAATATGAGTATTTTTCTTTGTTTCTTTACAGAGCCCTTTTTAATATAAAAAATACCTAACTCTTTCCAAGTGTAGCAAGTCTTCAGGATCTCAAAAATATCCTCTCAATAGGCATTGCAACAAAGGAAAAAAATCTAGATGTCTCAAATGCTGTCATGGACTCATTTGAATATATTTACTATATTCTGAGATTTTTATTCCTTTTTTCCCTGCTTTCTTTAAATTAATTAATATTGATTTATTGTATCTACAGTATATTACTGGCTATGGTGCATCACATTACAAAGGATAAAACTCACTAGATTTGGTGTACTTCTTAAGAAGTAATTATAAGAAATAGGACCATAATTTCTGAGAATGTAGAACATCTCTGCACAAAACTTCAGATACTTCTACCTCCATATTACAAGCAACACGCTAGACCAGGATAGACCAATGTTTCCTATGGGCATCTTTTCTTGATCTCCACAGTTCTAATCCAAATTAATTTGCATCTGGTAATGGGTATTTTTTCTGGAAGTTGTGTGAGAGTATTATTCCTGCAGTTTTAATAACATGTTAAAACAACCACTTGTATATAATGGTTTACATAGGGACTGGTGTGTCTTCAGCAGAAGGGTTGGAGTCTATGGCCTTCTGAAGGCTTTCCATCCCTAATTTTCTATGAGTCTGTTACTTGATTTCTTTAATTATTGTTTCCGTCTCTTTCTTACCAGCTTTCAAGGTCACAAATAGTCATTTCATCCACTCTTCTTGAGATCCTATAGTCCATTAAATATATTTATTATGCATCAAATGCAGTAACTTTCACATACTAGTATTCATCTTTATAGTATCCATCTTTATAGTAAGCTTTTTTAAGAAATTGAGATTTTATACATTGAACCAATTATCTTTAAAGGGTTTTCTTTACTAAAATCTTAAGGGAGACATTGTCAATAAATAAACAAAGGAAACAAAATACTTTGTTATAAAATACCCACATTCTGTTCTTTAATATATTACAATATGATTATGATTTAGAAATTCTTATGTTGCCATACACTATTTCATCCTAGTAACAAACTCAACTTTACATTGTTTTAAGAACAAATCATGTCTTTATTTTATTGTTTCCTGGTAAGCTGCCAAAGCTAAGCCCTCCAGCCTTTGTCAGGGTTGATTTGGTTTTAGTGGAATACAACTATTTAAAGACTTCAAAGTCCCAGAAAAATGTAGACAGATGTCATTAGAACGGCCTTACTGAAATTGATCCATTTCCCAAGAGGTATTTCTTCAGTCCTATCCAGCTTAGTTCATTAGAATTCTGGCAAATCTTCCTCAATGAAAAAAAGATGTTACTTTTATTTAAAATGGTATAATCTATCATTCATTTGTATAAATTCTCATTGTCTTCCTGCTGAGTACAAAGATAGGTCCAAGGTCTATCTTCAGGACGCAATCAGTTTAAAGAAAGTAACAACACATTTTCCATTGCAATTGAATTTTGACTAGCTCTACTAAGCAATCACATCACTACTAAAATGTCAAAATGCCTACAGAAAATCAGCTATTGAATGAAAAATGACTGGCACAAGTTAAATCCAAAGCCAATGTAATGCTGGCCAAAAAGAAAAAATGCTTTTAAAAGACTAGCTGAAATACTGTATCCACCTTCCTTTGAAGTCATACAGTCAGAGTAGTAAGATGTGGTTGGATCTCGATTTGCTCCTGCGTGTTTAAAATGCTCTCTTTCCTCTTCAGCTTGATAGGAAATTTGACTTTTCCTCCCAAATAAATCTTAAATCCTAAAGGAGAAAAATCACTAGTGGTTCATGAAGAGCATGAGGGAAATCACTGTTGGAATTTATTTCTTATGGATGACACAACAAATATTGTGGTCATGGGTAAAAGTACGATACTCAAAGATACTTTTAGCTTCTCTCATTCCTTGGAGTCTAAGACCAGCAGAGACTCCCTATGCCTTAAGAAAGCTTGCTAAGAACTTCTTTTCCAACTACTTAGTTGGTGTAATAAAAGATATCTCATCTAACCAAAGAGCTTTGCCTGCCTAAACCCAAAGATAGAATCTCTCTGAGGGAAGTTGGTTTGAAAATGAATTACTTGGTGTACAGGGGTGTAGATTGTAGCCGTGTTGGTCTAAGGGCATAGGCCGACAAGGTCCTTTGCATGAATCTGATATTTTTTATTAGACCAACTTAAATAGTTGGTAAAGCTTGCTTAATAATTGTTTTCCAACTATTTAACTATTTAAGTTGGTCTAATAAAAGATATCAGATTCATGCAAAGAACCTTGCCTTACTTGGTGTACTGCATTTTTTGATTCCCCCTCTGTGCAACACTGGTCAGGCCGCAGCTGGAGTACTGCATCCAGTTCTGGGTGCTGCACTTCAGGAGGGATGTGTACTCTTTCCTGCCATGGCAG
Source organism: Gavialis gangeticus (assembly GCF_001723915.1). Taxonomy (NCBI): domain Eukaryota; kingdom Metazoa; phylum Chordata; order Crocodylia; family Gavialidae; genus Gavialis; species Gavialis gangeticus. The sequence continues at coordinate 68,485,184 of NW_017729025.1, forward strand.
GGGGTCAGACTTGATGATCTGCTCAGGTCCCTTCCGACCCTACCAACTATGAAACTATAAAACTAGCAATGCAATGCAACAATAGGTTTCACTTTCACCAATTATCAACAATTTCTTGACAGTTACACAGGAGTGAAAGGGAATAGTAATATTCCTACCCAATCTGAAATAAAGCCAAGGAGGTTTTTGCTCCAAGAGTCACTGATCAATAGATTTAGATTGTTCAAAGGGGCACATATTACTACACACTATCCCAAGAAACCTTATTTATAAGTTAATTGTTGGATTGGTACATTTTCCTTTCTGTTTCTTGTAATAAATGTTAGGAAGGTACTATTCCTGGGGGAAAAATGGTGACGATACACTTACTTTTAATAAGCTTTATAGACATAATCTTTCTCTAATAAAGCAAATATTACATTATGGATTTTATTATTTGCCACTCCAGGCCAAATTTTGTTTGCAGAGCCACAGTAAAGTTGGTGGGTAAAAAATATTAATTTCAAGTGTTTTCTCTTCAGTTTGAAAAGTTGCTACTTAAGAATGATTTGTAAAGGTGAAGCATATTGTCTTCCACTTGATCACTATGCCTTGTATTCACAGTTATTTCACTGTCCCATTTTTATTGTTAGTGTTAGTATTTTATAAACTTAGGATTCTCTCTTCACCCAGGAAAAACTGACAGTAAGAAGAAATAGAATTCATAGAAATCCTTTCTCCTTCTGGAAGAATGGCGGGGGAAACTATTCAGGTTTATGGGTAAATTTTTCATAGGTAGGGACATGATGTTAAAAGGTGTTCAGAAACCACAAAATGGGTCTGAAAAACAAAATTATGCTATTCAAAACTTTTTCATTTAATTTTAGATGCAGAACATTCCCTGTATATAGCACTGTATGATTTACCCAATAGAATGCTGGATGAGGACTCAGGAGAGTCCAACCTCTGACATTTACCCATAAGTTAATTATACCCAGTATGAAAAATAACTTTTTTTTGTCTTAAAACTATTTCTTAATAATTTCAGTGCATATTGCCAAGTTCTAATGCTGTGTGAGAGAGTAACTAGTGAATCCCTATTATGTTCTCTACATTGTTATTTTATAGACCTCTCCCATATGAACCCAATTTATCTTATTTATAAAATGAGAAGTCCTAGTTATTTAGTATCTTCATAAATGAAAGCCTCTCCATATCCCTAATCATCCTTGTGAATCTTCTCTGCACCTTTTCAACCTCTATGATACGTTGTTCAACTGGAAGCCCATATGGGGTTAATCTGCAGCCCCTCTACTCCCAACCAGCTCTTGCTCCTCCCACCATTCTGGATGCTACTGCAGCTAGGGTCTTCCTGGAAATATGGCTAGGAATGTGGGAGGATGGCCTTCCTGCCCCTCCTGCACAGTGTAGCAATGTGGGAGGGTGCTTGCTCACACTATAGTGGGTGGGGGGAGGCATCTGCACTTGCAATGAAGTGGTTAAGGAGGCCTCACATGTGCCTTATGCCAGTGGAGCTTATGGCGTGGTGCAGTGGGAGAGCCTGAAACTGGGGATGTGGGAGGGGGTGCTATTGCCCCTGTTGGTGCAGTCCCCACTTGCTATGAAGTTTGACAGCCCAGTTCCACTATATCCTTTCAGAGGTGGGGGGCACCAGAATTGCATGCAAGTCTACCATGTATTTATATAGTGGTATACTAACATATTCGGTTTTGTTTTCAATTATTAATTTTTAGCTGCCTGTTTGTCTGCTGCTGAACACTGGGCAGATGTTTTCACAAAACTATCTACAAAACTTTCAAGAGACATTTCCTGAATAGTAAAAGCTAATGTAGAGGCCATCATCATCTATGTACATCTTGGTTAAAACTTTCCCATATATATAACTTTGCACTTATCAACATTGAACTTTATCTGCCATTTTGTTGACTAGTCAATTCATTTTTATTAAATCCTGCTGAAATTATTGAGTCAGATTTATTTTTTACCATGTTGAATACTTTGTCATCTCCCTCAGACTTGAGCACATTTTTATTCCACCCTCCCCCCACTTTTAAAATCATTTATGAATACGTAAACAGCACAAGCCCCATCACAGGTTGTTGGGGAACTCCACTGAGAGAATTAACAGTTTATACCTACCTTTGTTTCATATCCTTTAGCCAGTTACTGATCAACCAGCAAACCTTGCCTCTAATGTAATGACAGCTCTTAGTGGGAATTTGTCAAAAGCTTTTGGAAGTTCAGATATACTATAATAACTAGATCACCCTGACTCACATATTTGTTATTGTCCTCAAAGACCTCTAGTAGATTGGGAAAGTATGAACTTTCCTTTATAAAAGCTGTATTGATTCTTCTCATTGTTACTTTGCAATCATTTAATACTTCCATAAGCAAGTACTAAATGACTGTTCAGTAGCCAGCATTACTGCGCAGTACTGCCACCACATGGTTTTGCCCAGCACTATTGCACAGTAGCAATGAGCTACTGTGCAGTAGCTCATTATTACTGCACAATAGCGTTCCATCACAGGTAATAGCTTGTTGCTACTATGCTGTAGTGTCTCATGTAGACACACCCACTGAGTATTAACGTGAGGTCTACAGTAAGTATTAATGTCTGTAGATATGCAATTTGGGGTTTGATCTCTGTAACAGGGTGGCTGAAGCACCCTGCCACAAGAACCTAAAGAATTAAACAAAGGAAAGAACCTTACTAAGTGATGCCAAGGAAATTGGTGAGCCAGGGTGGGAAAGGCAGATCAAAGGCTGCCACAGCAAACCTAGCTGCTGGGGTTAGAGCCCAAGGGAGAGAAAATGGCACAGCCAAAGAGGAGGAAAAAAGCTGAGCCAAAAAGTTAAAGAGAAAACAGCTGGGTCAGGAAGGCAGTGAATCAGACGCTGCCACAGAAGACCCAGGTGGCCAGAAAGTAAATTTAAAGGGACACAAAGGGATTGTCAGGTGTCAGACAGAGGAAGGGGGAGATGAAGCAAGGAGAAGGAAGATGGGGCAGACTAAGGAGAGAAAGAACCAACCCCAGGGTGTGAACGAAAGCCCTGGTCCCCTGACTTACCTGGTGAAAGCCAGTGAAGAGACAGAAGAGGCTGCTCCTTTGGTGACAGCCAGCACAAAAATGGAGGAGCCTGATCCATCAGTGAGTCTAGTCCTAAGGGGTGAAGGCAACCACTTCAAGAACCTAGAGGAGAACAAAGACACAGATGAGATTACACCCAAGGAGGGGTGTAAGTCCGACTTGACCCCAAAGATAAGGGTGGGATTAGAACTAAGAAATGGCTGTCTGGGACCCATGCAAAGAAGAATGGGGCAAGCAGCCAACTTGCATAAGACTGAATCCAAATCCTCAGTACTATAGGAGAGCAACAACATACCCAGAACTTCTGGTGTGGTTAGGGCAGGGGATGGGGATGGTGGAGCCCTGCGAAGAAAAGCCAGATTCTTGAGCCTATAACCAACTCTTTTTGTCTTCCAAGGGTGTTTTGCCACCTTTTTCTCAAGCATCAAGGCATGGCAGAAGATTTTTCAAAGGACAGAACACTACACAACCACTTACAATCTCCCTCAGGGCTCTTAGGTGAGTACAACCTGGTGTTTGTGTTTAATTTATTGGTTTCCTCTATAACCTCTTGTGCTGACATTCTTAAAATCAACTCACTGATTTCTCTAGTTTAGAAAATGTTCCTGAAGTTTTATCCTAATTTCGAAAAAGGCATTTCTTTTAACTTTTAATATTAGATTTTTTTTTCTCACAAACTGATATATATGCCAGCCTATGAGGATGCTTTCTTGTCTTAATAGAACAGATGTATTTGTTAGTATATTGCAGTTAACAAATAATATAGCTCAAGAAAATGCCTGAAGAAGTTCAGTGATTTGAACATTATGTTGTTCTTTCTCCCTAGAATTGCTTACATTTTTTGCATGTTTACTTCCTATTTTATAATATATTTATAATTTATTACATGAAGTAATACAGATTTCTTGTCCTAACATGCATCATGAAAGAGTGAACATACGTTGTAAATCCTGTGATTTTTTTTAAAAGTATGTACAAACTGTTATTGTCTTGAAAGTGTGTGTTTTTGGGGTAGAGGATAGAAACCTAATAGTACTAGCTAGATTCACTGTACACACTCATACCTTGGCTGAAACACATCATATTCCAGGCTTGAGTTTCTCCTGGAAATAACCAAACATTATTGTCTGATGGTGCAGGAGAGAGCTTGGCATGTTATAAAGTAAGAATAAACACATCAATAGAGGAAAGTGAAAAGAATAATTACAGCTAGGGAGGGAATCAGAACTCCTAGGTTCTATTTCCAGTTCTGCTATTAATTTTGCTCTGGCCTGTGCTAAGGTACTTTTGTACATCTCTTTTTCTCAGTTTACTTATCTATAAATTGCAATATCTATCTTCCATATTTGTTATAAGTTCCAAAATTATTTGAAATATTTTTTCTTTAGATCCTAAACTGCAAACTCCAATTCATTGAAATTAGAAGCGTTCTTTGATCTCAAGGTGATCAGATGTTCAAAGTGAAAAACTAAGCCATGTTTGGGGGAGGAGACGTGTCAAGGGAGGGAAGCAGGGCTGGAGATGAAGCATATGCCAATGGAGGGTCAGAAAGAAACAATGAGAAGTTGAGCCCTGTATTAGCTATGTGTTTAGAGTTTGGAGGAGTAAGAGCAAGACAGTATCAAGAAATCATATTTTCCTAACTTTTCATGTGTGAATTAGTTCTCACTTAATTTTCTTTCTTCCTTCCATTACTTTATATTTAGACTCAATCATTCTTTTATTCTTGCATTGCTTCTTTTTTTCTTTTATTTTCCTCCTGTTAATTATTGTCACATCATTCAAGCTCTCATCATCCCTCAGTGCCACAGCAAAATGCCAGCTGTATCTCAACAACCCTCTCCTTCTGGGCCTTAGAACTTTCTTCCTCAAATTGAATAACTCACTGGACCTACAAACTTTGTCTAGAATTATCGAAAGATCAGTCTGTGTCACTGTATTTTCAGTATTCTCATCATCCAATCAAGTCAGAAATACCAAGAGAGTAGCTTTTTCCCCAGCATTTCAACACCTCTGCTTCAAGACCCAGACAGAGATGAGACTAAAGTGTGATTTCAAAATGGCAAGGAAAATGTGTGACAGACAGAAATGACAAGACTTTGTTGATAGTTGGTGATATAGTAAAGTAAAATCCATTCCCATTGTCCCTAAGCAATATGTGTAGTCCTAGGTTCTGTATTACTTGAACATATTCTTTGAGCTCAATTAGATTCCAAGTCAGAAAAGATGAAAATCATCTGCACATCTGTCTCAGTCACACATGTTTTGAGGTAACCATATGCATACTTGTTTTATTTAATATGACTTTGGCATCAGTGAATATTAGAGCCCTAAAGGTAATGACAGAAATGCTGTGATGAATGCCTGTCTTGCCTAGTTGTGCCATAGCTCCACATTATGCAATCTTTGCCCCATTCACCCCACTTGGTTTAGAGATACATATTTCACCACATAGGCTGTGTCCAGATGAACACGCACATGCAGTTTCTGGTGCTTCAACCTGTTTAAAGTACTGCAAATCACATGTGGTGCCATAATTTGATACTGGGAACTCCTGGTATCAAAAAAATGTAGCAAAAAAAAGTGGTGCATGCTCCAGGAGTGTATGCCAAAGCAACTGAAGGCTGGGTCCTCCAAGGAGGCACTCTGGCTGCTAGCCAGAGCATTTCCTCTCCTGTAGGTCCACATTGGCTTCTCCAGCATGCTGGGAGCCAGGAGAAGCAGGGAACAGGCAGTTTGCCAAAACCAGGGCATTTTACTCTGCACTGCAGCACACACGTGGGGCATACACACTAGCAAAAAGTAGCAGAACAAATTCATGCCACTACTTTTTGTGCCACTGCAAGCACAAGTGGGGACATGGCTATAAAGTCCAATATCTGTACTTAGCATGGAAGATAAGTCAACCCTACACTGATGCTGGAAATTGAGCAGCAAATTGAATGTTCGCTTTCTAAATTAACATTTTGTTTTCCAAAGCTAAATTTATCCCTAGTAATTAACTGAATTTTTAAGACAATAAAAATCCCATTCAGTGACAAAAAAATCTGAAATTACTATCCTATTTGCTATCAAATGAAAGGCAGTAGCTTTATGCAGAAATGTTAAGCAGGGCTTATGACTCAAATCAGCAAATACCAAGCAAAAGAAAAAACATAGTCTTAGACCTAGAGGTAGGTCTTGCCTAATGACTCTCATCTCCTTCTATGACCAGGTGACATATCACCTGGACAAGGGAGAATAGACTGACATCATGTATCTGGAATTTTAAGAAGCCTTTGATCTGGTGTTCCATAATTTCCTCTTGGAAAAATTAACCAACTGTGGCCTCGGCTACATCACAATCTGATGACTGAGGAATTGGCTCCAAGGACAGACCCAGAGAGCGGTGGTTGATGGAAGTGAATCATCATGACACTCCATGGCCAGTGGTGTCCCCCAAAGCTCCATCCTTGGACCTTTTCTCTTCAACGTCTTTATCAGTGATATGGATACTGGTGTCAGAAGTGGACTTTCCAAGTTTGCCAATGACACTAAACTTTGGGGTAGAGCATCCACACCTGAGGACAGGCTGGTGATCCAGGCTGACTTAGATAGGCTCAAAAAATGGGCAGATACAAGCATGATGACATTCAATGCAGAGGTGCTCCACCTTGGGAAAAAAAACCCGCAGCATGCTTATAGGCTTGGCAATGCTACGCTTGCTAGCACCATGACTGAAAGAGACTTGGGGGACATGATTGACCACAAGATGAACATGAGCCACCAATGTCATGTCACAGCTGGTAAAGCAAACCAAACTCTGGCTTGCATCCATAGATGCAAGTAAATTTCAAGAAAATCTTGGGACGCCATCCTCCTGCTGTACCCAGCCTTGGTGAGGCTGCAGCTGGAGAACTGCATCCAATTCTGGGCTCCACAATTCAAGAAGGATGTAGAGAAGCTTGAGACAGTCCAGAGAAGAGCCACACGCATGATTGGAGGACGAGAGAATAGGCCTTATGAAGAGAGGTGGAGAGCCATGGGACTCTTCAGCCTGGAAAAGCACAGGCTCAGGGGTGACCTGGTGGCAGCCTATAAGTACATCAGAGGTGTGGTACATTAGGATCTGGGGGAATGCCTGTTCACCAGACCACCCCAAAGAATGACAAGGTCCAACAGTCACAAACTCCTCCAAGACTGTTTTAGGCTGGACATAAGGAAAAAATTCTTTACTGTCTGAGGCCTGGAATAGACTCCCTCCAGAGGTAGTGCAAGCACCTACTCTGGACCCCTTTAAGAAGTGTTTGGAAACTTATTGTGCTGGGATCCTTTGACTCCAGATGACTTCCTGCCCTTGGGTCAGGGGGCTGGACCTGATGATCTTCCGAGGTCTCGTCCAGCCCTAATGTTTATGAAATCTACGAGACGTGCAATTTTATATTTCTATAAATTCTATAAGTTCTATATTTCTATACATTTCTATACGTTCCTCAGTGAGAAACTCTCTGACCTCCCTGCTGATCTTGGCACCACTGATTATTGGGAGAGCCTCAAGAAAGACATCCATGAGGTGTGCAAATAATTTCTAGGCTTCTCCACAAAGAAACATCAGGACTGAGATGGAAATCCAAGTTCTCAGTGGAAACAAAAAAGGAGAGTCTTCAAAGATTGGTAGAATGACATCAGCTGTAAACAAAAGGAAGACTTTTTGCCACATTGAAGCCAAGACCCAGAAGACAATTTGAGAGCAAAAGAACAATTGGTGGGAGGGCAGAGAAAAAGAGATTAAAAAGTTTGCCAACAGTAATCACATGCACAGATTCTTCAGGGTAACCAAAGCTATCTATGGGCCAAGCACACAAAGAACCATCCATCTGAGGTTCAAGGTTGGAAAAGACCTCTTTAAAGACAGCTCCACCATTAATGCAGAGTAAAAGAAGCACTTTCAAGAGCTCTTCAACTGAGATTCTAACATCAAAATCAATACCACTGAAGCCATTCCACAATAGCTCATTAAGAACGACCTTGCAGATCCACCAACTTTTCAAAAGGCCTTCAAAGCCATTAAGGAGGTGCAAAACAACAAATTGTGTGGATCTGTTAGAATACCAAGTGAAATTTTTAGGTGAGGTGGCAAAAAGCTCTCTCACCAACTACACATCATTATTATGAAAATATGGAAAGAGGAACAGATTCCCAGTGACTTGAGAGATGCTGGGATCATTACCATATTCAAAAAAAGAGATAGATCAGATTGCAGTAATTATGAATTCCTACCCATAGCTGGGAAGATTGTACTCAGAGGTACAATGCATATGATCTTTGATACTAGAAAGCTACAATGGAAGTACCAACAACAACACTAAGATATTATATGGCCTACATTGACCTAACTAAAGCCTTTGATTCAGTCAACAGAGCAGCCCTATAGAAGATCCTAATGAAATGTTGATGTCTTCCAAAGCTTGTTGCTTTTATCAGATGACAAAACAGCAACCATCCTAAAGAATGGCTTGGAAATGGACCCCATTACTGGTAGAACTGTAATCAAGCAAGGATCTGTGATTGCATCAACACATTTTTCTATCTGTACCACAGCTTTGTTGCTTGCTTTGCTGATAGAGTTCCACCTTGATTAAGCATCCAGAATTGCAAGGACAGGAATCAATTTAGCATCAACCATTTATGTACCAAATGCAAGATAACCAACACCTCCATTACTGATCTTAAATACGCTGAGCATTGTGTCATGTGGGTCCACTCAACTGAAGAGCTTCAGTTCAGTCCTGATTGCTTCTATGAAGCATAAGAAATGCTTGGACTCACTGTCAACTTTGCAAAAACCAAGATACTTTACCAGCCAACTCTAAACCAATCATCCATTCCTCCACAGATGGAAGGAACACTTGGAGAATGTTGAACATTTTTCCTACCTGGGTAACAACCTTTCCCAAGCAGTAAACATAGAAAAAGAAACACCAGATGTAATCTGCCAGTTCTGATGTCCCCAATTTTGTCTTAAATGATCATGACATCAGGACCTATAGCAAACTTCTTGTGTGCTAGCCTGTTGTCATCCCTACACTGTTGTATGAGTGTGAAATTTGGATGACATATTGGAAACATCTGAAAATTGGGGAACATTACCATTAGTGATGATTTTTGAAAATCCTCTATATCAATTAGATGGATGGAAGAATGAATGCACTGAAGCTATGTTTATATAGCACCTGCTCCATTGGACAGGTTGTGTCAAAAGGATGCCTGACAGCTGGTTCCTAAAACAGGTCCTATACTCCCAACTCACCAATGGGCACTGCTCTGTAGGTTGGGAAAAGAAGAGATTCAAGGACTCCTTGAAGGCCAATCTGAAAAAAACACAATATTAACATAAATACCTGTGAGGCTTGGGCACTGAATTGTCCCCAGTGTTGGGTTAAAGCATGGAAAGAACTTCTCTGCCACTTCCTCATGATCAACCCTTAGTCACATACCTTTCTGGCTCGTGTTTAACCCTTCCCCACATGCTCTGTCTAGGTGGGCATGTTTACAGAACCACAGCATAACTGCCTCTTAGATTCATAAAGAGAAATAGAATGGCGTGTGTAAATGTGAGTAGATATTCACTGTTTTGTGACCATACAGGCAGGGGGCTTTGCTAAATGAAGGTTTAGCCAATATCAGAATGGGAAAAGGAATACATTATGATTAGCTAATGCCGTTTCTGTCATCTGTGCTTAAATAATCATACACCCCCTTCTCCAAGTCTTGTTCCTCCTGGACCTCATAACATTTGATTTGTATTAAAATTTAGATATCATACACAGATAAACATCTGCTTAGCTGTAGTGCAATTAGTAGACTAAATGATCCAAGCTGAAAAAATAGGCAGTGCTTTACCCTTTCTACTGTTTTGATTCAGATATATAGCGGCGACTTCTCTTGATTATGCCAGCTGACCTCAGGGGTGTTTCTAGTGAAAGAAATAAACTTACATTATTACAAAAGGATCCAAGGCTAGGTACAGACATTAAAAAGCCCAAGCTGTCAGCAGCAGACAAACAACAGAGGCAGCAGCACAGTTTGTTCCCTGGGGCTGTGCCCACTCATGGGAGAAATGTGGGTCCCTAGGTGGGTTCCTGTACACTGTCCGAGGGACCCCCATGTACCCTGTGAGGAGGTACAGACCTGGGGAGCCTGACTGAGCTGCAAGGCATGGCAGAGAACACCTTCTCCCCCATCATCATCAGGCACTGTGCTGACTACTTTATGAGAGCCCACTGGCAAGGCCGGCTGAGCACTCAGTTGGATCTGCCGAGTGTAGGCTGAGTTCCAGTGAACCTTTCTGTGAGAAAGTGTTAGTGAGATGCTGCACAGGAGCCTGGGATGCTGGAGGACAGTGAACTAATTTGATTTGATAGGTGATCTGGTACAGAAGTTTGATGCTCTGGACTAACTTAATTCAGATAAATTTGAGTGCATATCAGCCCATGGCTATCTTAGACCTGGTTCCACCATTTTTAGTCCAGACTAAACTTCTGTACAGTTATGGCTTTTGTTCAAATTCTGATCACTTATTGTGGATTATGAGTAACACCTGTATCTATCCCGAGAGTAAAAACAGAAAGGAGTCTTCCTCCAATGGAGACAAACAAGTGTTTTAACTGAAAATGTGATTTATCTGAACTTTATTGTTTCTACACATTACAGTCCAGACTTTTCAAGTGTGGGTCACTACCCAGAAAGTCTGGAAATGGTGTAAGTGCCATAGGTGACCCCATGTGTGGTATGTAAGGCAAAAGGATGTGTAAGGCATCTCACAAGTGTGCCCTTGATGAACCACTAAATATTCAAGCAATTGATTATAGAGCTTTAAAAGAATTAATAATTATTTCATAAGAACATCAACCTGAAGTTCTGTGCTACTTTGACAGAAGACCTTGAGTTAAACTGGAGAGCAATCCCTTGGTAATACTGCTTCACTGGATTATTCAGCAAGTCATTCTCTGATTCAGGGAATCTATAATTGCCTCATTTATGAAACAGACACAATGCTTTTCAAAGAAGAAAGAAAAACCCTATTCCACTGCAAATATGAGTAGAATCATAAAGGACTCTGTGATGTGATGATGTGAAAAAATGGAAGTAAGGATACTTCATCTCATATTCCCACTTGGCACACATTCATTCCATTAAGCTGATATCTTCCTTTTACCATAACTAGAAATAAACCCTATAACTTCAAATGTATGTTAGCTAACTGGCAATAAGATCAAATTTCCCCCTCTCAAAGTCATTCCTGTCCTTCAGTGTTCCACTCTAGGTCTCTTCAGTCCTACCTACATCTGCCTTAAAAATAGAGAGAGTACACTATATGTTTTGGCTATGGTATTTTAGATATATTTATATGCATATATTCAAATTCCAAACAATTCCCCAACAAAAAAAAGTTCCTAGGAGGCTCAAACAGGAACACTTGCCTCTGTAGTGTTGTTTTCCTGCAGCTTGTATGTCTTAATAATTTTATGTCTCACTGTGTCCATATAATAAATGCAAAATTGAAAACCATTTTTTAAATATCTAATTGCATGGGAAGCTGAAACTAAGGCACATCAAAAACTACTTCCACCATCAAAATATCTTTTATTAAATCATTTTACTGTGCAAAATGAGCACATGTGGCTATTGCTACTGTGGATATTGCTGCTGTTCATGATTTTTACATGTTATACAAACAGACACACATTATTATTATAAAATGTGTTTCTAAGAGCAACATCAGCTTGTTTCTGTTACCTCTTTGTTTACTCTGTTTTTTGAAATGGTTGTAAAAATAAATCAGCTAGATTTGTTCTTTAATGTCTTACAGCATATACCCAAGGAGATTTCAAAGCAGAGCTGTTCAAATAGTTCTACATTTCAATATTTTTGTCAAGATGCTGATGTTCCATGGAAAAAGTAGAAAGTATTGGTAATTAAGTTGCTGTGATTTTCAGCCTTTTTTCCTTTTTTGGTTACTGAACCAACTTATTCTAATTTCAATATTGTGATGAAAGAAAGAGGAAAAATACTGATGAAATATTCAAAACAAGAGTTTTGACCAAATTCCCACCTGGGTTTAATCAGTGAAAATAAAAGATACAGTGGGATTTTTAAAATTATGTTGAAATATACAGATACCAACTATCTTTTTACTAAAGAAATATAATATTTGAGACTCTAAAATGAATTCTATAGTTGGAATACTATTACCCTATGTAGTCTGCCTTGTAGTATTTAATTTACCATTTTTATGAATGTCCAGATGTTGTCAGTAATGTCATAAAAGGTAATCTAAGATGCCTTAATAAATTGGTTAATAACCCAAAAAAATCTCAATTCAAATTAAAATAATGACTAAGAACGTTTTGAGGAAAAGGTTTTGAAATAAGTTGATCATTCCTATTTTAGCTTTATACAAAAGAATACTATTTCAACATTTGAAGATTGAGAATAATCCAGTTATTTAAACAGGTAACCTGAACAATAAAAAATGGTTTTGTCTGACTACAGATCTTTTCACATCAGTGAAGAATCTGCACAAAATAATATTCATTTATAAATAAATCTCTGAATATGGATAATTCCTCATTCTCTTCACAGTATTTCACTAATTATCTCAATGTGAATAACCCATTCCTTCTCCTATTGAAATCAATGGTTATTTTGTTATTAAAGAAGAGGACAAGGTTGATGAGGACAATGTGTTTAGGGAGAGGAAAACTGTTTTGCATATTTTAAAGTGTATTTAGGGTCATTAATATTCTTTTGTTTGTAATGACATATCTCATGCCTCATTTTGGTGGTAAAAGGGAAAAAATATAGTTGCTAGATTAGAATTTATAAAAGAAGAGTTGTGAAAATTGCCTCTGCTTGCGAGGCCACCATTTCAGAAACTGGCTTCTGTCTTTGCAGATATCCTCCTGTGCTATTTTAGATTGGGGTGGCCAACCTGCAGCGCAGATGCCACAATAGGCATAGGCAGCCCCTATATATAGCAGATTAGGGAGGGAATCGGGAACACTGTGATGGACAGAGCAGGGATCACAAAGTCTGACAGGACAATTTGACAGAGAACCCAGAGAAGGGAGCAGAAAGTAGAGCAGAAAAATCAGACAGGGAGTACAGGGATGGGAGCAAAAAGTAGAGTAGCAGATCAAGCAGGGGAAGGGAATCAAAGAAGCACTTAGGGAAGGTGTGGCTATAATTTGTTATATTCCTGCTAAAAAGGATGGCTGCCCGCTGGGCTAAACGTACGGATTCCTGCTTTATCATAATACTCAGGTATTTTGATACATATCTGAAAAGAAGTTTCAGCTGAGTATTACCCCCAAATATAGCTGGCTAGATAGATAGATAGATGTTTGTAAATAATTCTGAATTTACAATTGTAGTACTTAAACTAAAATAAAATAAAAAGCCCAGTTGATAACAAATAGAAATGCCATTCACTGTGCAGGGCATTATGGGAAGTAATCTCCTCCTCCCTTGCTCAGTCCCACTTAGTTTATGACACTAGCATAAGGGAGATACTCATGGACTTCTCATCTACAGCACTCTACACAAAACAACTGGATGAATATAGAGGAGAAACAGGAGAGAAAGTGAGTCCAGCTTTAGTCAGATAAGTAGGGAATAAAATGCTTTGTGAAATAATTTACTTCCTCTTCAAAACAGAGGGCAACTGTACTGGAATTGTGATTGAGTCATAAATCATAGTTTGATTCATTCCTTGGGTAGCAAAACTGAACATACCACTATACAGTTCTTTATTAGGATTCTAAAGGTTTGGTCTAGTTATTAATTACATGTCCATAATGGAAGTGGCTATGAAAGCCATGTTAATTCTGAACATAGAAAATATGTGAGAAAAAATACCACACTTACAGATAATATAACAGAACACAACAGCAGTTATCACAACATATTACAATTCTCTGTTATTAGATGGACTGCTATCCATTGTTAATGGGTTTTGTTTTATTTAAGCTATTATTATCCCTTGTATTTTAAGATGCTCTTTGTACGTTATGTTTCACTTGAAAGGGAATTTCCTAACAGTATTTCCTATCTTCCAGTTTCAGAAATATGTAAGTAGATGTTAGTTTTCAATTAGCCAAAACACTGATTTTTTTCACACTACGTGCAAAATTTTGATCCTTGCTCAGGTACAACATCAATGATGATTATGTTTATATCAGTAGAAACATAAATCCTTTAAAGTAGAATTTGAAAGCACAAGATATCTTTTTGGAAACAGTAACAGCTAAAATCAATACTGAATCAAACAGGAACCAAAAATATTTTACAAAATATGTTTTCATAAGACAAATTTAAGTCTGCTAAAGCAATTTGTAGCTGGAGACTTGCAGGAAAACTGAAGGAGCCTCAGATCAATGAATAGGGACAAAATGGTTGCCAGCCATTGGTCAAAGGGTGCAATAATAATGGGTGAAATTAATTACTTAAGCAAGCAAATTTTACCTCTGTTATCATCACTGGAACCCACCACACTTAGATGAGAACCTAATTTGATTGATCAAGTCCAACGTCGTAGGGAAATATAGCTAAGTAGTTGACAAAGGCTGCTTTTATGCACCTGTATGTGTAAACTACTCACTCAAATTAAATTGATATGTTAATGCATTGAGGCACAACAGGTTCTAGGATTTGACAGTTTAAAGACAGACCCTTTCATTACCTCAGTAGCAATAATTGGTAGGCAGGGGCTCAGAACCATCCTTTAAAGACAAAACAAACACATGGCCCATCTGCCCTCACTGGATGTGTCCTCATAAGTGTGCACATATGGTTTGACACTGGGAAATCCTGGTGTCAAAAAGCCCCCACCACTAAAAGAAGTGATGTGGTGCACATGGTCATAGTGTGCACCACCAGAAACCAGAGCCTGGCTGGCCAGAGCTATGCTTTGGCTGCTGGCCAGGCTCCAAGTGCCCAATTTGGCACTGCAGTTGCCTTGGGGAGCCCCCAAAACCCCCTACCCTACCTAAGTCCCTTTTCCATGTGCTGGAGCACGTGCAGGAATGTGCCCAGGGAAAAATAGCAGTGGCATAAATATATGCCACTGCTATTTGTCCTGCAGGAATGTGTGCCTCTGCACGTGCACATTTCTGGCGATGTGCCCAATTTATTTGAGACTGAATTTTTATGAAAAAGACACACCAGTTATCTCTTCACTAGCAATAAACATCATTTTCATGCCAAGATATTTCACTAATAACAATCAAACAAAATGCTATACAGTTTATTAAAACATTTCCATTAGAAGACCAGTAGAAGCGAAAGAAATTTCACTTATGTTTTATAATGCAAATCCAGCTTCCTATCTGCAATAGGTGCTTTTTGCTCCATAAGTTGGTTAGAATTAGAAGGACTTAAATTCTTGAGGGGGAAAGGAAGATATATTATGTCTTGAAAACAGCAGAGCTCAGCATTACCAGGGCTCAAGTAGGGTAAGGAAGAACAAAGGTGATTATGCTTGTGGAAAGGGTGAGCAATGATAATTCCCGTTCATCAATAATAGACATAGAGTGGTTCTGCCACTTAGGTTTTCTTCCTTCTAGACCAGCAATTCTCAACCAGGGTGCCATGGCACCCTGGGATGCCTTGAAATCCCTTTAAGGCTGCTACACAATGATAGGTGTACAGATATGTTTCACAGGATAAGCCCAGAGTTTTCAAATAGGAATGCATACTTTTAAACACATTATGACCTGTGGTGGTCATTCTGAGTTATTTGCAACAGAAGAGTCACTCTATAATTTTTTTTGTATAAAAAAAAAAAAGCAAAAACAAAGATCTGGCACTTTCCAAGGGGTGTCATAAGTCTATCAAGGGGTTGCTTGAATTAACTGAGCTGTGCCTTTGAGAGCAACGGTTCTAGACCTTAACAGATACACACGGCACATTTACATGTTGCCCTATGACAACATTGTTACTGCTCCGTGCTTTAGTACTTCCTTTTAGAAGTACTAAAGCATGGTGCAGTAATCTCCCATACTGCACCCTATGCATGGTGCACAGTTATTTTTAGGAGCTACTTCACCATAGTGACACATTAATGGGGGAGCATGCTGCTATGGCAGAGTAGCCAGTGCCATTGCTACCAAGATGTAGCATCATGTATAGACACAACCGCTGTTTAATTACTAAGAATATGCACTGCTTACTTGATTTGGCCCTCTGGCCATTAGCTGTTGTATGAAGCCCTCAAAACATCCCTGTGGACCAGACAGCTAGATAGTAATGTGGAACTTTTACCTATGTGGAAAGTGAAACACAGAAAAGTTAAAAGTCTTGCTCCAGGCTATACAAAAAGTGGCAGAACAGAGATAATAAAAACCTAAAAATAAGAATGGTAATGGAAATGTTGTTTCAGCCATAATATTATGCAGGTCTAATAAAATAATAATAGAACTCAGTCAACAACATTAACTATGGACCTAAGAACCTCCATCAAGTTAAAAAAAGGAAAGTAATTATTTATTTTAGTAGTTGTCCCGGGGGGATGAACCAAGCCCCAGTGTCACGGTGGGCCGGGGTGGCTATTGACTACGAAAACAGGCGGGATTCTTGGCGATGGAGTACTGAGCCTCTCGGCACGGTTTCTTAAACAAGGTAGGTTTATTTGACTTACGCTTTTTAGGCGCAGGCACAGTGATTCTTCAGTTACAGTGGTGCGATGGCACAAACAAACAACAACACAGGGGTCCGTTGGTCCACAGGGTTCTTGAGCCAAGCCCTTGCTATCTAACCCGGAGGCTAGGGGCGGCTGCCTGGCTCAATAGTCCTAGGACTGGTCAATGGCTCATAAAAGGGATGAACTAACACACAGTAAACAAAACTGTAACCCGTTGAGGATAGCGAGATGTGACGCCAATCAGATGGTTGGAGATAGCCGTGGAGATAGCCGGAGTTGAGCCGAAGTGTGCGGAGTTGAGCCAAGCCGTGGTCAAGAATCGAAGCTAAGGTCGGTTAAATGTCAGGTAAGTAGGAAGCTGGAGACAGCGGGAACTGTCGCAGGCTGAAGTCGAAGTCAGAATCAAAACAGTTCATAAACCGGAGAATCGATGTCGTGAATGAACAGTATAATCGAGGGTGAAGATGCAGCAAAACAGCCAGAGTCCTCACAGGAGGAGACGGACAGGCCAGGAAGCCTTACTGAGAGAGATACTGAGACCAGGCACTGTACTCAGTTCAAGCGGATCTCCCCCCGAGGGAGGGGCTCCCTAACCTTATATAACAATTTGGTGGCCAATTAGAATGTGTCCCTCAAAGAACTTTCTAGCCAAATGACATCATGCTCTTAGCTGACTGAGCATGTGTGAGCCTGAACTCTCTGCTGTTACCACGCAGGCGCAGGGCTGAAAAGTAGGTCAGCCTGACTGACAGCTCTTGGGGTCGCCCAGGGGACACAGGCTGGGTGAGTCCAATGGAAAATTCCATGAGCCTGTCTTGCGCATGTCAGTTCCAGTTCTCTCTCTCTCTTTCTTCCTGCATTGGCAGCATACAATCAAAACTTTACTTCAACAGTAGTTAGTTTATCTTTAAGAGGAGAGTCTTTGGGCCACAGTGGGACTATGGATGCTTGTTTGTTTATCTTTTAATGAAATTTACTGGGTGTTAATTGTGAAGAAATCCCCTCCCCCTCTCTCTGCCCCTTATTTGGATCAGCCCAGGTGATCCCTCTCTCTCTCTCCTTGTTTTCTTCTTGGCTTAGGCTGGTCAATCAGGTGACCTGGCCAGATAAAATTCCTAGGGGGAGAGGGAAGGGGTCATTTTCTTCTGGCAGGCATTTTGAAAGCTACAACCAAATGCCCCAGGCTGCTGCCTGGTGATTTTTAGTAAGTAAAAACCTGGAAACCAGCCAGGAGTTAAGAATTATGTGTAGGCCAGTCACATCTTAAAAAGATCACACTATCCAATCTTTGAAAAAACTCACACTGCTTTTGTTTGCTCAAAGTGTATTCTGTCTTTTCTGACTTCCTTGTTCTACCCTCCCCCATAAATAAAGGTGTTGGGTTACAGCATGTTTTGCTGTGTTACTGAGGAGGGGGGAGAGAGGCTTTCTGCTCCCAGCTTGGCCAGCGGAGTTTGTCATTATATTTTCCCTCAGTTTTATAGTTCTATCTGATGCTATCTTGGGATGCTTTGGGCTGAAAGAAGCACCCAGAAATATTACTGTGGGAAGAGCATCCCCAAGGTTTGCAGGGTCTGTGTGTCTTGGGCTGCACAAAGCCTTATCAGAGACCAGTGCCCAGGTGGTGGCAACGTTACCTCAGGCTTGCTGTTGTTCTTCAGAAGCTGGGACCACCAGCTGTAGGCTCCCCAAGGGAGACTTCCAAAGTATGGTTTTTGGGTCTGGCACAGTGAGGTGGGTGCTTCTGCATAGTAGCGCCCTCTACTGTGCATGCCACATTAATCATATATGCTATTTATTTAAGTAAGTTCAGTTTGATACCAATGGTCTTTTACATGAATACTGGCAAAGCACCAACAGAAATATACAATATAGCCAAAGATGTTCTCCATAGCTATACAGGATTTATTTGCCAAACTGCAGTTCTCCAAAATGTTTAACATCCTAGACATACAGTGTGAGGAAGAGGGGATGAGAAATGATGTCCAATGGAGTAGCAATTATGCCACTTGTGTTTTCCTGAATATTGAGTGCCAAGAGTTAAAAACCAAACGAGGGACAGAAGCCATATCCTAGGCCCCCCGTTGGACCAGGCCAGTGACCATCTCAGTGGGCATGTCTACACATGCATTAACTCTGGCTTAGATTTACTGTGGTGTAAACTAAGCCAGGGTAAGGGTTTTCAGGTAGGTGTCTACATATAGAAAGATTTGGAAGAAAAATTTCTCCCAGTTTCCTACAGCCCTGCAATGGGCCCCTGCTGCCACTAGGGGGAGCTCCAGACTCCCCCTGGATGCTGGGAAAAAGCTGTGTCCTGGCCCCAGGGGGCAGCCTGCTGCTGGGGTGTGGACAAGGTCTCACTGCTAGCTGCCCCACCAGCAGATCAGGACAGGGGGCTTGGACCTACCCCACCCCTACAGCTCTTTTCAAGCCCCATGCCTCAATCATGTGATCAGGGCATGGGGCTGGGACCTGCCCCTGACTGGGACAGTTCCTGGCCAGCCCCAAGCTGTGTGGAAAAGCCTACATATGCAGCCCAGAGCTGGCTGGGGATTGCCTGAAACAGGACAGTCCCCAGTCACCTCCAGGCCACACATGCTTCCTCATGAAGCCTGGGTCTGGCTGGGAACCGTCTCAGGCAGGGGCAGGTCCCAGCAAGCTCCAGGCTGGGTGGGGAACTGTTCGCATGCAGGGAGCATGATTGTGGAGTGGGGACTGGGGAGCTTGTTTTCAGTGTTTGCCCTGCAGTTCCCAGCTCCTTCTCTTTGATCCAATCAGCAAATGGGGGCTGAAATCTTCATGCTGTCAGGGCAAAGGGAAATTGTCCCCACCCAGGTATGCAGGGTAGGGGTTGGGGAGCTTGTTTCCTGCCTAGCTCCATAAGTGCAGAGCTGGGGGTGGGGGGGGGGGGGGGGGGGGGGGGGGGGGGGGAGAGGAGGAAACAGGCTCCTCAGCCCCTGCCAACAAGGAGCTCCTAGTGCTGGCTCCCTGACCATGTTTATCTCCCAACCCAAGCTTCATGGTCATAGAGCTGCTGCTGGGAGACCCTTATCTCCCACCCTGAGCCCTGCAGTGATGGGGCTTGGGCTGGGAGACACCTGTGACCGCATGGCTCAGTCTGGGAGATAAGGGTCTCCCAGACCCCTGCTCCCCAATGGTGATGGCAGAGTGGGGTTGCAAGATAAGGATCTTCCTGCCCCCTCTCTCTGATCATGATCTCAGAGCAGGGGGCTTGGAGATCCCTGCTGCCAGGAAAGGGGGACATAGTCCCCACCCAAGCTACTGTGGAAGAGCCTGCCCCGGCAGCAGGCAGTTCCTGGGGGGAAGGGAGCTATCTCCTGCCTCCTGGTGGATGGCTGATTGGGAGCAGAGTTTGCTTCTAGTCAGTTGTCTATACGAATACTATGGTGCCATTACTAATGCTGAGTAAATTTGCTACTTGTATTTTCAGGTAGCAAATTTACTTGGTATTAGGGAGGTTTACTGCAAAGTAAGCATGTGCACATGTAGACACATACGCCTACTTTGCAGTAAACTACACTAATGCAAAGTTAAACATCTCATATAGACATGCCCACTGAGCCACACTCTTCTTGATTTGCTTGCTTCTTCCTGGCCACATGTATCTTCACCTCTTGGTTTCCCACTGGGTAAGCTTCAAGAACAAAGGTAGATACAGGATGGATGCAATGTACAGTGCCAAGCCCATGACCTAAAACATGTTGCTAGGAAGAGGGAAAAACAGGTTCAAACTCACTCTAGTTGAGGGGGACCTAGAACTAGGTCTCCTACTCCCTGCACAAGTGCCCTAACCACTAGGCCATTGAGCTAAAAGATGGAAGTGTTGGCACTGGATTTATGACTCAGATACTTTGTTCCAGGTGGACCCAAGCCCTCAGACAGACCACAACCTCTCCATTTGATAATAGACAGAAGTTATTGATACACTGTGACAGCAGAGAAGAATAATGAAAACAATTCTATATTTACCAGTCCCAGGGTTCACAGAGTTGAAGTACATTTGGCCAGTACATGAGCTTCACTATGAGGTTCTATTAAATGTCAGATAACTTCAGCCTGGAGATTGGAGGCTGAGGTCCCCACCCCGTGCCCAGTGGGGTGGGTGAGACGGGTTAGTGGTGTGTTCACTGTCCACAGTGGCCTTGGGTTCCCCTCTCAGGGACCCTTTGCTCTTCTGAAATCTGTCCTTTTGTATTTTTTCACTCCTTTGATGACTCTTCATCTTTGGGTATTGCTGATTGATCTCTCCATTAGGCCTGTGAGAAGTGGCTATTATTCACTTTGGGTTTGGATTTGGCCAATTCAGGGGACAGCGATTTGATTCAGTGATTCAAATTACTGTCCCAAATTGATTCAGCTGAATCTGATTTGGAGATTCAGCTGCTGCTGAATTGGCCGAATCTCTGAATCGGGCAGGCCCCATCCCCTACCTGCTCTCCCAACGCTGTCAATGGCTGCCCCAACCGGCCCCAGCTCCCTGCTCTTTAAAATAAATAAATAATAATAAAAAAGCCTTGGCCTGCCAGCCAGGGGGCAGTGATCCCCACTGTTCCCCACTGCCCCCCACTACCCCCCACACTGTGTGGAGGCCTCTGACATGAGCCCCTATTCCCCACCCACTCTCCTAGCCCCAGATCCCAGCTTTTTAAAAAAAAATTTCCCTACTCACCAGCTTCTGCCAGGTGGGAGGGCAATCCTGTCTGCCCCCCACAGCCCCATGTAGCATGGGGGGCTCTGCTATGAGCTCCTGACCCTCACACATTCTCCCAGTCCCCCCCCCATGGCTGCTGCACCCAGCCCCACCTCCTGGCTCTTTAACAACAAAAAAAAGGCCCCAAATTCACTGGCTCCTGCCAAGCAAGGGGGGTGATCCTCACTGCACCCCACTGCCCACGCTACATGCAGAGCTCTGCTATGAGCCCCCAGAACATCCCATGGTCCTCTGTCCCCTCCTTCAGCCCCCCTCCCCCACCGACTACTTACCAGTACAGAGTCTGGGTCCAGCCCCTGTGGCAGCAAGTGGGGGCTGCCCAAATCTCTGAAGTTCTCCAAATCTTTTCTGAATTGATTTGGTGAGCTTCAAATTGATTCTGACCTTTTTATTGGTCTCCTGATTCAATTTAGATTTGGAGATTCAGCTGCTGAATCAGGCTGAATCTCCTCTGAATCGAATCAGCACCCAAAACTTCTCACAGCCCTACTCTCCATGGTCATCATACTGTCCACATTCTGTCCTGTCAGCATATTCCCTTGTTTCAGAAACCCATCACATGCACACATCCTAATTTGGTTCTTTCCAGTGTCTTCCTAATTTGGTTCATCTACCAAAACCAGAAATCCTCTGCACTTCAGCACTTTGACCTAGGGCCAATGTTGAAGAGTCCCTTTGTAGAACAGTGCCTTTGTATAACAGTCCCTGTTATAGAACAGTGTGGTACATGTTCTCAATTTCCCAGCCTACGTGTCTGCTTGCTGCTTGCCTGTGCTAGGCACAGTGGGCCTTGAAGGTACTTCGTCACAAACCGACTTTTAGAAATCAATGAAACTTTGCCATTTCCTGGACCATTATTGTAATACATCTCTACATTACATACAAACCAGTTCCTAAAAGCAAACCTCTAATTACCATTTTTTAGCTGTCAGAAGGGCCCTTATTCTCCTCTTCATCAGTTTCATTTTGGGAAACTACACTTTGAACCTGTTCCACCACAGGTGGAAACAGAATTTAAAAGCTTTATACATGCCAAAAATCATACTTACATGGGCAAGTAAACACTATTTATACCAATGAAAGTGTAACAGGCTTCAGCCCTAAGGCTAGGGATAGATATAACTTTAACTTCTTTAAAAGGAGAGGGGAGTTGGTGCTCCAGAGCTCAAATCCACTAATACAATGTAACTGTTACATTTACATGCAAATGTATCAATAAATCACTGGTAACTTTGACCTTGAATGAAACAGAGCTAAAATTAGGGCAGTTTTGTTACACTTGTATTGCTATAGAATCATCCATTTACATCTGCATGTAACTTAAAACTTATTCAATCATCTACATAGTTCCACTATGTTTGATAGAAATGCTTTGGTGTTTAACAGTGAGCCCATACATAAATGCTTTTCTTGGCTCAGCTTTAAATTTGTTCGCTGATGCCCTGCTCTCTATGTCTTGTGCATCCAGCAGTCCCATTGACTTTGAGATTTCAAAGCATGAAAGCAATGCATATTGGGCTCATGACCAATATCTCAACAGGAGAGCTGTGTGTATGAAAAGGTACGTAAGACCTGTACTAAGAAATTTTCGGTTGGCAATAATGGTACCGGAGATTAATTTAATTGATTCTGATACTGCCACTGCCCAAGGCTGGAATCTAGACAGCCCTCAAATAGTGCTAAATATTTTGTTAATTCACTAGGTTCTTTCCCCACCCCCCACCCCTCTTGTCCTGAAACTCTCTTGAGAATCTCCAGAGGGAAACTAAAATAAACTTTTGAACTTTATTCCTTTAAAATCAAACCAAACCAGTGTCTTAGACAGGTGATTACCCATTAATAGAACCAGAAGTTGGATTTTTTTTTCTTGCCACAGTACAGAACCACCAATACAAGAATATAAATATTTAAATGGCTAAATCTTAATTTAAATGAAAGTTTTAAGCAAACATATAACTGACATCTTCCACTTGCAGACAGTCTGACTCATAGCTTGGCATTTTATTTTAATATACGATATGACAAAGTTTATATTATCAGATTAATATTTCTCCTTTGCATATAAAATATTCCTAGAGATATTTATTCTGAAATTCACCAATGCAAGCATAATTCATACCCATTAGTTTTGAATTATAATTGAAATATTCAAGTCAATGGTTCAAACTTAAAGTGCCACTTACTGTAGTAGAAAAAAATATAAACAGATTAATATATGAAACATTAACTTAAAACAGAATTAAGAACCTTGGATTATAAACAGAAGACAAGGAGAACTTTTAACTCTTTGCTTTCTTTTATATGGAAGACCAGCTAAAAAGATATGCAACCAAGAATATTAAATATGTATCTTTCCTGTAGTTTACAAAATTCTGGAATGTTTGGTAAAATACAACAGCATACAATGGTTAAAATATTTTATCTATGACACTAAAATATAATATACATAACTCAATTTAACTAAACTTCTTCAGTTTTGATTTCAGGATAAGAATTTCATTAGTTCAGTCTCATTGGTGAGATTTCCAATACTTCCTGGATTTGGCCATAACTGACATACTCTATGAAAACAGTTTCCCATATTCTATTGAACCTTTATGTTTGAGTCCCAGGACTTCTATATATATAAAGGGCTTAATCTCTCTGTCTGTCTGCCTGTCTATAACACTCTTGAAGCTCTCTGAATGGTTTACTGAAACAACCAATCAGAGTGATCCACAGAAGCAGACACACAGTGGAGCGCCACCATGATGGCAGGGATGGAGGGAACAGAGCGGGGATGCGGGGAGGGGGGGGATGAGGCCAGTGCTGCTGGCCTTGCCTCCCTCTGGCCCTGCTCCTTGGAGATGGTGACAGAGCTGGCCAGCTCCATCCCTGCCATCATGGTGGCACTCCATCCCCAGTGAAGGGGGACAGAGAGGATGGCGGGGACAGACTGGCACAGTGGAGCACCACCATAACGATGGGGATAGAGGGGATGGGGCAAGGGGGCAAGGGGGCAAGGTACAGAACAGCATAATGTTGTAGTATGAGGCTTGTCTCCATTCAAGGCAATATTGTCTTCTTATTCAGTATGAGAAAAAGCAACGATATCTATCAAGTCCTACCTAGACAGCCATGCATAAGTTCTTCACATCTGGCTTTCCCCAGCTACTCCATCTTCTTCATGTGATCAGAGTAATTGAGTGAAATTAGGTGCTCTCTTTCCATGTAGCTGTCAACTTTTCCTCACTAGCTTTCCTTTCTGAATCTGATTCCTGCTTCTTTCTCTTCCTCACTTTACAATCTTCTACACATTCCTGGTGACTTCAGCTTCCTGTGGATGACTAATTTTACCCCACAGCTACATGTAGCCTTATCCTTACCTGTTCATTTTAACTGTTAAAATGGTTCAATTATCACATTCATCAAAAGTGTGGCTCACTTGATGCAGTCTTCACTCAGCTCTGATCTTTATCTGATCCCTTTATCATGGGGTTTTCTGTTCCAGCCATTACTCGGTCTTGGCTGGTGATTCAGCCTTTCTGAGACCTCAAGACTACTACGGCTGATGAATTTTTGTCTACTTTAAGCTATCCTTGCTCTCACCTCTTTCTTTCTTTGACATCAATACACTTTCTTTTCCTTAATTTCCCCTCTCTTTCCAATTACAAAGTCCCACCTTTCAATTTCCAGTCCTAGCTCACCCTCAAGATCTTCCCCTGCTTCTACTAGTTGCAGTAGAGTGTCATTTGAGAGAAATCTCATGAGCAAGATGACTTCCTTCATTATAAATTCTTTGCCCCTTTTTCAGGTCTACTATGTTCCAAATGAAGAACTTTAATTGTTCAATTTATGTCAATCACACATTCTTAAACCCAGCTATTTTTGCCATCTTTGTCTTAGTTTTCCAACTCAGGCCCATCTAATTTCTAAGCAGTTAGTGCCACACCATGGTGGGCTGCACCAACAAGGGACATAGGCCCCAGGCCACAAGCCACATATCCCTCACTTCCCCTGCAACCATATCCCCTCCACTGCATGTGGATGAACCCCACTCTTGCCCTCCACTGCTGCAGCATACACTGCACAGCTCTGGACTCACCCTGAGCCACCTGTACTGTGCCATGCCCCCTGGGCATATTCACTGCCCCCTGGGCATATTTATAACTTGAAAGCTAGAGCAGGGAGGGGAAGTCTGCACAATTTTCTGTGTACCATCAGAAAAAGTTAAGATGGTGAGATGACCTGGTCACAGAAATGAATGCACTCTGAGGCGATGAAAGAGCAAGCATGGTGCTAGTTTGCTGTAAGAAGAGGTATATAAAATTCAACTTCAGTATTTGAAATAGGGTGACTATCTAATTGATTCTGAACTGCTTTGGACAGTGAAAATAAGACACTTATGTCAATCATGAGGTCAGAACAAGAGGATTCAGGGCATGGGCAGGTCCAATATTTTGTAAATGGGAGTTAGGAAACCACCACCAGAACTGTGGGAGTGGCTGCACCCCCTGCTCCAAGCTTCTTCCCACCCTTTCTGGGTGGGCAGACCATGCAGGAGACTTTTTAAAGTGCCCCAATCACTTAAGACTCTTCTCACATCCTTCTCACCCCTCCCTTGCCCTCTGTACTCAGCGACACATCCCCTTTTCTCCATCCCCCACACTCTGCTGCCATTGCTTCTGTCCTCATGGTCCCTGGCTGCCTGGGAATAAGCAGTGGAGGCTCCAGGGCTGCTCCTGCCCTGCTCCAGCTGGCTTGTGCAGGGACATCAGCAGTGGCAGCAGCAGGTGGGTTCATTTCCCTTGCACCTGCTCCCAAGCTGTAGGGAACACCCTGGGGCTGGGTAGGGAGAAGAAACCCATTTGCTTCCACTGCTGTCCCTAGGAAGCTGGATCCATGTCTGGCTAGAGTGGAGCAAGAGTAGCTGTAGAGCTCCAGTGCCCCCCAAGGTCATCAGGCAACAGTGGACAAGAGAGAAGGGAATGAGAAGGGATGGGGTGTTCATGGAGAAAAATGTGGGGCAGAATTCTTACTTGCTTTTGGGACTTAAAAAATGCCTTGACTGCTGTTCCCACAGTATTGACTGAAAGGGGAGGGGTGCATCTGTGCCGCTGTCTCCCCCCGCCCCCCCCCAGGTTTGCTTCTGATTCAGGGTAAACAAGGGATGATGGCAGACACAAAAGATAAAAGACAGGAGATAGAGTAGTTGAAGAATATCCAGGAAGAGAGTCAAGATAGCTAATAGAGAGTGGGAGATAAAATAAAGTTAGGGAAATTGAAGTGAAATAAGATGGTACATTTGCTAAACAAACATGAGAAAAAAATAATAATACCTTGTGATATATACTGATGAAATAATAATGAATTGAACGCATACTGTAATTTGGATAGGTGGGACTGAGCCTGCACCAGTTCGTGCTGATCCCATAGGTACGATTTCAATGGTGTTACCAGCATACTTGACACCCAGGGCAAACCTTTTGGGGGAGGGAGGTAGAGGGGGAGGGGCATGGTTCTGAGATGGAGACATTGGTATCATGAACCTGCACTGTGCCACCCATCTGTACCACTGTGGTCTGCTGTTCCACAGCATCTGAACTTATCTAAGGGGCCAGGTATCTGGCATCTGCCTATCTGGAGTTGAGGGAGGGGCAGAAACTTGCAGTCCTCTAGGTCACAAGCTCCACCCCACATTGGAAAAAGTTTGCCAACCCCTGAACTATTGCAATGGTGTTTGGTCAGAGGAAGGTAAGGAAGCTGCAACAAGGGAAGCCAAACAATGAAAAGATTCCTTCTTTGTGAGCAAGTGGGCCTAGTTTGGTTGTCTATAGCTCACTATGTTCTGTATGCAAACCAGAACAGGACAGGAATTTAGGGTGTACTAATGACAATGATGATGTTGATGATGGAGACATTAGAAGCAAATTTTTCTTTGCACTAAACAAAGTTAAGCACTGGAGAAATATCATGACTGAGGATTCCAAGATAATCAGAAATAGTATAATCAATTCAAAAAACATTGACACAAAAATACAGTAGCTACTAGAGAAATAGATCATTCTCACATTTGGTATATATAAAGCATATAACCTGTCTAATAAATATATAAAGCACAAGTATATAGGCTAAGGTGTGTAAATTTTTTTTGTTCTTTACTGATACATTTTGTTTCATAAAAATCACCATTTTTGGAAAATGGCTAGCATTTTGCAGATATTCTCGTGCTTTATAAAAGTGTTATTTTTTCTAACATTTTATCAATGATATTGTTAAAACTCCAATAAATTAGTTATAAAAATAATTCAAAAGTCAGTAAATGAAAAACTTCAATGAGGATTTTGACAATGTTCTTGATAAACTCTTCACTTAAGAATTTGGTGATACTTTTTCTAAAATAAATATATAGCCATTTTGAATCCAATGTATTATGCATTATTTTCATTTTTGCCCACTCTTTGCATTGATATAATATATTCGTAGCTCTTGAGAAAAGAATGATAATGCATCAAACTGTAACTTGCTCATATCATATTCATCCTTCTCTCTCACTTTGAATTAGTTTTAAATTCTGAACCATAACCACATTCTTATTATTCATGATATAATGGGTCATTTCCTTGGTCTGTTCTTGTGAGGAGTGCCAAGAACTGCTAGTGTTGTGAACTAGTAGGATTGCACTTTTTTTAAAATAAAAAATGGAAACAAATAGGAAAATACTTCCACTCTCCAATTTGCATAGTGTAGCATTCATCTACCAAAAAAAAAAGCATTAGAAAAATTCATCCTTGTAAATTAAGTATATGCTGATGCTTACATTTGCTTTAATTAAAAATGTGCTCCAAGTGCCATGTAAGTTAAGACATATTTTTTCTAATGGAATTTCATGTGCGGAAAAGTAACCTTTCCTAGTTTTATTAATTTTTTTCTTCCCTGTTCTGTGCTAACTTTTGTTTAGGTTTTTCAATTATAGAAATTGCTAAAGTCTGCTATTGTGGTGTCTCAGGGTTACATTTCAGTATTTTTTGCCTACTATAAAAAGGGTAAGATACTAGTGCTTTTAGGAAACTCTACTTATTTTATTCAGTAACCTTATAGGAAGAGATGAGCTGGAGGAAGCTTTTAAATAAGCACCTGTTAAAATTCTCCCATCACACTAAAAAGAACATTTGGGAGTTCACTCCTAATTCTATCCTTTCTGGAGACTCATAATTCGTCATGGATGGGGTATTTTAACTCTGAAGCTCATAAAATAGTTCTGAAGACCTTTTTCTTTTGTCTTTGGATTTAACCATATTGCAAAAAAATGTCAGGCATTAAAAAATAATTTCCATGGGCAGGAGATGCCCAGGCTTTTTTCTACAAGATCTTTTCTACTGCTCTTCAAATTATTCAAGTTGAACACTCTGCTCTTCTCAGAGTATCTTTTTATAGGAGGAAAGTGTGAAAGTTTCAGTAACTTTATTCTGTTACCCAGGGATGTTGCTTCCTTCTTTGGCTCTGACACAGAAGTTTGTAGCTGCTTGATTAATTATGAGGAAATGAATTTTGCTCTTTACACATGCACACATAATGTGAAGGTGCAAGACATGCATTTACAAGGCCAAATACTTTGTTAATTCCCTATTTGCCACATGGGAGAGCTAGTCTTACACACACATGCACACCCACACCCACTCACATTCAAGCCCATAGATTTCTGGTTACTTCTGAAATGCAAAAGAGTGAAGGATAGTGAGCCTCAAAAACCATTTAAAGAATACTTTTCAATCATTATGCACAAGAAAAGTTTTATGAGTCTTTTCTGTGAGTAACTGAATTCTCATGCAGAAAACTTACACAAGATGCATGCATGACATCAGTTTCACTTGAATACTCAGACTGTAAAAATTGACTCTTTTGAAGTCCATGGTGAAACTCTCTCTGATTCATAAATAGATTTCATAGACTTCATAGACATTAGGGCTGAAAGGGACCTCACGAGGTCATTGGGTCCAGCCCCCTGCCCAAGGGGCACTAAGTCAGCTGGGGTCAGATCATCCAATCAAGATAAGCATCTAGGCATTTCTTAAAGGTAGCCAGAGTAGGTGCTCGCACCACTTCTGAGGGGAGTCTATCTATTCCAGACTCTGGAGACTTGGACAGTAACTAAGTTTTTCCTTACTTATGTTCAGTCTAAAATGGTCTTCCAGCAGTTTGTGACCTTTAGACCTTGTCTTCCCTTGGGGTGCCCTGGTGAACAGATGTTCTCTCAGTTCCTGATGCACACCCCTTATATACTTATAGGCTGTCAGCAAGTCACCCTAAGCCTTTGCTTCTCCAGGCTGAAGAGTCCCTTGCCCTTCAGCCTCTCCTCATAAGGCCATATCTCTTGACCTCTAATCACGTGTATGGCTCTCCTCTGGACTATCTCAAGCTTCTCCACATCCTTTCTAAAGTATTGGATCCCTGTGGCAGGGCACTGTTTGTGCCTGCCACTTTAAGGGCCTGGAGCTGGCAGCTGCCAGGTGCCTGATGAGGGCAGCCATTTTGAATCTGGGGCTGCCCATATAAACAGGGCAGTTCTGCTGCTGGAGGCCAGGCAACAACATTGTCTGGCTGGGGGGCTGCTAGTATCATCTGGAGGTAAGAGAGGAGCTGTAGGGGATGGATAGGAGGCTTCTGGTCCTGGGTACAACCTACTACTGCACCCTACTGAGAGTGGGTGTCCTTGTGGGGCTCCCAGTGGTGTGGGAGCCCCCAGGAAATGCCAGGCCAGCTACCATCCTGGTGAAAGGTGGGTCAGGGTGCCTTAACCCCTAGCCCCTGCAACTGGGTGGGTTACCCCTTCTTGGAGGGTTGGGAAGGTAGAGAAAGAGTGAGGCCGTAGACTCATGCCTGCACTTCCTCTGACTGGTCAATGCTGGGGCCAGGACCAGAAGTGTCAAAGGTCAAGGGGCCCACTTCAAGAAATGCCCAAGAGCTGTGGGCCTGGGGTTCTGACTGGCCTGGAGGTGGGCCAGCGCTGGTGAGCCAAAGGTCCCGGGGGGACCACACCCAAAGGGGAAATGGCTTAGGGAGTTATGCTGCCTAGTATGAAGGCAGATGAGACTGCCTGAGGAGAGGAATCCAGGCGGGGCTCAATTAGGAGGATTCTGGGGCCCAGTGGTGGGGGGAGTGGTGATGATGATAACATTGAAATGTCATCTGGAGGCTTGGGCTGTGGTGTAGGGAGGGAATGGAGCTGCAGGTAGCGTTCCCTGGCATCAGGGCAAGAAATGGGCATCCTCCCTCTTATTAACATCTATTAATTAATTCCAACAAGGCGTGGTGGGGCGAGAAGGGTGGTTAGCTCAGAAACAGGTGGGCAGGCCACAGTTAAATCAGCCCTGAGAAGGCCCTCTGTTACAAGCCCAGAATTGGATGCAGTACTCCAGCTGTGGCCTCACCAAGCCTGAGTAAAGCAGGGGGATGACTTCTTGTATCTTACTTGAGATGCATTGGTAGATGCAAATCAGAGTTTTATTTGCTTTTCCAGCTGTGACATTGCATTGGTAGCTCATGTTCATCTTGTAGTCAATCATGCCCCCCCCCCCCCCCC
>NW_017729025.1:68516341-68520488 GCF_001723915.1 Gavialis gangeticus
AAACCTCCCCCCCCCCCCCCCCAAGTCTCTTTTGGCTGTGGTGGTAGTGAGTGTAGCATTGCTGAACCTATATGTATGATGTGGGTTTTTTCTCCCAAGGTGAAGCACCTTGCATTTCTGTGTTGAATGTCATCACGTTTCAAACTGATTACCTTGTGAGCCTGTCCAGTTTGGCCTGAATTGCCAGCCTCACTGGCCATGGCCACATAAGCAAGCACATGTCTATTGCAGCATCTCAAAGCAGTTTGAGATGCTGCAGGAGGCATGCCATGAAAAAAGTATCAAATATATTATATCAAATATCCAGCATGGACTCTAAGTTTGATATTGAGAAATCCCAGAATGAAAAGAAAACATGCCAGAAAAAAGTTGCATGGGGTGCACTCCTGGAGCATGCCCTGAAGCAAATGAAGGCTGGGTTCTCCAAAGAGATGCTCTAGCACCCAGCTAGAGCATCTCTGTCTGCCACCTGCCCCTGCTGTTCCAGCATATTGCCTCAATGTGTTGGAGGAAATATAAGCAGGGCATGGCTAGCAGCAGTGGCTCAGACAGCTGGCTGGGACTTAGGCTCTGTTCCTGGTAAGCAGGGACATGGGGGTAGGGAGGCTGTGTGTGGGTGGGGAGACTATGGGGGTAGGGAAAATGTGGGGGTGGGGAGGGCTGTATGAGAGGGGTGGGTCCTCCACACCCTTCCAATGACACACGGCCCCTGCTGGTAGCAGCAGCAGCCAACAAGTGGGCCCTTGGTGCTCATGGCCTGCTGCAGGCAGAGCCCCCTGGAGGCATATGGTGCTGTTGAGAGCTGGGGGCTACACATGATATAAGAGCCAGCCTGGCCCACTGGCTTGCATCTTCAAACAGGACCAGGCCAGCTCCTGCTGCCACCCAGGGCTCCGAGCACTGCAGGCAGGAGGTATGTGCCATTGGGCTAGGGCAGCTCCTGCTTCCACGTGCCCACCTTGTGGAGGCAGAAGCCGACTTAGCCTGATGGCAGGTGGCTCCTGGCTGCAGTGCCGGGAGCCCTGGGTGGCAGCAGGAGCTGGCCTGGTCCTGGCTGAAGGCATGTGCCAGCAGACTAGGCCACCTCTGTATGACATGTGTAGCCCCTGGGTCTTGGGCAGTGCCACACACTGCCAGAGGGCTCTGCGTGCAGCAGGCTATGAGGACCCTGAAGGCCTACTGCTGGCTGCTGCTGCTGCCACCAGTGGTGGGGGCTGTGCACCATGGGGGGAGCAGGTGGGTGTGTGGAAGCCCCCCCACAAATGCCACCCGCACTACAGCCCCACAACAGCCCCACAAGCTCCACCCACAAACCCTTCTCCACAACTTCCCCCCCGCCATCCACTTACAAACCCTGCTTGTTAGGCAAGCAGTGGGACCCAGGCATAGAAGCCTTCCCAAAGCCAGCACCAGGGACCCAGCTAGAGGGCAGATGAGCTGGCTGACCTTCTGGCCATTTGGGGCCAGGAGGACTTGCTCCAATAGTTCAAAGTGGGCCACCACAATGAGCACAACTTCTGGGCAATAGCTGTCCAGATGGTGGAGCAGGGGCACCAGAAGACATGACAGCAGTGTTGTACAAAGGCCAACTGTGCAGCCACAGCCCACTGGAAGCAGGCCCAGAGGTACAGGTGGCTCTGCTGCAGTGCCCATACCACAGCCCAGGAGACTGTGTGGTCCCTGTCTGAGTCTGGCAGGCACACAGCCATGGGGCTGCAGGTCCAAGGAAGTGGATGCTATTGCAGGTGGGAGCGGGTCACAGATTGGGGCCAGGGTTTTACCATTTAGGTTCAAGTCAGATTTTCATGGCTTCTGGCCCTTGTGCAAGTTGTAAATATATTTGGATAGCAGTTCATGATACTGATTTCCAGAGACTGATAAGAAAAATGTACTGAGCAAATACAAATAAAAATTAACTGACCAGTGACTTACAAGAAGGAAACAAGTTCAGTCTCCCTGATTTTTGAATCACGAGATGAAGAATAGTATCCGAATACATTTAAATCAATGGGGGTGCATCCAGATGAGCCTGCCTGCGTAGTACGTGATGCTGCAAACATGTCTGTAATGCCACATACTGCACAGTCCAGTGTTCTCCACACTGCAAGGGAGAGCTGCCCATGCGCACACTGCTCCTTTTTTTTTTTTTTAATGGGCTTTTTTGACCCCTGGATATTCAGCTGCACTGCAGCTGCCAGCCAGGCTCCACCCAGCAGGATCACCATGGCTGCAGCCATGGGAGGCCCCCAGGGCTGCTGGGGCCAGCCTAGTGTCTGCTCCCACCTCCCCTACCACCCCCGGGGTAACTTGCAGCATGCCAAAGTGCACATAGCATGGGTGTTTCCCAGGGACAAGTCGATGTGGTGCAAGGTGCACCACTGCTACTTGTCCCCAGGGAACCAAATGTCTGTGCTCATCTGGACGCACCCTGAGAGTCTTTTCATTGTATCAGGTCTTTCCATTGGGCTTTGAATTAGATCCTAGACACACAAGTTCCACCCCAGCTAATAGTGAAGCACCTTTATTTTTGGTGTATAAGAACTTTAGATAATTTATTTAAATTGTTCCCCCTTCTCTTTTAACTTCATCTTGAATTTTCACTTACCCATGTGTAATTTTGATATTAGCCAAGTATTTTCCTCTCTTATGTATCACATTCTAAATATTGTTATATGCCATTTAGTTTATTGGTTTAAAATCTAAATGAGCAGCTTGAATACAAAACTATGTTCATCTTTCTCTGTGACAAAGAGCTAATATGAAACTTTTCCTTCTTTGTTTCTTCCTAAGACAAATCTTGCTTTCATTTTTGCTTCCCTATTTTCTATTCAAACATGTGTTATCTTAAATTGAAAACAGTTGTATCTCACTGCTGTGGCAGACGTCTTGAGTTAGGTCATATGACCCCTGGGTGCAAGCAATCTGTACATGCAGTAGTTTTTCCAAAGATTCTCTTTATATTATTACCCTTTCATTGCTGCTAGAACTGCGTGCGTCCTGGCAGTAGTTTTCTATAGAATGCCCATTCAAATGAAACATCAGGGCATTCTATCTCTGCCAGATTTATACTGAAGAAGCACACTTCTAAGATATAAAGCAGTAACCACAATTCATTTAGCTGTTGCAAGCCTCCCTTGTATGAAATTATCACAAAAAGGGAAACTCTGTTTCCCTTTGTGTATCTTCACAGCAACTTTCTAGCCATGTGAGTGACATTTATGGCATTTAAGCACAAGTAGCAGTGTAGATGCAGAAGTGTGCATGCTAATGTAGTAGACCATACACTAACCCGGCATGTATAGGATGGGGTATCCATTTTGGAGGTGCACTTGCATCTAAATCATGAAAAAGCATATCTAGCTGGTATTGGGCTCAGTAGAAAGAGGTGCTACCTGTGATTATTGCCTGCTGTGGAATGGAACGGTTCTGCTCTGGATTCTAACCTGGACCTTTGCTCCCAGTGGGGCAGAGGCCTTTCCATTGCACTGTTTTTTATCCCTTTTATCCAATAACTATTAAATAGAAGGGTAATGGCTCAACTTTAGAAGGAGTATGTCAGCAAAGCCCAGATAACCATGTTGTAGGTAATGAGTTATTAAAGCACTGTGCTGAGAAGTCAGAGAGATACAGGACTAAACTCCCTCTGAGTGAGAGGCAATAGAACCTAAGCCTCCAGCTTCCTGGGCAAATGATCTAACCACTGAGCTATTGAGGAAAAAATGTGAAGGGCTTTTCTCTTGAACTGTCATTTTTCTGGGACTTACACTTAGGTACACATGCATGTAGCCTCATAGCTGACCCGTTGTAGTGCATATTCAGTCTATGTCTTTATATTTATGCATCAACAGTTTATATGGGTAGCAAGAAAACTCCTGTTTAGATGTACAAAAGGATATAGAATAATAGCCTTAGTCCTGAATACCTGGATTGAGTTCTGGGAAGAATTTGCAAGGCTAAAAGAGGGAACACAAGCAGAATGTCATTGCACAGTCACATAAACCAAGGGGCAATCAAGTCTTTTGTTAACAGCAAATTGGCACAGTTTTTTGACAGGAAAAACTCTTCTGTTCCTAAATGATCAGTCCCTTCCACAACACAAATATCTCTCTCTCTCTCTCTTTCCCCCCCCCCCCCCCCCCCCCCCCCC
>NW_017729025.1:68520688-68523094 GCF_001723915.1 Gavialis gangeticus
CATACATGCGCATGGTCAGGCTGAGCCTGAGGAAGAAAAGGTGCCTTGGTTCATATCCTCATGGTCATAGAATTACAGAAACTAATTGAAATGAGTCCCAGATCCAAAGAAACTTCCTCCAGAATGCCTTTCACACAGTCTTTCTGTAAAGATCACATGAGGAGAGGAAGGATCTATAGAGAATTATCCAAATTGATCCACAATAGTTCCACATCAAGATTTTTAAATGTCTTCAAGAAATAATCTGGGAGTCATTGCAGATTATAGAGCACAGACATGTAGTGTTCTCCATGGAAAATTCTGTGTAACTGTACTTTCAGTTAACTAAACTTCTATATAACTATTCATTCTAGCTTCAAATAGAGCTATACTAGCTTTTATTACAAGTCTAAACGTCAAGTGACAGATGCATGAACAACAATGAAACTAGAAACCTTTTGCAAGACAAATTGGGAAAACCATTCTTGATAACACTATTACTTGGACAGTCAGTAGAAGACACTGTACATGTGAGCCAGAATAAAGAAAACATAGCTCTGCACCAATGTAAACCATTCTATGGGGTGACATTTGCTTTTGTTCAATCTTAAATATTACATTCCTTTTGACAATAAGAGTATAAAATTGGATAATCCTTTTCACCTACCATATTGTTGTAAGCTTGGTGGCTTTTTAATATATATGTTCCTTTTACATCATGTGAGTTGAAGGGGAAGGATTTTGGTGGCAGAGGGTATTGTGTTATTCCTATTAACATCTTACTAATAGGTTCTCACAGAAATTGTGTTTTAGCAGAGGATGGGCACATCTACATGTGCCTCTATGGCACAGTAACAATGATAGCATAATTTAATACTGTCTTTTGGAAGTACTAAATGACAGCGCTATAAGAGCCCATACAGCGCCATGCCAGTGGTACACGGTTATTTTTAGCCACTATATCGCTGCAGCTATACCGAGGGAGCATGTCGCTATAACAACATAACTGTGGCATCATGGTTTGTATCTGCTGATGCTACATCACTGTGAAGTGTTGCTACGGCAATGTACGATAATGTGTAGATACACCCAATGACCCTGAATCTCATTTGCATATCCTTTGGCTCTAGCGCAATATATGCCTAATTTGGGTAAAATATGTGAGTTTTTAATACTCATTTCTATCACTTTCATTGCTTTCATTTAGAAGTCTGAGAATTTTGTTAAAACATTGTTATGACTGCGAGTTTGTAGGGGACAGAATACCAAGAACTATATTTAGGAATAGGTTTTAAAGTGAAATATGCACAAGCTACCTGGGATCAGGAGTCTCCCTAACCACTGCTGCAGCCTACTGTGGTGGGGCTTCATGCAAGGTGCTAAAAAAGGGCTGTGGGGAAAAAAGGGAGAATTCATCCAAGAGTTGGCCAATGGTGGTCAGGATCTAGTGGGGTCCTGATACGTACATAATTTTCCCAGAACATGCAGAAAGGAACAAAACTCTATCCAAGAGTGTCTCTTTATAGTAGAAGAAATTCAGCATGGCTGATTATCACTGACTTTTCTCTAAAAGACCTTCAACAGAAGTTGCTTTTAAGTATCCTAGGACTATTCTCAAGAGCAGTATTACTCCATAAAGCTTCTGTTAAAGCTGAGTACAGACAGTCAAAAAGCCTGAGGCTGAATTGATTCAGTCTTTGCAGGTTAGTTTAAACTGCAGAGAGAAATTGAAACAGAAGTGAACAGACATTCTGGAAATGTAGCCATATGCCTGCAGTGGGTCAGGCCAGAAGCTGCAGGGCGCTAGAGCACAGCTCTCTGGTATGTCCACTGTGGATTGTATGTTGGCTTCCTTTTCCAGAATTTGTCCATTCACTTTTTGAATTTGGCTGAACTGTTGGCTTCCACAACATCTGGTGGCAATGAGTTGCACACTTTAATTACGCCCTGTTTGAATTCCAAACTTCCTTTCACTAATTTTAAAATTACCTTCTACTAGCTTTGTTTTTGACCCCTGCTTCTTCCATTGTGTGAGAGAGTAAATAATAAATCCCCATCAACTTTCTCTTCGTCAGTACTTTATAAACCCTCATGACGTCCTACCTCAAGTATCTCTTTTCTAAACTGAATAGGCCTAGCTTCTTTAGTCTGTCATCATATGGAAGCCCCTCCATACCACTAATTATCTTTGTTGCCCTATTCTGTACCTTCTCCAGTTCTTCTATATCTTTTTTGTGGTGTGGGAACCAGAACTTGGCACAGTATTCGAGTGGATGCACCATGGGTTTGAGGGGCCATAATGATACTTTCCATCTGTGTCTGTTTTCCCTTTTCCCTTAATAAAACCGAGTTTGGCTAATTTGCTGCTTATGAGTGTGGAAAATTTGTTCATATTTACCTTCTAGAAAGTATAATTTGGTTTCCTTA
>NW_017729025.1:68528094-68562906 GCF_001723915.1 Gavialis gangeticus
CTAACTTGCTGCTTATGAGTGTGGAAAATTTGTTCATATTTACCTTCTAGAAAGTATAATTTGGTTTCCTTAGGTTTCTGAGTGGTAGATCCAGTTGGTATTACTTAAATGAGTTATAAGAAACTTAGACTGAACCACTAAAGACTCAACCCTAAAAGCAAACAGCATTTTGCAGAATGGTAACGTAAAGAATAGATCATTATCAGTTTTCTACAGCAAAAAAACCTGCCTTTGTTTATCTGAGTTGGCTTTGTTAGTTCAGCAAATGGTGATGGTATTTGGCTTGATATTTTCTCTGTAACAGTGCATATAAGAGTAGGAGATGTTCAGCAACATTCTAGTGCACACTGG
The DNA here is from genome assembly GCF_001723915.1 of Gavialis gangeticus. Classification (NCBI taxonomy): domain Eukaryota; kingdom Metazoa; phylum Chordata; order Crocodylia; family Gavialidae; genus Gavialis; species Gavialis gangeticus. Next base: position 68,528,446 of record NW_017729025.1, read on the forward strand.
TTGATGTTCCTGAGCTTGGAGGGAATGCATGAGTGCTCATGCAGAATGTGCATTTTTTTTCTCTTGCTTTTGCAATGTTTGAGTCTCTATTCAGCTTTCCTCCAGGCAACATTCTAGTAAGGCAAAACTTCCCTGACACTTAACAGAAGGATGTGTGAAAAACTGCAATGACAATGATGAACTGGTAGCCAGTGAAACAGTGAAAACAAATCTGTACTCAGAAACCAACTGTAATGTTAAGGTGTTATACTGAGTAGCATGCCTTGATGAAATGGGAATCTTAAAAATTATCAACAGTATAAACACAGCCACAGATATTTTGTTTCATCAATTTCCCCTCAAATTTTAAGGAAACATGCAAAATATAAATTGCATGTTGATATCTATAGCACATAAGGTTAAACTGTGTAATTCTTTGGAATCACTGCAACATGTCATGAATGGTGCATGAAATATAACTGCCAAAAGGAATCTGTCACTAGTTCAGAGTGGTGAAAACAGCACAAAGGTCTGTATAAATTTTAAAATATTTTAAGGAAAAAATAATCACAGCAAACTGTCACTTTTTTTTTTCTGTTGCCAGTTCTCAGCAACCTGGGGAAATCTGTTTATTATTACTGACATACATTCCTCTTCCCACAAGTTTAAAAAAATATATAGACAACCGTGTAAAATGTCAGTGTTTTTCCACCAGGTATTATGCTACCAAATGAAGAGACATTCCATGCTAAATAGTTGAGTTAACACTTGACTAGTAATATAATTATAATTACAGGTAAGAAAGATATTTCAGTATCATTTTACCATCTGCCATAGCTTTAATTTCTGTCCATGAGGTTTTGCTAACTTGTTTTAACCCTTTTATTTAGAAAAAATAATCTAAACTGAAATAAGGAGAATAATATATATTTGTTCCATCTTTTGAAAATCAAAACTGTTGCCTACCAAGCCACCTCTGTTACACTTTTAGTTGGTTTCTTTAGTCACCAAAAGTAACTAGGCAAAATTCTATTGCTTGTATTACTTATTAGATCAGACTTGATGGCCTGATCCTATCGGCTTAAAAATCTCCAAAGCTGTAGCTATGTGACTATTTAAAGATAAAACACAACCTGGTTAGCTGTGGAGGCCATAGGCCTTCACCAGAAAATACATCAAATGCATAAGAACCTAAGATTTGTCTTAGGTTTTCTGACAGGGTTCTTTGTATTTCTTATTAAAAACTATAATTAACTTATGTATCTCAGGCAAGACCCAGGAAGTCATCCTCCTGCTGTACTTGGCCTTGGTGAGGCTGCAGCTGGAATACTGCATCCAATTCTGGGCTCCACAATTTAAAAAGGATGTGGAAAAGCTGGAGAGAGTCCAGAGGAGAGCCACACGCATGATCAGAGGGCAAGAGAGCAGCCTGGAGAACTGTAGGCTCAGGGGTGACTTTGTGGAAGCTTATAAGTACATAAGGGGTGTGCATCAGCACCTGGGGGAACACTTGTCCACCAGAGCACCCTAAGGGAAGACAAGGTCCAATGGTCACAAACTCCCGGAAGACACTTTTAGGCTAGACATAAGAAAATACTTCTTTATCAAGGCCTGGAATAGACTCCCCCCAGAGGTGGTGCAAGCACCTACTCTGGAAACTTTCAAGAAACATTTGTATGCTATCTTGCTGGGATCTTTTGACCCTAGCTGACTTCCTGCCCCTTGGGCAGGGGGCTGGAGCTGATGATCTTAGAAGGACCTTCCAGCTCTAATGAAAATGAAATCTATGAAATTTCATCCTTTGTTATGAAAGGTATGTAGAGACATAACTGCTGATATTCTCCAACAATCATAACCTGGGCAAATGCAGAACCTTCTTCAGGACACTCTCTAGTTAAAAGATCTAGGCAAACCCTAATGTTTCCTGAAGAATACAAGAAGCATTTAAAGGCATCATAGCTAGATCCATAGCATCACAACTTTGTGACCTGGGCAGCTCTCGTGCATGGGGCAGGGCTGGCTGCCACACCACCAATGGTGGTGATATCCATGTGCAGATGTTAAACTTTGAGCGATCTAAGTAAACATAGATTAATCTAAACTCATAACTGTACAGAAGTATGGTGCACATAGACTACCCTAAAAATGGGACAAGTGATCTAAGATGCACCTGGTCAGAGGCACACTCAATTCAGAGTAGACCAGGAAGTGTCTACATATTGCCATACAGTGGCGTTGCTATGGAGCCATGCTTTAGTGGCTGAAGCATAGGCAATCATATATAGACACATGTGATCACTACATCGTTGTAGTGCATCATATGGCAACATAGCACGATGTAGCCCATAGGGCAATGTGCTCCTGATGCATTGAACCTCTACATTGTTTCCCTCTATTGATTCAAGTTAGATCATTGTCTTCTGGCATCCCAGCCTACTTTGCAGCCCCTGTTACCCCTCCCTTAAAGGGAGGGTTGGTAGCATTCAGTCCACACTTGGCTGCTCTGGTCCTGTGCCCAGCAGGCCCCGTCACTGGGCTCTCCCAGCACTGAGGAAGGGTGGCCTCTCTCCCAAGCCCTACCTCCTGCCTCCAGTCATCTGTCAGTTGCAAGCTGGTAGTGGAGGGAAGGGAGATGTCTGTGTCCCCTGCATGAGCCCCAGGAACTGGGCACCAGGTCCCTGGGCTGTGCTCCTGCACCCCAATACTCCATTAGAAAGCACCACATGATGTGCACACAGGCAACAACACTGAACCCAGGAGAACCCCCACACTTGGGCACACCCCCACAGACCCCAATCCTGGTACCAGACTGGGACCCTAGTGCCCCCACACTCAGTCACAGCCCCATGGACCCTGATCCTGGCACCCACATGCCACCCATCCTCCTCTGCTACCTAAACCCAGTCACACAACTGGGATTACAGGGAGATGGGGACCTTGTCACGACCTGAGGTGAGAATAAGACCCAGAACCAGCTCCACAAAGGGCACCACAACAGGGATGTGGCCAGAGCCAGGCACCCTGCGACCCAAGCCCCAGCATAGATTCCCCCCGCCTCCAACTCCCAAATGGGAGCTGATTCAAGCTGTTTGCCTCTGGTGGGTCAGAGTGGCAGAGGCAGAACATCAGGACTGGGCCTGCATGGAGGCAACTGTGTTACCTCCATGGCTTAGATGCTACCAGCAGGTACCTGGGTCATGGGCACCTAGGGTGCTGCAAGGGTTTTTTTTGGCACACAGCTACAGGGTTCTGGAGTATTAGGCCCAGGAGTGGGGGGCTAGGAATGGAGCATCCAAACCAGATCAAGCAGGTGGGGCATGGCCAGCTGACTCATGTTGCGGATAGAGGACCCGGGACATTTCCAGGCTAGGGCATGAGGTGTTGCCAGAATCATGGAGTCTCTGATGGAAACCACTGGAAAATTTAAAGTCATAGGGGTGGCTTAGCCAATGGAGCCCCAATCCAGCAGGAGTTGAACCCAGCTGGAATGAGAGGGACAGCCACACACCAGGACCTGCATCTACATGCATACATGGCTCCTGTCAATCCATCCACCCACCCACTTGAAACCAGACTCTCATCCACACATGCATGCTGAGACCACACAGGAACCATCACAGATTATGGAAGAACATGCCCCATCCTCCTCCACTACTAAACCCAGTCACACAACTGGAACTGCAGGGAGATGGGGGACCTTGTCACTATTTGGGGTCAAGAGAAGACCCAGAACCAGCTCCACGAAGGGCATCACAACAGGGATGTGTTCAAGTGCTCTACTGAACAGATGCAAGCATGGGGCCACAAGAAAGAGTATGTGCAGTGTTAGGCAAGGATGAAATGGATGAACATCAAATACAGGTGTGTACATGACACCAATAAAAAGTCCAGGGCTAGGAGGCACAGCATGCCTTTCTACAAGGATCTGTCCCATTATCCATGGACAGGGCTGTTGCCACCCCAAACGTGTACAGGACCACCAGGGGGCAGGAGGAATCACTGGTTCAGACCCTATCAGAGGAGGAGGAACAGGAAACCCCTGAGACAGTGGGACAACCAGGTGCCCAGGAGCAGGTTCCCAGGAGCCACAGAGGCCAAAGGACTGTCTGATGGCAGTAGGACTGAGGCAGGGACCCCGAGGACTCCATCCTGTTGCTGTGGGTCCCCAAATCATCACAGGATCTGGGAATGGAGTTGCAGCTGCACCTGGACCTGAGCTTCCTTGACATCTTCTCAGGTGTTGGTGAGAGCCCAGAGCATGCCACACAGTAGCAGGGGGAAAGCTCTAACTCCATGGGACAACACCTGGGAGCTGGAGCCAAAGTCTGTGCTGCATCCCTGCCTTGGTCCACACCAAAACACGCAGCCCCTGGGACACCATTTCCTATACAGCTGCCATGGGTGTTCTGCTCCCACTCCTTCAATACTTCCTCACTGCTCCCCTTGCAGATGCAGATGCAGATGCAGAGCGCCCCACCAGTTCCCTAACTACCAGTGCATCAGCTACTGCTGTGCATGGCCTATAACACTCATGGCCAGCCCTCCTCCTATTTCTGATGAAGACTGTCACTGATCGAGGACCCCATGCTGCCCAGGACTGTATGGTTCTACCCCCCTCCACATGGCTGTGATGGCGACCCAGGCAGTGGGGGACATGCAAAGTACTTGGTGGAAGCAGGGAGGAAGGGGGCAAATGGGCTGTGCCCACAGCCAGTGGGGTGGGAAGGTAGCAGCACAATGATGCTTCACCAGCCCAAAGCCCAAGCCTGTTTAGAAGGTAGTCATCAGACTCAACCCTCCAGCCTTTCCCCTCAGCCCCTGGGAACCAGTGGCCACTACAGGACATCTCCACAGTCACAGCCCTTTCCCAGGCCATTGTGGCTGAGAACCCCAGAAAGGGGGGTGGGGGGGAAACACTGGTACATGGATAGAGAGGTGTGGGGGACAGTGAACTGCCCTACCCTGACCAGTCAAAGTGCAGGGCCCCAGGTCGCTAAGAAAAGCAAAGCAGAGTTTGTTCTTCTTGTATACTAAATCATCCTCAAGAGGTTTCTATCTTTCAGCACTGGGAAGACCAGTTATCCCCTCCTATCTCTCCCTCCCTTCCAGGACTGCAGCTGAGGTTCCAGCCCCCTTCCCACCCCCATCCTAGTCTGGCCTTGAGTGGTTAGCATCTCATCTCCGATTCTGTTCGAACATAAAGCTGTCTTATTCACACCTTCATGCCCAATCTCTCAGGACCATGCTCAGCTACTAGAAAGTGAGCCTCTTCCCAGCTACCCAAAGCACTGAAGATGAAACAGCCCCCCTCCCTCTTGCACTCATTAAAAGGCACTAAAACTGTTTACTGAACTCTGCAGACAAGTGTAGAAAAATATGTACAAGTGCTGGCACTCTGCACCCTACTCTAGTTGGCAGCACCACAGGCTTGGGTGGCAGAGAGGACACTGAGGTCACAGGAGATAACATGCATCTATCTATGAGAACCACTGCAGTTGCAGTACAGCAGGAACAAGAGAAACAAGCCCATGCCCTTCTTTCCTTCCAGTTCTAGAAAAGCACAAATGTGATGGTAGGAGTCCCCTGTGGGAACCATTGTCTCAGCCAATCTGGTCCCGCTTCCAAAATGACTCGTGGAGAGGCTTGCAAGTGACACTCCAGCACCACCCCTTCCCACACCCATGTGATCCAAGTCCCGTGGAAAGTCTGTGGTTGCCAGGTGACTCCAAGTCTCACGGTACAGGCAGTCACTGCACCAATCCTTCAACCAACCTTCTTGTCCCACTACTGCAGCCCTATCCTAGTCCCAGATAGTGTTCCCCATCCCCGTACAAGCAAAGCAGCTCCTATTCTTTCACTGTGTCTTCAAAGTAGAAGGACAGTGAAGTGCAAGAAAGAGAAGGGCAGCACACAGTAGGACTTAGGCAGCTGGGGTGTGTGAAACCTCTCTCTGGATTAGGTAATGGGTTCAGCATTGTGTCAATAGTTGTGGCAATCACAAACTTGTCCCTGGGTGTTAGATCATATCATAAGAGAGCCACAGGTAACACACAACCTGGACTCTCATATTGAATGACACACAGCTTCCCCTGTGTGCCTTCGAAGCAGACAGCACCCTCCAGGAAGACCATATCCTGCATCAGGAGCAGGGCATGTTGGCTGGGAATAAAGGTAATAATTATGAGGGGAGGAATGACAATGGTGTGATGAAGGTGGGGATTTCAGGAGCATAGCACCCACTCTCCATCACCTGGGGGAGCACGGGAATTGTAGTAGATGCAGGTATCATTGTGCTGCCCACCAGGCCGACAAAGATGTATATGAAGCAGCCCTGGTGGTTGATGACAGCCTGTAGAATGATGCAGAAGTAGCCCTTGTGGGTGATGAACACCCAGGCGACTTGAGGTGGGCAGAAGATGGGGATGTGGGTGCCATCTACACAGTTGGAGAAGCCAGTGCAATGGAAGCTGCTGACCAACTCCTCTAGGTTGGCCTGGCAGTTGGAGCAGTTATGCAGGACACTGCACCAACCATTGACTTGCCTATGCCAAACTGGTTGATGACGGAGAAACGACTGCAGGGGGTGACCAGCTCTGTGACGACAATGGCCACCTGCTTCTCCAGAGTGAGAGGTGGCAGCATGCTGACCTCCTGGAACATGCTGTGGGTGCTCAGTAATCTGAAGATGGTGCCAGATACCCCAGCATCCATGGCATCCTGGGTGCCCTCATCCTCATTGGTCACATGGAAATCATTGGCTCAATCCAGTATGCTTGGCAGGCACAGGGTGTGGTAAGTGGACCGGTATGGGGTGTTCAGCTGCTGTCTTGGGGGCAGGAAACTGTGTCCTCTGGTGACCAGCTGCCACATCATGTCCAGATGGGTGTGTGTGATGTCCTGAAGCCTCCTTTGAGAGTCATCCAGAGTGAGCAGGATGCAGCTCCTGGGTCTGAGTGCTTGGACATGGACAGTCGGGTGCCGTGGCTGGGTGCAGCAGGCAGGGACCCTGACACACACATTATTCATGAGGGACAGCACTCACTCTGGGGCTCTTCTAGAAGCCACGCAGGAGTGCCCCTGACCTGCGGGTCTAGGCCAACACAGGCTGCCTGCATCCCGCCTGAAAAGGCCAGATGTATATATTATTCACTCCCAGCCTAAACTAGGCCACTTAGAGAAAACCACATAACAAATCAATTCCTCCTCAGGCATTTTGAATGTCAGTACATGGCCTATGGCAGCAATTTTTGTCTCTCTCCTGCCCCTGAGGTGGTACCTGGGGCTGATGCCATGGTCATCCCCCTTCAGTTACACTATTGACATTAGCTCTGTTACACTTCTAAGTCATGTATTGCTGAAAAAACATAACTTACAATTCAAATTTAGTATACAAGAAGAGCAAACTCTGCTTTGCTTTTCTTTCTGTTTGAAAGATGCAACCCACATCTAGGAAAGAGACATGGAAGGTATATCCATCATATGGCATGTTCTTGATACTATTAAAATGTGTGTGTGAAACCATAAAATGGAAATGCAGTAATTCATTGAAATAGCATATGTTCAGTTTTTTCAAGTTTAAGGGCAGAAGTGACTGTATGCTTATATGGTCTCACCTTCAAAATACCATAAGCCCTTAACAACCGTTAAGTGAAGGGAACAGCCCTTTTCAACATTAAAGAATGCAAATTAAGTCTTTTTTCCAAATATGGAGGGCATTTGGGAGACTTTTTCTCTAGCTTCCTAAACATGCAGCTATTGTTGTGTTCATCTGAAGATACAGATTTGTCTACTTTATTTCAGCCATGCTGTCGCTCTTCTGAACACATGCATGATATTGTGAGTGTTTTTAGTTCTTTGCTTACCATACTATGGCAAAACATGTGCCCTTTTTCAATAGGCTACTAATAAAGTCAGGTTAGAAACCATGGATTGAAATCAATTCCAGAATAAACACTTGTTCATGTTTCTTTCACAGGTACTATGTTTTTTTCAAATTCAGAGTTCTGAAGCATGCAAATTACCACATAACCTACATAAAAAACAAGATGAACATCACTGGGTTAAAGCTGAAAATTAACTTGCTTAATTGTGTGTATTTTAGCTACTGTAGCACACTGTATGCTATATGTAAAGTAACCTGCTGTTCACAGGTCTCTATAATACTGAGACACAATAGGGAAGGTTAATGACTCTAGAATTTCCTGGCTTTTGCCAGATTGAGACAGACCTTTAATGCAATGTTCATGCAGCTTTTGTTGTGTGAAAGATAATGTTTTGGGAATTAGGTCTAAGTAAAGGAATTAACATTGCTTAGTCTTTTTCAGAAGTGCCAGAAAAATGTGTGAGATACTTAAAAATAGACAGGGTGTCACTTTCTGTGCACAGTACACCCCCACTAATACATTCATCTCTTGATTCTCCTGGTGTTGGGGAATAAGACCCAGTTTCTCAGCCCAGACTGTGAACCTCTGGGTCTGAGCAACTGTGGTGAGAAAACCTGGCAGATGTTCCACTTCAATTGGCTGCAGCACGCCTAGAGCAGCATAGAGATGCAAAAGCCAACCCCTAGCTTCAAGATTTTTTTTATAAAGATTATACTTTGTCTCATTTCAAATCTAAAACTGATTGCAGTAGAAACAAATAGAACAAGTGGGCAAATATGGAATGATCCATTCTCTGGTTTCAAATCTTGTAGTAGGTATAGAGGTCTGTAAATAAACAAGCTGTTCAGTCTGAGGATTGTTGCCCAGTGCTTCATTTTAGAGATGCAACACATTTTACATTTTCTACAGCATGACATATGGGCTATACTGGGATTCTTTTTTTTTTTTTTAACTTTCAAGTTCCCAGGCAAAACACTTTCCTTTCTGGAGAGGGATTAAAATATAATTTGTCATTTGGGGACTGTTGTCACGTAGTGTGATTGAGGGGTTGGAGATTGCGACTGGGGCAAGGTTAACTAGGAGCTCTCATTCCTCATTAAGAGCCAGGAGGCATTTCCACTCTGGTGCAGTCACAAACCAATGTCCTGAAGCTGCTGTGTGACTGAATGATAAGGAAAAAGGAGGTCAACATAGACTGCATCAAAAGCATTGAGCTCCTGCTCTGGTCTTAGTACTGTGAATACTAGGCATCCTTCTTTCCCTTTACCATCCTTTTAGCTGTAACTGATGCCTATGAGTGGAGCCAGCTGAGGCTCTAGATGACTTGAAACCAGAATTTTTGCAGCCAAAGCAAGTTTGAGACTGACACTGTAAATGTTATTGCTGTCAGAGCAGATATCTAAACCTGTCTGTCTCTTACCATGATTTCACGTTCTTCCCAATACATTACTGGTATTTATGATTTGTATGCTACAATAGAGACATGAATAAACAACAAAAATAAACAAACCTACTTACCTACTGTAACAACATGCAAAAGATTAACAAAATACCATGTAAAAGCTTACAGTAAACTACTTTTTTATAACATAGCTACAAGCTTAGATATTGATGGGAGGCCAGGATTTCTTAGGGTGATTTCTTTTATAGGGCTATGTAAATGGGATAACGTTAGACAAGCTTTGGAATGCAAGGCATTCTTCCTCTGTGGGGAAATCTTAGGTCAGAGCTTAGATGATTCACTGAACATCTGTCTCTTAAGCAGATATTTAATAAATGTAACTCAATGTCAGGTCCAAAGAAACATTTATGGGCAAGTGAGAGAACTTAGAGGGCAATATACATGTGGTATAGAAAAAAGTGGAATAGTACTGATAAGAGTAAGACACAGTTAGAAAACAATGCAATCCGTGAAAAACTCCATTCGAAATCACAAAACAGGATTCCCCTCTCAAACACAGAGGGCTCATAAACAGAGATAGTGGAAAAGTCTGATTTGCTTATAAAGTACCCTGATTTAATGATCACAGTGAGACTATTCTGATAAATGTTAGGATTGTCCCCAGTATTCCAGAGTTAAATTAAGAGCATTATAGAGTGTATATACATGTGCTCCGGTGTCAGGCAGGGAGGCGTTTTAATTAGAGTGGCTCCAGGAGAGCCGCTAAGTAAAACACCACAGTATCACATGTATTCAGTAACCCACATTTTGAAATGGCTGTGGGGGTGCTTTAACTAAAAGTGCTGAATACACGTGATTAATCCACCAAACTTGATTAACTGAGTCTCGTCCAACATATTCTAATGAGAACCCATCAGAGCAGGTGTATAGGCACCCTATGTGCTTACTGTACTGTTCTTCTTCAGTATTTGCTACTGCAATCAAGAATCTGAATTTTAATAGGGATCAATGGATTCACTTCCATGTTGCATACCCTGTCAAAAATGTTGCCTGACACACTCTTAGGGTGTGAGAACTGCAAAGTGAAGTTAAGTAGTTTTGTCACCCTGAGGACATGTGAGACAGCGTTTCTGATAGGCAAGGCAATGTGGCAGTGCATTCATTAATATATTATTAACCTGGGCCCCTGTTTTCAGCTTTAAACTGCTGGTACGAGCCTGCTTTAAAAGAGAAAATAGATTTAAAAGTAATTTTTCTTTAAATAGAGGGGGAAAAGCTGCTCATACTTTTCCTGTAATCTGCATTCCTGACTGTCTGGTTAGTTACACAATGGAAAGCAGCTGAGAAATTAATTGCCAAGAGCTTATATGTCAGGAGAGGTGCGATTACCTGGGAAAATGTGTTCCTCATCTTTTAAAAATTCCCCTAATGAGCAGTAGGTGAAAGCTACTTGTTCAAAATAAGAATTAGACTGAGCCTGGAATCTGTTATGGATTTGGATTGGCTGAAATAAATCAGTCTATCCCCAATAGGCTAAAGGGTTTAATTGTGCCTTGTAGCATAGTTTGGTGCTGAGGACATTCAGGGGTCACTCTAAAGAAGCAGTACATTTGCTAACACATCTTTTTTCATTAGGTACAAGTGTGTACCCATGAATTTTTACAAAAAGAAAACATTTATTGAAGCTGTACATTTACTTTTTATATGCAATTGTTTTTTTGAATAACTGTTTACACCAAATTTCTTTGCCAACTGGAACCTCTCTGAAGTCCAAAAGATGCCTCAGATTGTAAGAGGTGATCAAATACAACATGCCACTGATCAGCTTGAGCTTATTTGGTATGTTGTCGTAACTTCTCTTCTTCCCACTGTGCTTTTAATGTTTGGCTGTCTTCATTTTCCTCTTGCTCTTCAGTCAAATTTGGTGTTAAATTGGGTGAATTTTGTGTCAAAAACCTTGAAACCTTCAGTAAAGTGGAACATCTTGGTTCTGTCTAAAAATTAGGTCCAGCTTTTTGATTCTCTTCAACTTTATCATAGCGCTGATAGACAGATTTCAAGTAGTTTCCTTCAAAATATTTCCACAGAATCCCAGAACAAAACTAGGATTAAAAATATAATTAAATAGTCCATTTACCTTCCGAATTTATTTGTTGAACTTGGAGTAGCTTCAGAGGCACATACAAATGCAACATTTAAACAAGCATAAGCAAGTTCATCTATTTTGCAAGTCATGAAGTGGGGATAAACAACATGGGCTCCTGAAGAGTGTAGTCTAATTAGGGATTTACCCCCATTTATGATGTGTTTTTTGGAGAAACTGCAAAAAAAAAGAAGCAGTTTTCCTGCAAAAGTGACAATCGCCTTTCTTTTGGTATGGAATCACAGGGGGTTGGGGGGACTTGCTAAAAATAAAATGCTGGCTCCCAAGTGAGAGCCTTGCAGATCAAGTGGGGCATAGGCAGGGGAAGGGACTTCCAGAATAAAGGGGAGCAGCAAAAATGGTGACCACCCCTCACCCATTGCTGTTGATTGGCTGAGAAGCATGTAAATTTTGGGGCCCTGCCCCTCTCCACCAATCAGCAGCAAGAGACAGGGCTGCAGGGGCCCTTGGCTAATCAGAGGCAGGGGGGTTGCTGTGAAAAGACCACAAAAATGTGCTGTGAGCAGCTCATGATTTTTCTTTCCTTTCACCTCGGCATGATTTAGGTAGATCCCTAATTATAATTAGAAACTTCATTGGAAGATTTTATGGACTACCATGGTTTTTGTGTAAACTTCTTCCATGTTTGGTAATATTTCTTGATGCTTTGCATTCTGAGCTTCTCAAGTGAGTTTATTCTTGACATTGAAACAAATAGCTGGCCATGTCCAAACAGGCTGTGGTAGATAAATACCAACTTTATCGAATGTTTGACCTTGACTTCTGTTGATAATCATTCCAAAAGCTACTCTTATAGGAAATTGCCTCCTGCATATCTTAAAAGATAGAGTTGTGTCTGATGGGCGTAACGGCTGCTTAAAGATGTTAAAAAAATAAAAATAAATGGTGCTTTACCTTCAAATCAGTGTGCTCCTGTGCTGAGCCCAACATATACCCAGAAGAGCCATTGTGTTAGTTGAACCTGGTTTCCCCAACATCTGTATAGTTCAGGCAGGTTAGTAGGGCTTTTTACTGCTTTTAGTTAATAGCTGATTGAATCAGCTTTAAATAAAAATGCCAAAAAGCCCCACTGAAGCACTTGATCTATACAGATGCTGAGTATACAGGTCCAACTAAAGCGCTGCTTCTTCCAGTAAAGCACTTTTTAAAAAAATGTCTGTAAACACCATTATGCCCACCAGACATAACTCTTTGTGACTTGGCAAAAGAACTCATTTTCCAGTAGTGTCTCTTGTTATACTGCTGTTGTAAAATTTTTTAACTGGAAGGCTTGTGCTCTTTTCTGTTAGTCTTCTGTTTGTAAGACGTGATCCAGTATGCATTAACTGATGTTTTTCTTCTTCATAATAGTCAGCAACAGCTTGCTTGTTTTACTGACTTCCATGACAACTTGTTAGCATTTGCCATCTGTGTGATGGTGGACATCCTTCTGTCATTCTTTCTGTTTTTAATTTTCTGTTTCAATATTTTACATGTAGGCAGCAGGAATAAAATTAGTATTATATAAAATGTTAATATGTAGTAACGCAAAGTGTTACTTATAGCTTAAATTATTAAAAAGCAAAAAAAAAGAAATAAGGCAAAATAATATTGCAATTAAATATGTTAATATATTTAAAAAGTGTGCACACAAAGTTTATTCTAAGTAGGTGGTGTTAGTGTGTCAAGTCATAGGGCCTTGTTGCATAGGTCACTTGGTCCATGATAAATCTATGAAATGTTATGCAGTAATAAAGTTAGAACATGTTCTGAACAGTCTCACGGGGCGTTTACCATGAACCCTTTGTGCACTGCTTGTGTTCTGCCACTAGCAAATTGCTCCAGAGAAAGGAGAAGAGAAACACCCCGCAAAGAGGTGTGCGAGCAAGAGGGCCAGGGAGAACCTACAGTCCCCAACACCCTGCCCCATACCTCCTGTGCTCACTTGACCCCACTACACTTTTCTACCTGGGATAGATGCTACTGCTGCTGCTACCTCCCATGGACTGACCAGCATCCCAGGCTGAGCAGCAGCTGCTCTCCCAGCACAATCTGCTGGACGAGACTGGCAATGGAGTTCCTCCCAATCTCTTCCCCTAGGAATGCCTGCCTTTCTTATTTCCTGTAACAACCTGCACGAAAGGTTCAGGCTGGGTTGGGAGTTGCAAGAGAGATGATTTTGAGGGCACCTGGCCAGGCTTGGCAATTATGTCATAAAGAAGGGGATTTCTTGGCAGGAGTTGGCTGAGAGTGGTACATCCTGGAATACTAGAAGATTGCAGATTACTCAGATTCTCTCCATGGCACAGGGAAATATTAGTTTAACAGGTGTTACTTAATACAATCTGGAGATATTTACTCCTCACCTGAAAAGACATTGTATACTATGACATAAACACACTTGACATCTGTTTTTCTACTTCAGTGAGCAGACACTAGCACTTTAAGTACATTTAACAGGGACTAAGACTGATATGTGACATGGCCTGTTGTGTCAAGTGAAGACTTACAGTGGTTTGAAGCCCAGGACCACCTGCCATCTTGTTTAAGAGTTCATATATGGTACAAGCGCATGTGTTATATTGCATAATGCTTTTTCTGTTGGTGCTTTTAGTATTCCCTTCTCAGGTTTTTTCATAATTTTTTAAAATGTGTATAAATCTACACTCCATAAACTTTAAAATTATATAGAACATTTGGGAATACAGTAAGCGCAAATACCTTGAAATGTTCTTAAACCACTCTACTCATTAGCATATTATTATATAAGTATAGAACTATTAATATATAGTATGGGACCTACTTCTTGTGTGTTGGTCCCAATTTGACTGTTGGTTAAGGTAAAAGGAGAAGCCATGTTCCAACTACTATAATTGAGGCATCTATAAAATATAGGAGAATACCTTGTACTCTGTAGAAACTGGGGACTGTAATTCAGCCATACACAGACCATACAGAGGAAAGGAATATGCCTAATATTCTCCCCCAGACTGCATACCCATATAATGGTTATTTAATGTAGCTTTAAATGGTAAGCCTATATAGTCATTCCCCAAATTGTTCTCTTCTATACTCTTTTACGCTCTAGGGTTCTATGCAGTCACAGATCATGCCATTGTCTCAGAACTCTCCAAGAGGAAGTGTTATCTGGTCTCCCTCTCCCAAAGGACACCTAGAAGCCAGCTCTGACATGGCTTCACAGGGGGAAGCTCTGGTTCTGAGACCCTGGCTCCTTTTTGTTCCTGGCTTCCCCAGAGATCCACAGTAGGGCTGTGCAAAATTTCACTGGCTGTTTTGTTTCGATGCTGACTCATTTCGAGCTTGAAACAGTGAAATCAAAATGAAACGAAGGGCTTCAAAACAGCCTTGAAACAAAACGAAGGCAGTCAAAATGTTTTGAAAGTTTCAAAATGTTTTGAGTTTCAAAGCCAAAGCTGGCTTGCCTGCAGGGAAACGGAAAGTAAGGAGAGGAAGGGGAAAAAGGGGGGAAGGACTGCTTTGATATTGACTGTTTTCCTGACCAGTGTCTGATCTTTCCCTGAGGTCTCTTCCAATCCCAGTGCTCCAGGGGAGGGATGGAAAAACAGCATAAAAATCAGCATTGTTTGAACTGGGCTGCTTTCTGCCTTGGGGTCAGTTACTGAACTGTCTTCCAGAAGCTCAGCAGCATTAGACAACAAAGGCTACCATTCATATCCAACTTGCTAGGCTAGCAAGTGGGATTCAGCATTACCTTTCACTTTCTTTCTATACCCTTTTATTATTATTATATTCATTGATTGATTCCTTTCAATTTATTCCTCTCCCAAAATGTTTTTTGTTTTATCTATTTTGATTCTTTTCAAATCTGTACTCTCTCTCACAGTGTGCATTCCATTCACTGTTCAGAGAAGCACAGCATAATTATATTGCATATTATAATGCAGAATGTATATAGGAAAACAAATACATACATTTATATATTTTTATTCATGACATAAATACATACATACAAACATACATACATTACCTAAATACACATACATACTATTATCTTAATATCTATATATATTACATACATCAGATAGATAACATTACAGAAGAAGAAAAGACATATTTTCCAGCACACCAATGCAAAGACAAGACACTATGAAATACACCATGAAGCGTGCTGGAAAGGCAGATGGCAAGCCTTCAGGGAGGGGCAGAAGAAGGGATAGAGGGAGAGGTGTAAGTCTGTCCCCCCAACTAAGACTCAACCTCTTTGTTACAACAAGCAGGCATGAGGCTTTCACTAGTACAGGCAGCAAGGAGAGGGGAGTCTGCGTTCCCTCCAAGAGCACCAGCCATAACCCGCCCCCCACTACCACCATAACAACAAGCAGCAACACCAGCATGACAGTCTCCTCCACCCCCATTTCACTTCCCATGCTGAGCCTTCCAGTGACAGAGGTAGAGCTGGATCTGGATCTCAGTGCCCTAGCAAGGGAAATTCTGGGGAAGGAGGGGAAGTCAGCTGAATTTGTGCTCCTGGTGGTGCCAGGGTGAGGAGGAGCAAGGGCAAGAGGTGGTGCCTGCAGAGATGCATCAGCATCCCCGTGGTCCTCATGTGTTTTGTTCCCTTGCTCCAAGATTTTGGCTCGGCATTGCAGGCAGATAGCATATGTGGGATCATCTGTCAGCTCAAAATGATCCCAGACCACACTACCCGCTCACTTCTGGGGTGTGGGTGTATGTGTGGATGCTACAGTTTCCTCCTCCTCAGCAGACAGAAGCATCCACATATGTGGATTCACTCCATCCACACCTGTTTCCTTTTTTCCTTTTTAAAAAACCATTTAATGCCCCACTCTCAGAGCTGGAGGGGGCACTCACTGCATCACCAGCCAGCAGGGGAAGAATATGTCCCTGCTGATCTCCCATGCCAGGATGAACTTGGAGGTATGGACTGGGGCTATGGGAAGGAGGAGGTCCCAGGTCCTGGGAATGACCACTAAAAGTGCACTCTGACAGGGCTGGGAGGCCTGGTGGGACTGCCAGAAGCTTACCAGCCCCAGAAAATGCCAGGACCAAGGACCACCTTGGTGAAAGGCAAGTAGGAGGCACCATAACCCCCAGCCACCTCATGCATGCATACAGTCCTGGCTGGGGAAAGCCCAGACTCATCATGTCTTTGACAGGCCTGAGTCTTGATGGCTGTAGAGGAGTTGTGAGGCTCCAGGTGAGCTCAGATTAGCTGCCTGGGATGCCAGATTTTGGGTTGAAAAACCCTTTGTCAGGCTGAGGAAGCATCTGGTAACCTCCAGCCACTGCATAGGCCTGGCTGAGGAAAGCTTAGACCTGTAAGATCTTGGAAAGGCCTAAGGCTTACTGGTTGTAGTGGAGTTGTGAGGTTGAGAAGAGGGACTACCATCCCTGCACTTTTCATCCCACTGCGCCTTAACACACACACAAAGTCACACATCATGAGTTTTGCTTTGAAAAGTTTGAGGTGCATTTTTGCATAACCCCCTGCACCTATCTCCTTGAAACATGGCAGGCTTTGTATCCTTAACAGGGGCTACCATGCCTGCAGTTTTCACCCTGCTGTGCTTTAACACACACACGACATGAGTTTTGTGTGTCAGCAGCTTGAAGTGCAGTTTCCCAGAAACACCTGCATCGATCTCTTTGAAACTTGGCAGACTTTGTGGCCTCAGCAGGGGCTACCATCTCT
Organism: Gavialis gangeticus; assembly: GCF_001723915.1. Taxonomy (NCBI): domain Eukaryota; kingdom Metazoa; phylum Chordata; order Crocodylia; family Gavialidae; genus Gavialis; species Gavialis gangeticus. Next base: position 68,545,548 of record NW_017729025.1, read on the forward strand.
GCTGTTTTCATCCAAATATGCCAAAAAATGACAGAGTTGTAGGCAGTATTGTGGTTCCCCATTACAGCCTATGGGTGAAATGTCAAAACAGAGAAACAGTTTTGAGAAAACAAAACAGAACAGTGCTTTGGAAATTAAACAAAACTCAGAACGAAACACTGTCCCATCAAAACAGTGAAACGGAAGTTGAAATGAAATTGTGCTGTTTTGCATAGCCCTAATCCACAGCAACCCTACCTTAGTTCTTTCTTTGGTCAGGTCCTAGGAAGGAGAGGCATTTTCCATTTCAAAGGACTCCTCCTTTGAAAGAGTATCAAATAGCACAGCAGACACCTCTGTTTCAAAAAAGTCTCTATTATGCATCTCCTTTCCTCACTTGGACTCCTGCTTACTTTTCACTCTGTCTTCACTTAGACTTTTTCTCTGTCCTCCCTAAGACTATTCTTTCCTCCTCCTCCGTGCTCTCTTTGCCCCCACCTCCCCCCCCACCCCGTGTCTTTCAGAGCTTCCTCCATTCTCCTCAGGTACAAAACTGTTGTGTTAATCCAGGCACTAACACTTACCCAAGCAAATAAAACACTGTCAGGGGAAACAATCAGAGAGCAGTCTCTTTGGCCTGTTGCCAGGCCCATGCTGCCATCTCTAGGGTGAAAAGGACATTGAGATGTCCTACTCATATAACTATTACATCAACACCATGCTCACACTAAGACCCCCAAAATGTTCCATACCAGAGCTATAGGCTATAACTCAGCTCACTTAATACATCTCGTACCTCCTCTACACTGTACACTTATATAAGGACCGGGTGCAACCTAGCCTTAAATCACATACTTATATAGTCATACCCCAGACTGTCAAATAATCCTCTGTCCTCTATTATACTCCAGGGTCTTAAAGATGTACCTTACACCCTGAAAATGCGGTATAAGTAGGTAGTGCTGGAGAGTTTAGAAATTCAGCAGTGCAGCTTAGCATACTGACTTTCATCATGAAAGACCCCCAGGACACTTTATATTCTGCTCGACAGTAAAGAACTCATCACCCATCACTAAAATACAGTCACTTCCAGAATAAAAGTTGGCAGTCATTCTGTTTCGGCACTGTTAAGTATTTTCTTGTAAGAGAAAGTGAAAAAAAAAACAGGTGAACAGAGTATAAAAAGGGAATATACAAGATTAAACACTGCACACCTTATGAAAAATGTCACTTGAGTCTTCTATTGATATTAAGTGGTCAGGGACCTAGTTTTACACCTCATTCAAAAACCTTTATTCCCTGACAAAATAAAATTATTTTTCCTAGAATACTTTTTACTCCAAAAATCTTACCAATAATTGTGAAAAACTCATGCTTTACAGCTGAACAATTGAGTGATAATGTATTACTTCCTACAACTCAAGAATAAGTCTTTAAGAAATATTAGTAAAACTATATAAAATAATGAAAAATAGCATTTATATCACCATTTATATGGTATTTTCTCTTTCACTTTGCAGGAAAGGGAGATAAAAGTTATGTCTTTCATAATTTTAGATTCCTCCATACAAGAAGGATGAGAGTTTGGGGTTGATTAAAGAACAGACAAAGGCAAAAGCAAAACTGACAAAACAGGCATTGCATTTTCTCTATATATAGTGTCATGTCTGAATTTTGAGTGCCGATGCCAGCAAAGCAAAGCAAAAGATTATAATAACTAAGTAAGGACAGTGGCCCTACAAACCCCTCAGCACTGATGGCCTTTATGTATTGCAGTTGGAGTTTGTTAAAAGTTTGTTCTCCATAGTTAAGAGGCTTGGTGATGGAAAATTACAGGGGCCCATCACATGCTTAACCTTTTGAACCCACTGAGGGCAGTAAAGTAGGTCAGATGAATAATGTATTTAGGTCAGATGAATATGCATCTAGGTCAGATGAATATGTATCTAGGTCACTAGTGTATGAATAATGTATCTAGGTCACTAGTGTAAGAACGTAGTTGGTGGTCAGTAAATATTCACAACTGGCATGTTGCGATTGGTCACTGCTAACTATAACTAGGAGCAGACTCCTGCTTAAAGCGGAGAACTCCGTGCACACCAAGGAGACATAGTCAGCAGATTGGCCACTCGCAGACATCTCCCCACCATTCGACTTTCATTTTGGCGTATTCGTACTGGTTTGTTCATCCGTTCATTCTTCTCGTTAAAGAGCTCTCAGAAGTTTATTGATCGAAGGTGCATTATAGATTTTTCCTGTGCATGAGCTGTTGACCAGTTCTGGGACTATTAAGTCGGGCAGCCGCACCTAGCCTCCAGGTTAGAAAGCAAGGGCTCGGCTCAGGAACCCCATGAACCAACAGACCCCTTTAGATTGTTCTGTTTTATGCACTGTAACTGAACAAGTCAGCTCTCCTGACTACGCTGCAACCATCTGTAGCGTGAGTACAATAAACTTTTCATATAACCACTACGCTCCAAGGCGCCTGACTCCTACTCGCCGCTAATCCCCACCTGTCCGGTCATTGATCCTTTCTGCGCCAAGCTGGTTGTGCCGACTCAGGCTTGCAGGTCAAGGGTACACCAGGTTCGAGGCGCAACATATAGAATTAAAAGAACACGTACTACCTTTTATAGTCAAGACATACGTGAAGTAAAACTTCATTAGAGACAAGGAAAAAGGTAGCTGAAGAAAATGGGGGAAATTTTTGAAAATATCATTCTGTCTTGACATTTTGAGAATGAAATATTTAATTTTATAAATGCCAGGATATTTCATGTAGACATTTTTTTAAAGAAAAAAAAATTAAAAGTGGCCCTTCTATTTTAAACATTGACCTATGTTAAACCAGAATAGTTAAACCAAAGGTTAACTAACTCAAAACAAAATGTTTTGTTTAAGTAAAATATTTCTGGTGGACCCGAAATGAAGCTTTTATTATTTTCTCCTTTTGGGGAAGAAGGGTGTTGTATGTTTATGGCGGGCAGTGGGGGGGAGGGGAGGTGGGAAGCAGAGGAAGAGGAGGGGCAGAGGGGAGGCCAGCACAAACCCTAATCAATTTTTTGGCTCAGTCAAACAGAAAAATAAATCCTTATCCATGCAGTTCTAATCCTCAAAGGAAATGTACAAAACACCTTTCATAAACAGGCCCAGTAACTTCACTTCATAAATCTACTGGATACAAATAATCATGGACTCAGTATAGACATTGGATTTATGACAATACAAATGGTCTGACGTCTGATTCATCAGGTACCTATACACTTTTCTTCCCTCCCCCGTTCTGCTTTCCTCTCCCCTATTTTTCTGCCTTTTGTCTTCCTAATTTCCAGGTTTTTTTTTTTTTTTTTTTTTTTTTTTTTTTTATTTTTTTTTTTTTTTACAGACAACCCATTTACTGTAGTCTCCTTTACTCTCTTTTGGTTCCAGCGCCCTCCCCCCACCACTTTCTATCCCCGTCCCTTCCCTGCTTTACCTTTTGTTTTCCTAATTTCTACCTGTCTACATTCTCACTGACATCCTGTCACACCTTTAGCTTGGAGTCTCAGAACAGCAGAGACTTCCTATGCCTGAAGAAAAGTGATTGCACCCAAAATCTTGCTATGAAATTTTCCCCCAACTACTCAGTTGGTCAGATAAAACATAATCATATTTACTCAAAGAATCTTTCCTGTCTATATCCTTAGCCCAACGTGGCTACAAACAAAATCCAGTTAAAGCATTATATATTTTGGTAGGGTCTTTGATCAAAATATTTCAAAGAATTATTATGGTAGATAGTTGTTTTGCAAGTTGTACTCACTCATTGGCTTAGGCTCCTGGCAGATGTTCTATTAAAGATGCAATGGGATCTGATCTGTGATCCCAACAATCACATCTTCTGCCATGTTTAACATGCTGTGAAGAAGAAGAAAGAAGGATGATCCTGTTGATGCCCTGGAGCTGACAGGAGGCAGTGGGAGAAAGGAGATATCACTGAGAACGGCACTTCTGGAGTCACTGCTCTATGAAGCTAGAGTGGCCACAGGGAGGCCCAGATGGAAAAAAAGACGACTGACATGGCACGGAGCGGGGAGGAGGGGGAGCAGGTCCAGGGAGGTGATCCTTCCCCTCTATGCAGCATTGGTCAGGGCACAGTTGGAGTACTGCATCCAGTTCTGGGCACTGCACTTCAGGAGGGCATTGAGAGGTTCCAGAGGAGGGCCACTTGCATGGTCAAGGGGCAGCAGGGCAGGCCCTATGAAGAGAGGCTAAAGGGCCTGAACCTATTCAGTCTTTACAAGAGAAGGCCAAGAGGAGACCTGGTGGCTGTTTACAAACTCACCGGGGGGACCAGTGGGAATTGGAGGAGGCTCTGTTCCCTCGAGCACCACCCAGTGTTACTAGGACTAACAGCCACAAATTGTTAGAGAGAAGGTTCAGGCTGGACATCAAGAGACATTACTTTACAGTTAGGGCTGCCAGACTCTGGAATGCACTCCTAAGTGAAGTGGTGCTCTCTGCTACTTTGGGGGTCTTCAAGAGGAGGCTGGACAGATATTTGGCTGGGGTGATATGATCCCGGCACTTGTTCCTGCCCAGGGCAGGGGACCGGACCTGATGATCTATTTAGGTCCCTTCTGATCCTAAGGACTATGACTATGAGAGAGAGCTGGCAAGTGGCACAGTGAGCAATTAAGAAGAATTACAAGGTTTAGAGATTGAATCTGGTTGAGGAGGACCTGTTAAGGGAAGAGAGTGGAAAAGTTCAGGAAGAAAGCAAGAACCCCAGGGAAGCAAGTAAATCTTTTCTTTGAATTTGTTTTTATTAAGAAAACAACAGGAACGAAAGTAAAGTAAAATTTATTAAACTTTACAGAAAAAATTAACAAAGATTTGAGTTCCAGAGGCAGATAGTTGAAAACTAGTCCTGTTATGTTGCTGATCTTAATCTTGATAGAGACGGGACTTTGTCCAAGTTGTGAGATTGTCTAAAAGAAACAAGAAGAGAAGAATTCAAAACTACAAAAAAAGAAAAAAGAAAAACATAATAAGTTGTGTTTGTAATAAAAATAATAAAGGACACTTAACAGAAAATACTGTATCACTATGAGTTTTTAAAAATGAAAATGGTGAAATTTACCTAAATTTAGAAGAGGATTTCCAGAGTTCATTGCGGAAAGTTAAGTCAACATTATCAGGTGATATATATAGTGGTGTTAAAATTACATCCCTCCTGAAATATAATTTTTCATTAAGATGTGGCAGATGAGCATCGGGTTCACTACAAAAATCAACTGGTAATAAGAATCTTATTATTCATTGGAAATTAATTTAGAAATTGACTGGAGAGCTATATCTTTATAAAAATATGATTAGACTTACAACTTCACACATGTCTATTTCCAATATGTTTGGGCTTGGGGATCAGACCCTAGTCATGCCTGATTGCCAGTACAGGGAGACTCTAAACTGGCAAGTATCAAGCCAGGTGCCTGGTGTGCCCAGCTGGGAGTGCCAGTCAGCTGGCTCCCAGCCTCAGGAGCACATTGTAACTCTTACCTCTGGTGTACTTTCAAGGCTCTGTGCACCAATCAGTTAATTGGCAGTCCCTGCCTTAGGGGTGCACCAGAGCCAAGGGCTTCATGCACTCCTATGGGTAAGAGCACTAATTAGGGGATTGGCCTGGCCGCACATTGAATTTAATAACTTTGTGACTTCTTCCCTGTTTTGCCACACCATAGCAATTGTTGGTTAGTTTGTAACAGCAATCAATTTTTGTGTGAACTCTTAGATTCAGTCTCTGCCAGTCTCAACCTTAGTGATTTTTCTAGCTTCTAAAGACTAGACAAAGTACTTATGCCACTGGCAAAGACTAGTAAAATCTATTCTTTGCTGCAACCAATGCTAACTTTCTATCATATTATTAATGTGAGTAATTTCACATCAGGAATGACTTACGACCAGATCCTATTTCAACTTCATGCACTTAAGGGGTACTTATGTAAATGCAGTGTTTGGACACACACACCATTTTTAGAGTTCAGAATAGCAATGCTTGCCCATTGGTTAACTACTGCATATGTTCAGTAAGCCATACTTTGGCTATGTAGGGGCTCATGCAAAATAGAATAATTGAGTAATGTATATAATACTGGGTAAGTCCTGTAACTGTAACTGCATGAAAAGCAGTTTGCCAGTAGGAGAATGAAGAGGACTTTCCCTCCTTTTAGCCCAGTATAGGCTAAGGAGCAGGTCAGCACTGTATGGCTAAGGTTGCCAACCCAAGGAAGATCTTTACTGACAATTGGCAAACTTCTTACTGGGTGCATCTACACGTGCATTAATGTTCCATTAAATTTACTGCACAGTCATTTACTGCATGGTAAGCAGGAGTAGACCTGCGGTCAACCTGGGACTAGATTTAGTCCCAAGTCTGAGCAGCCTGCTGTGCCTTTGTGGCCACCAGGGGGAGCTCCAGCCTCTGGTAACATGGCTTCCAGCACTTGGCAGCCATGCTGAGGCCAGAGGCAGCTGCCAGCACTTGATGGCCATCTTAAAAATACACCCTCACCCTCTGATCCCTGCTCAGCCCCTCAACTGCCTGGGAGCTGTGTGCCCAGTGCAGGAGCAGCATGTGGCAGCTCCATTGCTGCCCACCCTGCCTCCCTGTGCCCTGGCTGCTCCAGCCCCTGCACCTGCCCCTGCCAGCATCGCCCAACACCCCGTGCTCCAGCCCAATCCCTGCCAGCAATGGCCAGCACCCTGTGCTGCTGCTGGCTATGGTGCTGGCCCTGCTGGCCCCACCTGCCCAGGCTCTGGGACAACCATACACCTGCCACCCAGGTGTATGGCTGACCCTTTCCTCCTGAACTCCCCACACCAGTCCACCTGCTCTGCTTTCCACACTGGCCTGAACCCCTGCCTACCCCCAGCACAACTCCAGGGCACACATGTAGAATAAAACATACAAACTTTATTAATAGAACAAAAGCCCCCATCTCTCCTCCCTCCACCCTCAACAAGCACAGCCCTTGGAGCCCACATCCCCACACACAGTGCCCCTCCACCTCCCTCCCCACCCACCAACAATAGAAACCCTATTCCCCAAACTTCACAGACACTTCACGTATCTGAACCCATCCCCAAGTACATGTGTGAGGGACTGAGTGGGGGAGCTGCCTAGGGTGGAGAACCCTTGTGGATCTGGGGACCACAGCAAAGGCAGCACCTGTTCCAGAGGGCTGCCAGGGGCCCACTGTGGGATAGTGGGTGGGACCCAGGGGCCCTGCAGTGCCAGAGTGGAGGCCAGGCATAGGCACAGCTTCCTCTGGCTGGCCCTGGATAGCCAGTTGCTGCTCCAGCAGCCCCATACACCACCGTTCCAGGACCACCAGCTCAGCTCAGTGAGCATGGCATACCCACAACTGCACCTCCTCCTGGGCAGTCTCATGGGCAAGGTCCTCTGCCCACCCCACCTGCTGGTCTGCCACCTAGCCCTCCACTGCAACAACCAACCAACCACAGAAGCAGGCAGGTCCCATCTTGGCTGTGGTGCTGGTACATCTGGCACCTGCAGGCAGCTCCAGTGAGTGGCAGTAATCCTGCGGCATGGTGCCTTTAGTCCCCTGCGGCCTCTCCTCCTCATCCAGATGTTGGCCCTGCACAGGAAAGAGACAGAAGGCTTTTGTAAGAGTTTGCAACATTTGAGAGATAAGATGCTCTGTTCCAGGGGCCCTCTGCTACCTGGCCTCAGATTGGAGGTCAGCTGCTTGCAGATGCCAAGGGACCATGGTAAGTTGGCCAGGAAGGCCTAGGTCCAGGTGGGTGCTGTCCAAGCCCCCCATGCTTGCCTGCTCCCTGGGAGCTGGCCGCAAGCCATCTACCTCTTTTTCTCCCTTCCCAGGATGAGCCAGGTCAGACTTTTGGTAGCACCTACTGCCATAGCTCTAGCCCCCACTGACCCCCTCCCCCATCTCTGCAAAACCACTGCTCTGCTGCGCTGCTTCCCAGCCCCCAGCACCTGAGCTTGGGGCATGCAGGGCTCCTGGACAACTGGGGTGAGGAGCTGGCTGTGCCCCTGCCCTCCCCACTGGGGGCCTCTGTGGAGAAGGGCCCTGGGGCTGGCCCCTCATCATGTCACCAATGCACTCCAAGCATGCCCCTGCTGTATATGCCATGGGTAGTGCATGATGAACTGTTTGTGCAGGTAGAGAGCTGCCTGGACCACTATACCCTGATGATAATGATGATCCTGCTGGTGTCCTGGGCACACCTGCACTCCTAGATTGAGACCCTGAGCTACCACCCTGAGCATGGGGTCAAGCCTGGCCTTCCCCACATCCTCCACCACAATCTGGAGGGCTATCCAGTGCTCAATGTTCCTGCCCCCAGATGCTGAGGAGGAGATTGCTGCCAGGATTGACACCTTCTCAGCACATGTGAGGCTTATGCCCACCCAGCCACAGGGACACAGGCTGCTCAATAAAGGTCTGACCTGTGTCCCACCTTTCTGTGGGCTGTGAGGAGGAACTTGGGACCAGGGAAGTGTGGGCAAGCCAGGCAAGGATGGGGGGCCAGGGCTGGGGCCGGGGCCAAGGGCAGGGGTGGGGGTAGGGACTGGACCTGGGAAGACATGCTTCCCAATGTGGGACTTACCATGGTTCCAGGGCTGGAGAGGGTGGTAGCTCAGTGTGGGGCTCCCCATGCCAGGTTGTGTCTATCTTCTACCTGTGTACATGGCCTCTGGTGGTCTAGAGGCTTGTGTCTGGCCAAGGCCTGCCCCCCTAGGAAGGAGCTGATGCTATTGACGGCAAGTGGTGATGTGGCCAGCTGCTCCTTGTGGGTGGCTGTGGGGTGGGGCTGAGGCCAAGACAGCCACTGGTCAGGGCTCCCTGGGCTGCTAGTGGGTGCAGCAACTAGGAAGGAGTGCAGGGTGGGATGCTGAAGGCCCGAGGTCCTCTCCTCCGGTGATGTGTCACCAGAGGTGTCAGGAGAACAGACATGGGCTGTCAGGGTACCCATGAAGGGCATGGTCCTGGAGGCCCCACCAGACTGATGATTCCAACCAGTCACAGCCACCCACTCAGCCTACAGGTCCTTGACCTTCATGTGGCACTACCACACTGACTAAGAGCGGCTCTGAGCATGAATCCCAGCCGCCAATGTCTTATAAATGTGGGTGTTTGAACACCCACCCTGGGTGAGATTCCTCAGGACCATCCTTCTTGCCCCACAGTGCCCCAAGGGTGTGCACCTCCTCCCAGGTCCAGTTGGCACCCCTGGGGCTCCAGACAGGTGGGCACGCACAGATGGGGCTAGGGCTCGACATGAGGAAGGAAGAGGATGTCAAGCCCCATGCCAGCTGGCAGGTCCCCCACGTGACAGGGCCAGCAGCCCTGGTGGGATCCCAGGGCTGGGTTAGGGGTGCAATAAACTGCACCCCATGGCAGCACTCAGCTGTGGCTAGGCAGCAGCTCTGGAATGGGACAGACCTGGCAAACACAGCCTGCAGGCTGAAACTCCAAGCTCCCTGGAATGTGTGTCCCCCAAGGAACAAAATGGTTGCAGGTTTTAATACCCTGCAGTTAGGGGCTGCCAGAGAATAGCCCAGCATTACAGCTGGAGAGGGGGTGAGGCAGGAGCCCTGGGGCTGGGCTCCACCTGCCCCTGTAGTGGCTGGACAGACTCAGCCAAGAAGCTCCCACATTTTTTCTTAGTAAGGCATCTACATGTGCATTACTGTGCAGTAACTGATTGGGCATAAATTTGATACCTGCACTATGCAGGTATCAAGTTTACACCCGTCAACATAAGTCACCACAGTTAGTGCACAGTACAGGCATGCACATGTAGATGTGCACCCATAATGTGCAGTAATTTAGGTTACTAGGCAATAAAAGTGTACATGCAGACAAGCCCACTGACAACCAAACTTTTTTACTGACACATATTTGTACTGATATATGTTTGCATAATGTAAATGGAACTCTTCTGCAAGGTTCTGTCCTGCTGCCAGGCCCGAATTAGAAGGGATGGCTTCAAATTTAAGGGTTTAACACCAACCATAGTACAAAAGTTTGGTTGTCAATACAAACAATGAGGAAAAATAAGATCTTGGATTGGCAACCAGGTTTGACTGCCATAGTAGTTTTAATTTTGCTGCTTACCAGGGATCCCCTGCTCATCCCCATACACTGATGCTCCTAACTACACTTCATTGGCACCCCTTTGAGATTGGCCATGCACCCCCTTGAAATGCCAGCTGCGAAACTGGAAGTGCTGATGGAAGCACACTTCTGGTTTCGCTGCTGGTGATTTCCGCTGGGGGACCCCACCCCAGTTGGTGATCTGGTGTCCCCCCAGACTCAGAAGGCACCAGTTGCCTGTGCTAAACTTTGCACCATGCTTCCTACCAGCCCTCTCCTCTGTCTTAGCCCACTGGTCCCAGTCCCCCTCATTCTGACATGGACCCCCAAAGAAGCCTACCTGCAACTCAGCGGTATTAGAGGCAGTCAACAGGAGTCAGGAGCAACAGCAGTAAACCTGCATATAATCCAGAAGCAAATCTAGTCCATGGAACCACTAGATCCTGTCCTTAAAGCTTCAGGGCTTTACCTCTACCCATGCCCATGCTGAGGCTGAGAAGTGAAGAGCTGCACCAGGGCTGGGAACATAAGTGGCACCCCACTTCCTCAGGTTGTGACATGAGTCAGCTTCCAGGTGCCTTGCACTGGTGCAGCTCCCCTCCAGGTATAAACTGCACCCACACCACCGCTGGGAGCAGGGGAATGGGAGAAGAAGTAGTGATGCTGCTGTGTGGGTCTGGCAGGTATGCAGGGAAAGTCCCCCACCTCACCATGCACTATCCCCGCCCAATTCATGCACTGCCAAAGTCACACAGCCTCTGCCAGACTACCGCCAGCTTGTTCTGGTTCAGGGTTTGAAAAAGTTAGCATTCCCTGACCTAAAGAGTAGAGCACTTGGTTAGCGGGTAGGAAACCTGGGTTCTAACCCTTTCTTCCACCCCTAGACATGGGACACCACACAGGAGAGGTTTGAGTCTGGATTTCCTACTTTGTACCAAAGCAATCTATCTTCAAGGCAAAAGATGAGGCATGGTCCAGAATGATATTCAGGTCTACTAGTCATCCAGGAGGAAAAAATACAAACAGAAAAGGAAGGATGGATCAGTTAGATACTACACTCAGAATGGAGGAGCTGAAATTGCCCTTGTCTATTGTTGTTTATCTAGACTACTCTCTAGGTCTCCTTTTGAAACTGGCCCACTAGGCACCTAGGCACCTAGGGTAGGAAGATACATTTCTTTGAACAAAACTCTCTCAGTGGTGTTTATCTGTTTTACCAAATGAATGTTAAAAGCAAGGTGCAGTAGGGCAGGTTCAAAAGAAAGCTAGAGAGTGCTCTTGGCAATGCTTAACTTGTGGTCTAGTGGTAGGAACAGTTTGGAAGGCAGGAGATGTAGATTCATATGTCCTTGAGGGGATAGTTGTTAGACCCTAGATCTCCAATTCCTCGCCCTAAATCCTAATCTAATGAACAAAAAGGTTGGAGGGACCTCTTTCATTTAATTCCAGGCTTATCACAGAAAGAGTCAGTTAAGCTCAACTGATGCCAGCTCTGCCAATAGGATGGCTACTCTTATTATTATTACTAACCTATATTGTAATTCATACTTGGGGCAAATCAGAGCGATTTCAAGGACAATTTTACTGTTGTAAGTTCCTGACTTTTATGTACTAAACTATGCAAACTTATTTTCTATTAATGTTCATCTATATAACTGCATGTTTGTGTATATAATATCTAATTTTCATAGAGTGTTTTTTTAGAGATCAAATTGTCCCAGCAGAATTTGCACTTGCATTTTTGCACCTGCAGTTTTACACTGGATGCAAATCTGATTACTTATGACTTTGATTAGCTTATTATTTGAGAGTTAGACTTCAAAGTGTCTGTGTATTCCATTCCTCGTAAACTTGAGTTTACGTGACTCAATAAATCTCACATAGTTGTATAATTCCACAGTTTATGCACAAAAATGGAAAGCATTAATTAGCAATTTTCTTTTTGTTTGTTTGGAGGGAAGTGGGGAAACATTGTAGACTAAATCTGCTCACAAGTTTTTCTGTATTTATCTTAATCTACTGAGAAAACTGGCTGGTAGCATCTGAATAATCCACAAATAAAATATAAATATCAGGCTTCTGGGAGTAGAAATGAATGTTTTAGTTTAATAAAATATTAGGGAAAATGGTGCTCAGAAACAAAAATAACTTCAGAATAACACTTACAATCATGTGCTGATTTTATAGTCTGCAATTAATTTAAATAGATTTCAAAGACAACATAGGACTTTTTCTAATGAATTTAAGGGCTAACTTGCCTGGTATTTATTCATACTCACTGTAAAATGGCCCTAATTCAGTGGACTTTTGATATGAAACTCTGAGGTCCAAATTTTAATGTCAAGTTACACTTAATGTTTAAGTTACACTGGTGTGGAGAAAGTAATTCCTTGGAAGATAATGAAGTTACCCCTAATATACATCAGTGTAATTGAGATAAGAATCTAGCATACAGAGTTCCTGTCTGAAAGAAAGAGCCAATTGGCTTCAAACTGGGAAAACTAAAAGACCTCTTGCTAGGAAGGCTTGTCAATGGCATCTCAAGCACTGAGTAGAATTTTTACATGCCTATTAATATTCACTTGCTTTTACATTCTTTTTCTTTCATCTTTTGGAAAGTTGCATGATTTAGTTTTAAGTGGGACGAGTGGATTTCCATACTTTTGACATGGTTATGTTAACATTACTAAATCTCACACAAGGTGATTGGTGAGTACCAATGAACCAACATCTCCGTTTTAGACACAGTGATCAGTATCCAGAATGGTAAAATACAGACAACATTATACAAGAAACCCACAGACCAACATACACGTCTGCACAGAACCAGAAATCACCCTAAACGCACCAAGAATTCTGTGATATACAGCCAAGCCCTCAGATACCACTGAATTTTCACTGAGAACACCCAGGGTTACGACCATACAAATCTTAAAAAAGGCTTTCACTCAACAAGGACACTCCTTCAGGGAGATAGATCACAAGTTTGAAGGAGCCACCTGGATACCATGTGAAGAATTGCTGCAGTACAGATGGAAAACCCCACCAAATCACACACTGCTGGTTATGACATATCACCCCTGTCTTGAACCTATATGGAAAATCCTCAAACAATCACAACCCATACTAGAAGGAGACCCAGTTGTTAAAGAGATCTTCCCAGAACAACCCATCCTAGCCTTCAAAAAGCACCAAACTTCACTAAGCTTGTCCTATGATCCCTGCTGACTTCCTGCCCCTGGGGCAGAGGGCTGGACTCAGTGATCCTCCAGTGTCCCTTCCAGCCCTAATGTCTATGAAATGTATGAAAACCAGAAGCAAACTTCCTATGGCCCAAAACACACCAAATGTATCCAGACCATACTAATGACAAGAAATGCAAAACCTGCCAACATATCTCCACCACCTCCACAATCACTACACCCCACAAGAGAGCCATCACAAGCTGCACCTCCAGAAATGTAATAGATCTCATCCAGTGCACCAAATGCCCTGGTGGAAAATATGTAGGAGAGACCAAACAACAACTGTGCACCAGAATGAACACACACTGGAAGTCTATTAAAGACAAGAATGCCCAATTACCAGTGGGGGCACATTTCCCACAAGAAAACCACTCTCTCTCCAATCTCTTAGTTCTAATCCTGAAAGGGAATTTACAAAACATTTCTCAAAGACGAGCCTATGAACTTCACTTCATCAACCTCTTGGATACAAAAAATCATGGACTAAATATAGACATTGGATTTATGACATATTATAACCTGCCTGGCATCTGACTCCCCAGGTACCTCTCCACTATTTACCTGCTATATTCATCCCCCTTCCCCACCCCTCAAGCCTCTCTCTTACCCACTGACTCCTCAATTTACATTTTCACTGACTGGCTTCCCTGCATGTATACCAGCCTCTGGCTTTGTTACCATTCCTTCCATGCAGATGCTTCCTCAGCCTGACCAAGGGTTTTTAAACCTGAAATCTTGCTAAGAAAATCTTTTCCAACTATTTACTTGGTCTAATAAAAAATATCAGATTTACCAAATGAAACTTGTCTGCCAGTGAACCAACCATAACTTGGCAAACCAGGTAGCTAAGTTTGATGTTATTTTATATATAAAAGATAAACTTACTCCTTATATTTTGCAAGTACATATTTGGTTAAAAAGACTTTGGGAACCTCTTTGTTTTCACACAAGTACAAGGATCTCTTTATACCAGTGTAAAAGTACCCCACTTTTCCCTAAGGTTATATGATCTAACATTCAGCTAGCAGATATCGGGATCATCCCCAAGTATTAGCAGGTAACATATACTATTCATGTTCAAAGGAGCAGCAATGTATATGCCACTTCACAGTAATTTATATGATTTGGTCCCTTTTAGATAATCCTAACCTAGTTAATGTATCCTATATCAGGTTTGATAGTCAGTGTATTTGCTTATTCCTCTTATGCCAGACAGGACAGGATCTGGTGCTTATTTAACTTAGAAAGAGTAGATCCTACAAATGAAAATCAAACAGATGACCGTGCAATACCCAGGTGACATATCTATAGCTATATATTAGAGATTAGATTTATGAGAGGGCACAGTGCCTCTCTAATCACTAAGTTTCATATTTAGATGACATCAAATCATAGTATCACAGTCTATCAGTCCATCCAGTCTAGTGGGTAGAGCCTGGTATGGAGCAGGGGTTGCAGGAGTAAGGGTCAGAAGCTACATGTCAGGAGTCAAAATGCCAAGCCAGGGTGTGGAGCTGGAAATCAGAAACCTAGTTACCAAGTCCAAAGGATAATCCACAGGGCAAAGTCCAAGAGTAAGTCAAGCTAGGTTTAGGAGTCATGAAACATATTTTCATTGAGAATTTGAAGGCTGAAATCCAGGAGCAAGCTGAAGGCAGGGTCAGGAACCACAGAAGGCAGTGAAGTTGCTAGGACTAGAGCTGCTCAGAGACTGAATTCCAGGATGTCATGGTCTCAGGATCTGGAGGAATTCCTTAAATGCACCTCCAGAACCAATCAGAGGGAAGGGGCTGGGGGTCAGCTGGCCTTGATTGGGAGTAACTGGGTCAGCTCACTTAACAAAAGCTGCAGGACAGGAGCCTGCCTGAGCCTTACTGACCTGACCCAGGCTGCAGCACAAGAGCCTTACATACAGAATTATAGAGAAATAGGTATGAAAGGGACCTTGAAAGATCATCTAGCCCAATCTGCTGCCTCAGACAGGAACATCCCTATCCATACCATTCTATACAAATCCATGACCCAACGCAAGGCATAATCTGCAACAGGTTAAAAAGGGAGACATCAATGGCAAATGTCCTGATGATGCAAAAGTTGTTAATATACACTTGAGAGATCCTAGGAAGAGGACTAGGACCCCTGCCCCTACTACAAGGGAAGGTGAAACCCCCCATAGTCCATACCAATCCCATGGGGGGAAATTCATTCCTGACTATAAATATTTTGATTGGTCTGACCCTGAACAGAGGGGCAAGAATCTCTAGTCAGGAAGCTCTGCATTTAAGCCCCAGCACCAGTATCAGCACACCCCAGTGAAAATCCACAGAGTTGACTGCAGCAAACATCCAATGCTTCTGGGGAAGGCTTTTTGTTAAAAAAAGCAACGTGTAGAAGTGAGAGGCAGGGGGAATTCTCTTCCAGCCTCATGTAGCAACCAGCAAATCCCAGAAGCAATCATGATGCATCGGGGGTGCATGCGGGTGCATGCATACCTCTTGAGATCAGCTGTGCACCCGCTGGAAGCATCAGCTGCAAAACCAGAACTGCCACTGGCAGTGCACACTTCTGGTTTTGCTGGTTTCACTGCTGGCTCAGCAATCAGCTGCTGGGGGACTCCCCCCATAGGTGATCTGGTGCTTCCCCAGACTTGGGAGGCACCAGTTGCCCATGCCTAGAAGTATGGGAAATACCCACAATAGAACATAAGTACAGCTATGCGCAGATCTTCCCTGACCAGCGACTGTCCAACCTCTTCTTGACCACTTGCAGTGATAGAGAGTCCATAACTTCCCTAAATGATCTATTCCACTGCCTCACTGTTCTAACAGTGAAGGCATTTTTCCTAATATTCCATCTAAACTGACTTTGCTGCAACTTCAAGCCTTTACTCCACATCCTTCTCTCTGCAGCAGGAGACAAAAGGTCTTTTCCCTCTTTTTTATGGACCATTTCAGGTATCTGAAGACTTCTGTCATATCCCTTCCTAAATAGATTTTTTGCAAACTGAATGTGCTTATTTCCTCCAATCTCTCCTCGTATGTCTTTCCTTCCAAGCCCTCTGTCGTTTCTGTCACCTGCTTGTGGACCCTCTCTAACTTTTCCACATCCTTTTTAAAATGTGGAGCAGAAAACTGCACACAACATCCCAGATGATGCCTAACTAACCACTACCAAGTAGAAAGGTACTATCACCTCCCATGTTGTACACCTAATGCTTGAATTGATGAATCCCAAAATTGCATTTGCCTTTTGGGTGACTGCATCACTATAGACTCATAGGCTATTTGTAGACATGCTCATCATTTTCTAAGCCATGTTAACTGATTTCAATCACAGTTCAAATCAAATTTCAATTCAAATTAAGGGTTAATAGATGATCATTGACCATTACAGCAGGGGGCACTGGCTACACACTTGACAACCCCTTTACAGAGGTTGGAAGTAATTAGGATGTGATAATAAGCCTGTTTAAGCACTGCTACATTGTTGCACTTATCTAAAGTGCTGTTCCAGAAGCTGTAATTGACTTGATACTTAGTCACAGTGAAGTGTTGTTGGCACACCTGATTTTGCAAAGGTGGTACTTTGTGCCTGGTAGCCTCTGTTGTGTTGCAAAAACCCAACTGAGTTTCCCTTGCAAGGACTGCAACACTCTAGAACTTGTGGTTCTAGATTATACCTTTTATTAGACCAACTAAGAAATCCCCCTAAAAACATCTTTTTTGCAAGCTTTTGGGCTCTTACACCTTTCCTCAGGCTCTGGAAAATTAGATGATAAAAAGTCCCCACAGAAAATAAACTTCATTTTTGCACAGAGGAAGCTGAAGGTGGAAGTCTGTTCCTCTGGGTCCAGGAGAGTGTCTTTGTGAGTTGCTCTTTGATGTGCAGATAAGGCAGGATTCCTTCCCTGGTGGTGTCAGGTAGCATAAAGGGAAAAGAAATTGGAAGACTGAAGTTAGGTAGATAAACAATCACTCTCATTTTATTGTTCAACACTTAATCTAGTTG
>NW_017729025.1:68563979-68564226 GCF_001723915.1 Gavialis gangeticus
TGCCTGCTACCTACAGGTACGTAGAAAAAACATTTGAAGCTGTGTCTATGTCCTAATTGCCCAATCTCTCTGAATTCACTTCTGGGTTCACCGCCAAGCTCATGGAGACCCCCCCCGCCAACCCGTGGGATGCTCCATGTGTCCCAGCATCACAGCAATCATGAGCCACACCTGCTACCTTAAGATATGTATAAAAAACTTCTTAAGCTGTGTCTATGTCCGAATCGCTGATTCTCTGAATCAGCAT
>NW_017729025.1:68569226-68596584 GCF_001723915.1 Gavialis gangeticus
TGACCACTTGCAGTGATAGAGAGTCCATAACTTCCCTAAATGATCTATTCCACTGCCTCACTGTTCTAACAGTGAAGGCATTTTTCCTAATATTCCATCTAAACTGACTTTGCTGCAACTTCAAGCCTTTACTCCACATCCTTCTCTCTGCAGCAGGAGACAAAAGGTCTTTTCCCTCTTTTTTATGGACCATTTCAGGTATCTGAAGACTTCTGTCATATCCCTTCCTAAATAGATTTTTTGCAAACTGAATGTGCTTATTTCCTCCAATCTCTCCTCGTATGTCTTTCCTTCCAAGCCCTCTGTCATTTCTGTCACCTGCTTGTGGACCCTCTCTAACTTTTCCACATCCTTTTTAAAATGTGGAGCAGAAAACTGCACACAACATCCCAGATGATGCCTAACTAACCACTACCAAGTAGAAAGGTACTATCACCTCCCATGTTGTACACCTAATGCTTGAATTGATGAATCCCAAAATTGCATTTGCCTTTTGGGTGACTGCATCACTATAGACTCATAGGCTATTTGTAGACATGCTCATCATTTTCTAAGCCATGTTAACTGATTTCAATCACAGTTCAAATCAAATTTCAATTCAAATTAAGGGTTAATAGACGATCATTGACCATTACAGCAGGGGGCACTGGCTACACACTTGACAACCCCTTTACAGAGGTTGGAAGTAATTAGGATGTGATAATAAGCCTGTTTAAGCACTGCTACATTGTTGCACTTATCTAAAGTGCTGTTCCAGAAGCTGTAATTGACTTGATACTTAGTCACAGTGAAGTGTTGTTGGCACACCTGATTTTGCAAAGGTGGTACTTTGTGCCTGGTAGCCTCTGTTGTGTTGCAAAAACCCAACTGAGTTTCCCTTGCAAGGACTGCAACACTCTAGAACTTGTGGTTCTAGATTATACCTTTTATTAGACCAACTAAGAAATCCCCCTAAAAACATCTTTTTTGCAAGCTTTTGGGCTCTTACACCTTTCCTCAGGCTCTGGAAAATTAGATGATAAAAAGTCCCCACAGAAAATAAACTTCATTTTTGCACAGAGGAAGCTGAAGGTGGAAGTCTGTTCCTCTGGGTCCAGGAGAGTGTCTTTGTGAGTTGCTCTTTGATGTGCAGATAAGGCAGGATTCCTTCCCTGGTGGTGTCAGGTAGCATAAAGGGAAAAGAAATTGGAAGACTGAAGTTAGGTAGATAAACAATCACTCTCATTTTATTGTTCAACACTTAATCTAGTTGTATAATCTGAATGTTTAGTCACCAAGTGTTCAACTTTCTTCAATGTGCATATAAAAATAGGCCTAAATTCATGCCTGGTTTCATTTCATTAAGGACAGCTATTGCACTTTCCAGTACTCAAGTAGAAATCAATGGAGTTACTCCACAGATGAGCTTTGCTTATTGTAGGACAGTTGCATGAAGGATGCATCAGTAAATATGATGTTCTTCCCTTTGCATCATCATATGAAATACTACTTAAATGCAAAATATCCTGCAGAATAAACAAGTAGCAGATATTGCTTACTAAAAAGAAATAAAATAAGTAAGGGAAAACTGTTGGTACCAAGTTATTTATTTATCCTGCCTCTTAATAACAAATAGTCCATGAACAGACTGATTTTAATCAAATTGTTTCACTCAGTTAAATAGATAGTAGTTAAGAATTGACAATGTATGTGACCCTGTATAATACAAAACACAGGCTGTCCTTGAACTGATGAACCTTAAGTCTAAACAATAGGGCTGTGCAAAGCTTTGGACAGCCAATTTGAATCAGCTCTGCTGATTTGATTCAACAGAAATTTGACCCAATTCTGTGGCTGTTACTCCAAATCTGAATCGAATCAGATGACCCTATAATCTCTCCAAATTGAATCAGAACCCTCCGAATAAATTCAGAGAGATTCAAAGAGATTGGGCAATTAGGACATAGACACAGCTTCAAATGTTTTTTCTACGTACCTGTAGGTAGCAGGCAGCTCATGAATGCTGGGGTGCATGGAGTGTCCCACAGGAGCGCAGAGGGCTCCTCAATGCACTTGGCAGAAGACCCAGAAGTGGACCAGAAGCACTTCCGGTCCACTTCTGGGTCCACCGGGGAGCGCTTTGGGGGTGTCCCCCGGGTACTCTCCCCAGACACAGGAGGCACCAGTCACTGAGCTGGGGGGGCTTAGTGGGCCCCCCTGCATGCTCCCCAGTGGACCTGGAAGTGAACTGGCAGTGCTTCTGGTCCCACTAAGCACTGGCCCACTAAGCCCCCCCAGCTCAGTGACTGGTGCCTCCTGTGTCTGGGGAGAGTACCCGGGGGACACCCCCAAAGCGCTCCCCGGTGGACCCAGAAGTGGACCGGAAGTGCTTCTGGTCCACTTCTGGGTCTTCTGCCAAGTGCATTGAGGAGCCCTCTGCGCTCCTGTGGGACACTCCATGCACCCCAGCATCACAGCATTCATGAGCTGCCTGCTACCTACAGGTACGTAGAAAAAACATTTGAAGCTGTGTCTATGTCCTAATTGCCCAATCTCTCTGAATTCACTTCTGGGTTCACCGCCAAGCTCATGGAGACCCCCCCCGCCAACCCGTGGGATGCTCCATGTGTCCCAGCATCACAGCAATCATGAGCCACACCTGCTACCTTAAGATATGTATAAAAAACTTCTTAAGCTGTGTCTATGTCCGAATCGCTGATTCTCTGAATCAGCATTGGATCTTCAGATTTGGATTTGGCTGAACTGAATCAGGAACAGTGATCTGAATCAACTAATAGAATCACTGTCCTTGATTCAGGCCAAATCTGAATTGAATAGGGCCCACTTTGCATGCCCCTACTAAACAAATCAGGTATAAAATAGAAAAAAAGATGCATATTGAAGTAAAAAAGAATAAGTAAGTGATTTAAAAAAATTTTTTGAACGCAAAGCAGCATGCAAATACATTATGGGAGACAGTATCTGACCCAAAAATCTTATAACTGGTCAAGAAAAAGCAACGAAGTCAACGTTAAAAAAGGCAGGGAAAAGTGATTTAAGGTCATGCAACACTTATCGTAAGAAAATAAATAGAGGTCTTGGCCACCAGCAAGGCAGAAGTTCTGTTTGCAGATATTTCCACAATAAGCAAATAAAATAGTGTGCGAACACAGCCAATCTGAAAACTGAATCAGAAGTTATCAAATTGTTTGCAGGTAATTTCTCATTATTCATTTTCATCTAGTCAATAGTCTTGTCAACTATTCAATTTTATCTGCCTGCTATTTTTTATCTAGTGGAATCAAATACAATTAGTAAAGATAAGTATTCAATAAAAGGCATCTTGACCTTGCTCTGAAAGCAGTGTTTTGTAAAAAGTAATAATTGTCTTCCCTGATTAATATATTCTTATTGTAAATAATACATAAATTACATTTTAAGTTACAAAAGCACAGTTTCTGTACTGATTTGAAATTCAGCAAACACACCAGATCATTCTTTCAGGTGGCAAAAGCTCCAGGGTTCCCCAGCTGTCTTTTGTGTTACACAGTCTTGTAGAGTGCTAAGGGCTGACAGATGCTTATCAAACATTCATGTAAACACTGCTATCAAAGCTGTACTTTCTGGTACTGGTTCCACACAAGAGGGTCAGCATGGAACATAATTAAACACTATTTTTAAAGGAAGGCCAAAGATAGAAATGTCATGCTACCAACCTTTGTTATGTTAAAGGACTCACACAGTGATCTCCTCGGTGTACAGTTTCTAACTTGATAACAATGCTAAAATAAAAAACAAAGGACATACAGGATGGATTAAGGCACATATTTTTTGAAGTGCTTAAATAATTTAGGAGCAGGCAACCCTACTACACAATGTAACTTGTGTTAGACCCCGACTCCATGTGGAGCCCAATAATTAGGGAGACGACGATCCAATTGCCCATGGATCCTGTTACTCACTAGCCAGAGCAAGCAGGGAGTAAACACCAATGCACATTGCTTGCAACAGCTTTATTCAGAACGGAAACAGCTTCAGACAAAGGTCCTAAAAACAACAAACTGGGGACCTGCACTGAACAATAGTTTTCCCCACATTTATACACTTTGGTTTATACTCATTAACCTTCATTCTACCCTTGTCCCTTCTATGTTCCACCCATTTCTCCTTCTATCTCAAGTTCTGCCTCTGTTTACTGTTTGCTTCATTAGCATGGAATTGCCTATGCATTTCATTCATTTACATATCTTTTTGTTATGAGCATATGTCTAAGACCTTGACTACCACTCTTCAGTCAATGAGTGGACTTTGACCAAATCCTGGAAGCTTCTGGACGCTTCTTCACCAATCACCATTCACCTTTTTGCATTTGTTCATTTCAGATTCTGTTACCAATTATGTGTTGTTTTCCCCATTCCAGTCTGTTTTTCTGTCTCAGGTTGCACCATCTTCCACCTTTTTTGGGCCCCTGTATCTTATCTCATTCCTTATTGTAGCTGCTTCACAGCACACAGACTCACACAGATTCAGTTGCTGTTTTTTCTCAGGGAAATTGTTAACACAGTTAAGATGGTTAATTAGCATAAGCAAATGGCTTGCTTAGATATCATTGTGCCTTGTGGTCAGCAGCTTTTGCTAGGCCATGGGTAAAGCCTTTGTATTCAGCTGCAAATCAAATGCTCCTCAATAATCCAAATTATTGTTACCCTAACAACTTGTTCTTCTGAATCCTTTGCGTGTTTTTAAAAACATTTCCCTGATCCTATTCTACGTTTTAGATGCATAATTGAATGTAAGTATCTAAGCATGATCCTTTTTCGTCCTGCTTGGATCCCTAAAAATCTGTTAACAGACAAAAAAGTAGACAGGCCTTCTTCATGATGGCTGACTTCATGCTTTCAGAGTAAGATGATGCCATGTTACAAAAGCAAGCAAGTTATTTCTTTTCAGGGGCTTGAGCTGGGTAGAATAGGATCAAACTTAGGTGTCTCATATGTGGAACAGAATCAGGCACTAATATTTTAAATCTCACCTGTGTGCCTAACTCTAGGCATTTAAATACATAGTAGGCATGTCTACATGCTATGGCAACATTGTTACTGAACCAAGTACTGTGATTTTGTACCTTTGGAAGTACTAAATCATGGCCCAGCAACAGCCTGTATTGCGCTGTACGCATGGCACATGGATATTTTTAACACCTACTTTGCTGTAGCGGTGCTCGATACCTGGGGAGAGTGCTGCTATGGGGAAGTAAATACTGATCACATGTAGATGTCTGCAGAGGCTACATTGCCTTAACATGTTGTTATTTCACCATAGTGTCATGTGTAGAGTGCCCAGTATTATAAATCTAATTTTAATTAATAGCAGAAAAATGCTTTTTTTCTCATGTCAAAAATATTGCCAGGAATAACATTTTCTAAGGCACCAAGGTCCTGTATCAAAAGTGAAGTACACACTTAGAGCTGGATCCTCAAAAGGACATGCATTATAATATAGAATTTTTAGATACCCTGCCATAGCGTTGACTCCACAATGCAAAGTTAGGGATAGGAGCAATCCATGAAATACAGGGGAAAGAACGGGCCCTAGGAATAAGAGCCTTCCATGGAAGCTAGCAGACTGAGCTGTGAGCCTTTTAAACTTATCAGTAGGAAATGTTGACAAGAGATGGGTATTTTAAATCCCACAAATCTCAGGGATTTATGCTTTTCTCTGCCTTTATATTGACAACACTCTCACGGTAAACCAGCCTTTTCCCATGAAACATTAGTAGAGAAAGAAGCGTCCTTTTATCCAGTGAACCAGTAATTAGGGCATTACCAGTAATCCAGAACATGGGTCCTTTTCCATATGAATCTTTCATTCCTTTCTGCACAGTGGCACAGTTTCAACAGGAAGGACGAAAAGATCCACCCTTGTCTAGCCTATACCTGGGTAGGTAAGGTAGCCTTTTGTGAAGTAGGACACATGCATATGAATACTTAAAACCTAAACACTTAAAACTCAGGTTGTCAACTTCCTGGGTAAGAATTCTAATCAGGAGGAAGGTATACTTAAAGGGTGCATGGGACTATCACCATCTCCTGGACTTAGACGCCTGAATTCCATTCTATCTGAACTTTTAGCACCTACGTGATTTCTTAGCACTTGCCCTTAGACATTCATGGTGGCAGTTATGCACTAAAATCTTTTGTGAATCTTGGAATTATAAATTGAGGCACACTCACTTTTCAAAGTGTTGAAAACTTCAGATAGTGACAAAAATGGTTAATCTAACTTCACATATGGGGATGAGCTTCATAGTTAATTTGAAAATCAGCTATTCCTAGGGACATACAGTGCAACAGATAGTTTGGAGCCCATGTACACCAATGGATGAGTACTATAGTGTGGTGGAAAGAAATATGGACTAATTTTAATTGAGCTCATCAACAGGGTAAATGAGTCTAGGCTGAGCCCTGTGCTGATGCAGATTGTTTGTTTCCAACTCTAGATATTGTATTTAAAGCTACCTTCCTTATTTTTATGAGACACTAGCCCTCAAGACAGACATACTCAGTGGGACTCTTTTCTTCAATGTCAACGTCCTCTGGACCAGGCCTTCATCATGAAGTTCTTGGAGAATATGCATAAACAGTATATGGGATCAGAAATGGACTTTTGTATTAAAATTAATATAACATTAGAAATGAACATGGTTTGATTGTACTCTTCCTTTTCTTCCCTCTAAGTAACCTCTAAATGCTGCTGTCCAGTACCTTGCTATATAATATTTCCCTTCCTTGGGTAGAGTACTCTAGTCACAATACCTACATATGTATAGAAGATATGTAACATAGCCTTTTTCACATCTTAAAATGTGTTTGATCGGTGGAACATATCCATTTACCTTATTCAAACTGATCAGTGATTGTAGTAGCTATAGATCCAGCAGTACTGAAGATGATGGCAAATAATTTATTATTATCTATTTGTTCTTCAGAAAGGAAATGGTGGGTTCTTGTATTATCAGAGGGAAAGGGGGAAAAGGAGATTTACATCACCTACAGACTGTCAAATCACAAGCGTACAATAATGTACCATCCTTTCCATTTTCATGCAGTACCAGTATGAGCAATAGTAGCTGTGGCAGCAAATATACAGTTAAATTAGCCATGAAAAAAAGAACAAAAGATGAGCCAGTTGCTTGAAAAAATATTAAGGGTCAGACTAATGAAAAATATATGCCCTAACGATTTGAGTTTTGACTCTAGCTCCACCCCCCACCCCCCCAAAGCATGAATGGGGGGCAGGTATCTTTTGATTCACCTCATGAATGCCTGCCTTAAATGGAAATATCACTGGTATGACTAGATGCTAGCCTGAAGCAAAAGCACACCTGGAAATAAGAATCTCACATGCATGCAAACAATACCTATTGTGCAAAGAGCAGTACATGAAAAGGACTTTCAAGAGAAACAAACTTGCAATTAGCCTTTTTGCTTCTACTTCATCATAGCACTGAAAATAACTTCAAACAGTGGAAACAGCATAAGTCACAGGAGAGTGGCTCTCAGCTGCGGCAACAGGGAATAGAACAATGGCTTCATATTTTTCAAGTGTGCATCATATCAGTACAAGTGTGCATCATATCAGACATATCCACTTTTTTGTTGCCTGGCTGTCTGCCACCCACTGCTGTATCTTCTATACCAACACAAAGCCAACTTTAAAAGTACCTCTAACTGTCATCTCAATCCCTTTCAGTGTGGCAGATTGGTGCCAATAGTAGTAAATAAACAACCAATCATGCAAATAACACTTTAGAGTGTGTCCAAACATGAAAAGTCATCTGGCTACACATAAAGTAAACCAAAGCCCTATATCCATATTGCATGGTGGGAAAGAAGAAGGTTAGTGCTGAGGTCCTAACTGGGTTGGCAGTTGAATGAAAATGTCCATTTTATTGCCCATTCATATGACATAACATGGTGCAAAAGGCCATCTTAATTTTGCAGCATTTTGCTCAAAACCCAGTGCAAAATGATTTTCTGTATATAAATATTTCTGTCAAAAACTGCTGGCAACCTTGAAGTTCAATCCTATTTTTAAAATACATACTTGCAGAAATGTGGTTGAACTAGAAAAGCAAATGCTTACTTGGTGATATTTGTCAGCCACTCAAGCTAAGCTTTTATTATTAGCACCATCACATTCTACAGATTAAGAGACAGCCAACAACATATATAGTATCAGTGATTATGAAAAAGATCACCTTATATTCTATTCTGAGGGGAAAAAGTGAAGTGGGATTGTATTATTTAGTTTACCTTCGTGCCCTTTCCACAGGGTTTATAGCTTCACAAGGTATGGCAAATATATGTTCAGTGAAGGATGAAGGTTATAATACAGAAGTGCTGAACTACAGAAGAAAATTACTTTTTCTGCCCTGGGTAAAATTGGGTCAGATATAAAGGAGGTTGTTATATCTTCAATAACTGTCAGTAATTCTCACATACGGACACCCTACTCCTGGGATATGTAGGTGTAATTTATGCATTTGCATTAACATGTAGAGCTTAGTGGTTAAAGAAAAATAATTAGTTAGCCATTTTTAATCACTGAAAAGAAATAAAAATAATGTACTATGAATAATCAAAGATAATTTCAAATTTGTTTTAGCTATAGATGATTCAGTAATTTAGAATAAATATTACCAATTAGAATAACTGCTTGTTTACTTGTGCTTATTTAGAATTACTGTATAGCTGCTTAAAATTATTGGCAAACAACAAACATTTCTTAAAAGGATTAGATTATTAAACACAGGCAATGCAAGGGCCATGTCTACATGAGGTACTTACTGTGCAGTAGCTCATTACTACTGCACAGTAGCTCATTAGTACTGCACAGTAGCATTGCAGGGCACAAACCATGATGCAATGTTACTTGCCAATAGTAACAAGCTACCGTGTAGTCAGCAGCGCCAGGAAGCTGTGCGGGGACACTATTGCATAGTAAAACCAGTTACTGTGCAGTCATTTAGTACTTGGTTATGCAAGTACTAAATGACTGTGTAGTAACAACTGCGCAGTCAGTGTCTGATGTAGACGTGGCCAAGGAGTCCATTTTATGGGGCCCAGACTGCTCCTTCATTTTATGGCTAGTTGTTATACAAATTAGGAACATGTATCCTGGGATGACAATGGAGGTTGCCCCTTCTGTATCAATTTTTAAGGCCTCCAGCAGATGTTCTATTAGAAATGGACTCTGTGGAAATTAGAGGAAAACATAAAGCCAAAGATCAAACACTAGATCAGGGGCGGGCAATTATTTTGGGTGGAGGGCCGCTCACTGTGTTTTGGCAAGCTATCAAGGGCTGCATGACAGATAAATACGATATATGAAATATCAGGGGCAGGTAAATACAAATTTTCTAAATTTTTTAGGGGCCCTGTGGGCTGGATAGAATGGCCTGGCAGGCTGTGTCCAGCTCGTGGGCTACATTTTGTGCACCTCTGCACTAGATCCACTGTAGGAAGAATTAGGTGCCTAGAAAACTGCATCATCAAACTTGCACTCTACCTATGTTACATAGATGATATTTTCATTATCTGAACTGAACACCTGGATGCACTTCTTAACTTCCATCACAGGTTTAGCAACTATCACCCCTTGATCAAACTTCCTCTAGAAAATTTGTACACTAATACCAATTTTCTGGATACCATGGTCCACATCTAGAATGGCACTCTGCAAACCACCATATATAAAAACTTGAGGGCCACCATGCTTATGTCCACAAAACCAGCCACCATCCTAAGCACACCAAAAAAGCTATAATCTATAGTCAGACTCTCAGACACCATCACATGAGTTCTCAGGAGAATAACAACAACACCCCTAGCCAGGCTGAAATCCATTTTTAGACAAGGGCACTCCAGTAGAGAAATAAAGCATATCTTTGAAAGAACTACCCAAATACCTTGCAGTAAACTGCTACAACGCAAAGCAAGAACCTCTCCCCCTCAACAATGCATAACCCTGGTGATCACCTACCACCCCACACTGGCACCAATTAGATGACTCATCAAACAATTACGGTTTATACTCAACAAAGAAATATTTCCAGACTCTCCACTCCTGGCTTCAGATAACCTATTAAACAGTCATCATCAAAAGCAAACTCCCTTGTTCATCAGATCTCAAATGGGATGTAGCCTTGCCTTAACGATGGATGCAAAACCTGTCAACACATCTCCACTGCTACAACAATCAACACCCGCACAACAAAGCCATCAGAATCTACTCGTGCCTTTCCCAAAATGTGATATATCTGATTCAATGCACCACATGTCATCACAGTTACTACATGGGTGAAACATTAGTAGGTGCACATTTTTCACAAAAATAACATTCCTTTTCTAACTCCACTATCCTCATGCTCAAGATAAATTTACAAGACACCTTTAAAAGAGCAAGCTTGGGAACAAACATTCACAAATGGACTGAACACTAGGAACCAAACACTAAACACTGATATTGAATTTATGTCATACTATAATCGACTTTATTCCTAAAATTCTTCTTTCACACTACAGGGGATAACAGCCGTCTACATTTGTGAAAGGTCTTGATGCCCGATTGATCAGACTTCTTGTCTCGAGCTAATTTTTTGTCTGCTACCAGTAGGAATCTCTGTCTCCTCCAATTTCACAACCCTAAACACTGTTTTTAATCATTGTTCTACTTGTTTCTTCCTTCAGACCTGATGAAGAATGTTGTGCATTCACATGCTTGCCTAACTTTATCTCAGCTATGCAGTTGGTCCAATAAAAGATAACATCCCACAAAAATCCTTGCCTCTCACATAATTCCTGGACCATCACAGCTACAGCATCACTCTAAAACTGCTTAGCAGGTAAGTCACTGATCTGGGAGGTGGGAGACCAACGTTTAGATCCTGGCTCCAAAGCAGAAAAAGCAGTGATCTAAACCAACCTCCACATCCCAGATGTATGACTAAGCATCAGGACACATGCACTTCTTTTTTCTTCACCCCCCTTAGGTGTAGTCTAAGCATGCCTATAAGATTAGGTCCCCTAAATCGAAAGGCAAGGCCAAGGAATGCTTATTTTTTGTATCCCACTTCATGGCTTCAGGCAGATCATTGTCAGCAGTTTAGTTTCAGTGCAAATGGAAACCAGTGTAAATTAGTCACCAAGGAGACTTCATAGCCTACCATAGTAGGAAGTATCTGAGGATATTGTTACATGTTATGCTTAGGACCTGATACTGCACTTATAACACTAGTGTGTGAGCATTTAAGCAGTGAAGCATATGCTGAGCGCTCTCATAGCATAGTAAAGTTGGGCCTTTTCCAGGAAGGAGTATCTTCAGATCATATCACCTAAAATGTGTTGAGCTAAATGTGTTCTCAGCCGGCTCTATGATCAGGGGACTCCCATGCAGTGGTGGGGCTGGGAGCCTGAAAATGTCTTTCTCAGAGTCCCAGGCTACTTATTGCACTGAAACCTTGAACCAGCAGGACTCTGGTGTGGTTGCAGGGGGGTGGGGAGGAGTAACAGCTTGACAAACAGCTGTTTGGTGAGCTTCCACCTTCGTCCCACTGCAACGGAGTTGCCAGTTCGAAGCTCTATAATCTCTCTGCCCCATCAGCTTCTGGAGTCCAGGACTTGGGGGGACTGGCGGGTCAAACTAAACCTTCCCCTGCCTTTATGCTGTCTGCAAACCCATGCCTGCCGTGAGGTGGTGGTATTTTAGAAATCTTGAGTTCAGAAGCTGCCCAGTGTTAGTGTTTCAACACAGCACTTGATTTTCCTGACTCTCACCATTTTGTTCTCTACATGAGGGGGCAATAATCAGTGGCGACGCCTTAAGGGCAATAATCAGTGGCAATGCACTTCCGTGCATCCCCTGAAAATGCTGGTGCACCCCCTTTCAGGCCGCACTCCCTGCTTAGGTGATAGGCACGGGGGGCAGGTCGGAGTACCAATTTCCCCTCTGCAAGTGCCGGCTGGGGAGTGGGAGAACCAGATGAAGCAGCCCAGATGAAGTGGCGCTCTCAGAAGTGAAGCGGAAGAAGCAGAAGTGGTGCTCCTGCGGCCGCTTCCAGGTGAATGTAATCAGCTGCAAGGGGATTCCCACCCCCTCTGGTCAGTGCATTTGGCCATGGGGGACCTCCCCCCCCAGTTGCTGTCTGGTTGCTGGGGGGGGGCATGTGCCCTCTTGACTATGGTGGCACCAGTTGCCCATGGCAATAATCATGACCTCCTGTCTACCCCATATTCAGGCCCATGCCTCATGAGTGTTATCAGACATAGCCACACCAGGCCTATCCTGGCCTTTGAACACTTGTCAGCATTTCAGCCCTCTTGGCCTCTGCCACCTTTCTCTAGCTGGATCTTTTCCACTTGACCTTACCACCCTTGGGCCCAGCTTATAAACTCCAGCTCATCTGCTAATTTCAACAAAACAAAATGAATACAGGCCATTGCCTTCCTTAAATTTTCCTTCCCTATCTGGGGTACAATATGGAAAACACAATAAATAATGAAATAAAAAGAATGTCTAGCAGCAGTCTTTTTGCTGAATCACAGCGTCATCACTGGGATCTCTGGGTCAGCACTGCTGGCAGCTCCTCCTGGGCTTGAAACACCTGAGCCACTGCGGCCACCCAAAACACAAGGACTCCCAAGACTCTGCACAGCACCAGGAGAGCATATTTGTCCATCCTGCCAAGTATCTCCTTTCTTCCTCCCCTTGCCTGGCTTTCAGCTGGGATAAAATGTCCACAGGCCCCTTTTGGCCAGCCAACTGCCTCTCCTCTCACCATCCCTAGGAGTGACTGATCTCCTGATTAGCAGATGACCTCTGCTGGTTGCTGTATCCTTCTAAAGGGGTAGTGTATCTGACAACCTAACATAGCCTTACCTTCTCTATATCCCCAGCTCCAACCCCTTTTTCTCCCTTTTCCTTCCCCTCTCAGTCTGTTAACAGAGTTGAGGTCCCCTGTTACATGGAATAAGAAGACTGGAAAGCCAACAAACAGCTTTATTAGGTTCCCACCTACCCATCACACTACAGCCTTGCTAGTTCAGGGCTCCAGTTTGGTGTGGGGGCAGGGACAAGTTCCTGTGCCTTGCCTGTGTCACTCCCAGCCTGTGTACCACACCAGAGCCTTGAAGGGGCTCTGTGCAATCCCAGGGCTGAAACCAAATATCAGCTGATTTTCAGTCTCAGCCCTGAGATCACACTGGAGTTGGTTCAAGGTTCCTAGTATGGTACTATGATCTATATTTAGTATTAACATGCAACTCCTGAGAAAAATTTTAAAGTCCTATTAATGCTTACTATGATCTAAATATAACGCGCTAATTGTAGCGTGTAACAATACCCGGAGTGGTGCATTTGAGGACTGCAGTGGCAGACTTAAACATAAAATCTCCTTTGAGTTTCTCATCCTAGCTGCTTTCTCTGGTGTTATACCCAGCTGGCAGTGCACATGACCTTCTTATTATTGAAGGTGCTTTTAATGTTACCTGTAAATTCCTTATACTCAGAGAGGATGAAAAGCTAAATATCCTTTCCTCACCCAAAGATTTCCTGGAAATTCAACAAGGTACATCTCATAAATTTCCCCAGCCTCTATTTCCCTTTTCACTGAAAAATGATAAAGTTGGTTCATGCTTGGATATCATGTCGAATCATAAGATATCAAACAAATTGTGCTTCTTCCATTTTCCCTTGATTCTCATAGCTACAATAATGATATGATGCTAAAACTATAGTGAGTTTGGAGGAAGGGTAAAGGTAGCCGTTTTCTTTGGCAGTCTTTTCTCATACCCCAAATCATTCTGAAATCATAGAGGCCTTGAAGTCCTAGCTTTGGAGGAGCAGAATATCTTGAGGTGAAGTAAAGTGAAATGGTATGTTTTTCAGTGTCTATATATTTCTGCATGCAAAACCACAAATGTTCTGTTACGTGGATGAATACATGCATGCAAAATGAATATATTAGCACAATACAATTCGACTGCACAACTATAATACTTTTCATTGATAAATTATGCACCCATTTTGGAGTGGACACTAGAAAAATCTGATTACTGACTTTACTTACAGGCATTTTTCCTAATGTTTAAAAGCAGTAACATTACTAAATAATTGAAGGAGATTGAAGTCAATGAAATTCTGCTACTTATAACAGAATTAAATTTTTTCATTGAATTAACTTACAATTTGATAATAGAATAGTATTATTTTTGAATGCAGATGCAAATAGCTCTTTTGGGGGTGGCTGCTTCCTTCTCTGTGAAATGGAGCCAGTTCATAAGCTAATATTTATATTTTTATCTTCATAACAAACAACAATTATTCCCAAAAAGTCAACAACTGAACATGCTGGTAGGTGCTATTGCTAGGAAAAGAATGTGAAAAAGAAAATGAAGCTCTTTTATACATAAATATAGACTCTTTTAAAATCAATGCATTGGCTATAAAATATTACCATGGTAAAGTTATTAATGTTTTGGGCCTTTTTCAGAGAAACAGCTGCAAAGTGGATCAATGACCCCAATAGAAATAACACAAGTAACACTGGAGACTCTAATTAACTTTTTACTACCATATTAACCTTTGTTGTGATTGGTGCTGATTTATTTACCTGGCAGAACCCCCTGAGTCCTCATTAAGTGTTTTTGGCTGCTTGATTCTAATATATATACTGTTAGGACAATTTTATGGGGCCTTTGTATCACTGGAGTCTAGAATAAGATGCATGTGCTCCCATGATCCTGAGGTCCCAAAAAATCTCTTTGCTTCTCACTACAGTTTAAATTATCCTGTGTTTTTAGGACTTATACCTTAACTTTTCTCAGGATGGGGCAGGAGACAAAAGTAGGTGTACATTCCCGCTTGCCTTCTCCATAAAGCTGCTTAACACTAGGTTTAGGTCCATCAATTGTCATAATTAGTTCAACCAGCTCTACTTAAGACCCTGATCTGGAGGGGGCCTTTAAAAGGTGAGGGAGTAGTTCACTCTTCATTCCATTCTTGGCTTCTCTGATGATGTTACAAGAGAAGGTTTCCAAATACAGGTAATGAACAATTGTATATAACTAAAAATGGTTTGAGATTATCAGTTCATTTTATATACTACCAAAGAATCATCAGATGACAACCCCTTTGTGCATTGTCTCTACATGCCCAACAGAACTTTGATCCAGTCACTTAGGAGAGAAAGGGTGCATCTACATGTGCCAATTTAAGATGCATTAGCCATTAAGGCACATTAAGGACACGAGTCTACACGTGTATGCTCTTAATGTACCTTAAAAATGGCAATTTTAGGTGCAAATAGCTAAAGTGCCTTAATACATGTGTAGCTGTGCTAAGGTACATTAATGCTGCCTGTGTCAACTGACATACTAACTTTAGTCCCAAGTTGGTCCAGTCTACACACTGTGTTAATGTGCCTTAGTGTGTGTACATATAGATGTATGCTTAAATTGCCTTAATGTGCATTAGGCAAAATGCGCATTAAGTTTAGGCTTGCATAAAAGCATGTATAGACATGCCTAAAGATTCATATAGAAGTCACTGATTTGCACTCCTCATACCCTGAAATTCCTAGCAGAATATTTACAATATTACAAATCATTTGATTGCTCTGTGTGCAACATATTCCGCCACTTATGCACGTATTTTTATATTGAAAGTAAAGGAGCTAGTACAGTCCATTTAACAAGAGTCTGTTGATGTTTCATCAGCTATTGATGAGATTTATGCAGAACGGTGGCAAAGTATTTTCATGGCATTGAATTTGAAACATTTGCAGACAAGTCTAAATGTGAACAAAATACAGATGACGAGATACAAGAAGATGTATTGCTGTATGAATGTTCACCAATAATTATACATGAAATAGTACTATTTATAATGACTTATACAAAATGGCACAGTCTTTCAGAAACTGAGCAAGGAGATTTCCTGACAGGAGTAAAACTGCACTGCTTTGCTTCTCTCCATACAAATTATTTCAAAAGCATTTTTGCAATCAGTTTTTCTCATTTATATCTAAACTACTGTAGGAGGAAAAAAATGGCCTATATATTGCATATTGATTAGCAAATGCGGCTGTTTCTTCTGTGTAATTCATATTTAACCTGTAAGGAAACTAGTGTTTTAATGGTAAAACTTTGAGAGCAGAATGTTCATATTTAAGCAAGACAATATTTATAAGAAAGAGACATCTCCTCTTTATTAAGAGTACTTAAATGAGAGGAAGCAGCAGAGAATATATTGTGTATGAAGCTGACCCTTACTTGTGATGCTGAAGACAGCCCCAAATGATCAAGTTTCTTTCTTTCTTTTTTTTCTTTTTTCTTTAATGAGAGAACTCATTCATCTCTCCTGGATAGATAAAATGAGCTTTATATAGTTTATTATAGTATGTGAATGGACCTTTAAAACAGAGGTCCTGTGTGTTCTGTATGGGCACAAGGTTTCTGATTCAAAGCCCACTGAAATCAGTGGGAGTCTTTCTATTGACAACCAGGTATCCCATGGCACATTCCTTAAAAGCAGGAGTTTGCTGTGATCTGTTTAGCCAAGAGTTGTTTTTCTTTGCAATGTTGCAATATGCTGCATCCCAGAAATTCACCTTGCAGCTACCTTCTGGTCTAAGAGGCTGAATTTCAGTGGTACTATTATGGTAACTGAAATATTTCTATAGTTTTTGGGTGTAGATACCAAGCACAGAGTAGGGAATGATGTTATCTCAACACATAGAATTGCTAGAACCAACAGCAGAATACGTCATGAAACCTTGGCGTCCACAGATTGGGAAACTTAAGAGGACTCAAAAAGGAACCACAAAAATGATTGTAGTGTTAGAGAAAATACTTTAATGCGTGTAACAGCAGAAAAAAAAATGGGTGCAGCCTGTATATTTGTGATGATTTTGCTCATTAGGACTAGAACTCCCAGAAATCCCCAGGGGCTGGGAAGTAGGGAGAAAAAGGACAGGGAAGCAAGCAGACTAGGAAATTTGCAGCTGGAGTGAGAACAAGCTTATTTATTGTGCTGAGTGATGGTGGGCTAGGCCCACCAAGAAAACCATACACTCTCCCAGTGAAGGAGGACACTGGAAAGACAACAGCTTCAGGGGATAACAAAAGTGAAAAAAGGGATGGGAGTGCAAGTCAAAGGTTAATAATGAGTGCCTCAAATGGGGACACCAAGCAGAGACTACCAGCCAGTGCCCACTGACCCTCTAAAAATCCAAGGAGCCAGCAGGCACTACCTAGTGAAACTCTACCCAGAGATGTGAATGGATGAGGGACTGAAAGATGGCCCCAGTTACTGGTGGTGCCTCCGCCCCAGCCAGAGCATCCTTTTTGGTCAGGTAGATGACTAGCTAGGCTAAGGCCTGGAGCAGGTTGATGAGAAGATCCTGAGACTTGGCAGGGCTATGGATGAGGAGGGCATAAACAAAAGGTTGTGGGGAGTACCGCAGTGAAAATCTGAGCAGAAGGTTCTTGAGGAGGTGAAGGGATTACAGTCTGGCACACTTGAAGTGTGCCAAGGTCTTCTTCTGACAGAAGGGGCACATGTCAGAAGTTTCCATAAAATGTGCCACACACACATCTGTGGAGATGGCTCCATGGAAGATCCACAAGCTGGGGTTTCTGGTGTCTGGTGAGATAAGGCTAGAATACCGGCTTGTTCATTGGGAACTCTCACCCTCACTGAAGGTGTTTTACTACTTGATGTCTTGGTGACAAATGAGGACAAGGTGCTGCATCACTCAGAGCATGTGTGTGTGGAGCTGGCAGCAATAGGTTTGTGGAAGCAAACCAGTTTGAATCCCCTAGCCTACTGGCATGGTGTATTGGGGAGTGCCATGGGGCCTGCTGAGACAGGGGCCCCATGATGAATACAGGGGCCAAGGAGTACTGGGGAGAGGGTGAGAAGAATAGGAGGTGTTTGCAGTACCTGCACATGGAGACAGGGTCCACCCTACATAGGACTACACAGGGGAGCTTGGGATCCCATTGGCTTCATCAGTGAGGACTGTGTGGACTGAAGAAGCTGGACTCAGACTGGGGAGCAACTGCAGATGCTTGTGTTTGAGCACTCTAGGACTAAAGTGTTTTTTGGGGACAGCTTGGGGGGAAATTAAGATACTGAGTGTATATTTCCACAGATGTTGATGTTCCTTTATCTTTTACCTGTTCCCTCTCTTGACCCTAACCTTTATGATTTCTGATATAAAAGTGGGAACTCTCCATTGTTTCTTGTGCCAGTTTCAGGGGCTGTGGGGTTGGCACAAGATCTTGTAGTCAGGGACTTAAAAAAGACAATCTGTTTAGCTTATTAAAAAAGAAGTTTGAGAGATGACTTGATTACAATCTATAAGTACTTTCATGTAGAGAGACTGGATGCAATAAAGGACTTTTTAATCCAACTGAGAAAGGCATAACAAAAATCAATGCCTGGGAGCTCAAGCTAGACAAATTCAAATTAGAAATTAAGCAGAAATTTGTAACAGTGAGGGTGATTAACCACTGGAACAGAACACAAGGGAGGTTGGATTCCTTCTCTCCTGATGTCTTCAAATCTAGCCTGGATGCCTTTCTGGGAGACATGTTTCAGCTGCACACAAAATGTGATTGAGTCAAACAAATTATTACATTTAATATTGGAGTAATTAGATGAAATGTAATAGTCTGTGATTATACAGGTGGTAAATTATAGTGGTTCTTTATGGCTTTAAATTATATTTATCTATGAAAATTTTGGGATATTTTAAAATAAATGGCATAACTTTCATACACAATAGTTATAACAATTCTTGTTCACATTATTTTGCCATACTGATTCAGGGGTATAGGATGTAGTCATGTTGACCTATGGACACAGGCAGACAAGGTTCTTCGGGTATATCTGATGTCTTTTATTAGACCAACTCAAATAGTTAGAACAAAATCTTCTTTGCAAGCTTTCAGGAACAAACACCCTTCATCAGGCTGAGGAACCATCTGTAGTTGGTGTGTGCTCCTGGATTAAATGAATAGGAAAGAAACCAGAGGCTGGTATGCATGCAAGAAAGCCAGTTAGTGACAATGTAAATTGAGGAGTCAATGGGTGAGAGACAGGTTTCGGGGCAGGGGGGGAAGAGAGAGGGAAATGAATGAAGCTGCTAAAAAGTGGAGAAGTTCCTGGGGAGTCAGATTTTAGGCAGGTTATAATGTGTCATAAATCCAAGGTCTATATTTAGTTCATGATTTTTTGTATCCAGGAGGTTGATGAAGAGAAGTTTGTAAGCTCATCTGTGAAAGGAATGTTGATGGTTCTACTGTGGGGTGTAGTAATTGTGGGGGCAGTGGAGATAAATTGGCAGGTTTTACATTTCTTGTCATAGCATGATCTGGATCCATTCAGTGTGTTTTGGGCTTTAGGAAGTTTGCTTCTGGTGATGAAGTTAGTGAGGTTCAGTGCTTGTTTGAATGCTAGGATGAGTTAAGAATTGGGCTGCAATTGTTTGAGGATTTTCTGTACAGGTTCCAGGGAGGGGTGATGTGTCATAAACAATGGTGTGCGATTTATGGGAATTTTCCTTATAGACATTGGATTTATGACATTATAACCTGTCTAACATCTGACTTCCCAGGTACCCCTCCACTATTTACCAGCTACCTTCATCCCCTCCCCACCAAACCTGTCTCTCACCCATCGACTCCTCAATTTAAATTGTCACTTACTGGCTTTCTTGCATGTATACCAGCCTCTGGCTTCTTTCCTATTCACTTCATCCAGGAAGAACACAGACCAACTGCAGACGCTTCCTCCATCTGATAAAGTGTGTTTGTGCCCAAAAGCTTGCAAAGATTTTTTTTCCAACTATTTGAGTTGGTCTAATAAAATATATCAGATTTACCCAAAGAACCTTGTTTGCCAAACAGTAAAACTTAGCAAATATTTTTATGTTTATTTCATCTTAATGAGGACTGCACTGGTGAATTATCAAATGAATTGCTTTCAAGAGTAATTAGACTATTTTCTGTTGCAGCCAAAAAGGAAATCTGAAAACCAGTCATCCTACAACAGACTGCCAAACACCCCTACTTTGAGATAGCAACAGAAAGTCAAGATTGCTTAAGCTGTCTATGATATACAGTTTACCAAATGTTCAGGACACATAATGTGTTTTGTAAATGGCCTAGGGACATTGTTTTCTTTTCCAGAAACTGTAGACATCTGAATAATCAGAGAGTATTCATTGGCTCAGCATGTTAAGGAGCTGAAGTGACTTTCCGGTGACTGATATCTTTCATGACAGCATAGAAATCAGTCAACAGGTTACTAGGTTGGCTTTGTGTTAACATTTGTAATATAGTGTATTTAATTTCAGCCTGATGTTTTGTTTTCCATTCTACCTTTTAATATGAAGCAGCTATGATTTATGAAGCTAAATCTGAGAAGCATAGAGAAAAAAATGAAATGTAGGGAGAGTATGTCCACAGAAGTTAGTATTTTGGTCATTTGTTCTGTTTTACTCCTTACTTTTAATATTTAATAGTGTAAATAAAAGTATCCCAAACCAAAACATGTATTACAGAAATATCCCTGACTTTATCATTTCTGTTTCCACTGAGTTACTGGAGTTGCTGTTTTTCATGTCGAATATAAAACCAGGAATCTATATAGCACATATTCCTTTACCTATTTTAGACACCACAGGGATGTACTCATTTTAAACAAACTTCTCAGAGTCATATCCTTTATCCTGGTATGGGGTATAGGAGTGTGAGACTGTATGTTAAAAGAGAAGCGCAAGCATTTGCCTCTCTCAGTGTCTGAACAAGAACATTATTTGGCAAAATGTTATTTGTAATAATCAAATCAGTTCATTCTCTCCTCCACAATGTTTATGGAGTTTTCCCATGCAGAGCTAGTGGCTAGGCTTTGAACCCCTTTGGGGTGGAGAGAGCAAGTTAGGATCAGGGGGTGAATTTCAGCTCTAGTGAAATGTATTTTTTGGTTGCATAAATACTGAGTTATTAAGACATAAAAAGTTTCACACAGAAAATTCCACCCATATCATTTTAAATGCAACATTATTCTCACAGCTTCACAATGTTACCTAGTTGTTTAGCATTCCTGATTATGAATGCATTACATCAGCATTTCCCTGCAGCATCCTACATATCATTCAGTACATTTTTTTCTTTTTTATAATGCACATAAAATGCATTTATATTTTATTCTTGCTGTCTGCTTATTATGCTATTTAAGACTGACTTTATTATCCTTTAATGGTTTTTGTAAAGGAACTTATTATCTTCTATTTTGACCTATATTGTAGAGATTCTTTTATATAGCAGAAGTGTAATTCTTTTTAAGAGACTCTCCAGTAATTTGTGACCAGAACCCATCATACACCTTTCTAAAAGACTTGCAGTGCATAGAGAGATTTATTATGTGATTATGGGGAAAGTAACAGCTAGGCTGACTATTCTTATGAGATAGTACTCATGCTTTTTAACTAAGAAACCTCGCTAGTTCAACTCTATTCCATGAATGTATTCCTTACATTCACTACTATCTGAATCATGACCAGGGCTTCCTTCTCAGCGTGAGGTTTTTTTTTTCCACTTTTTTTGAGTGGAACCTGTAAGCTAAAGCAAGTGCCCATGGATTAAGGCCTGAGCATAGTAACAATTTAATATCTCATATACTTCTAAATTAAGATTGTATGAGGTTCTTTCAGGAGGGTGCAGCTAATAATATAAGAGGTCTTTCCCATTAGCTTTTATCATAATTTTTGAGATGTTATTATGCTGCTTTTAGTCAGGGACAGACGTATGTGAAAATGCTTGGATATCATTTTTAGCTTGGAAAAAAATCAACCCAAAGTTTATATATTAGCTAGGCACCGAAAGGGAACAAGTTATGGGTCTTGCTCTGGCACCCATCCCCAGCTCTGATACTACTAGGCTATGTCTACAGAGGTGGGTAAAGACAACCTTAATGTTATTCCCAAGCCCATTCCAGCCCAGTTTAAACCCCAGTACTTAACCCCAGGTGTCAGTCCAGGTCAAACCTGGAAACTGTGCTGCTCTTCCAGGCACAAGATCAACTGGATTTCCAAATGCCTCTCACCCCTTCCCATTCTGAGATGTTGTAATAGCTATTGTGCTCCTTTTATTAAGTGACAGGTCTTAAACTTTTCAGAACTATATATTTATTTGGCATGCACATACTGCAGCCTTAAAAACAAGAAACCAGGTGACAACCACCCCACAATTTCCTGTTTCTGTCTTCCAACCCTTTTGAACCTATCTCCATTGCCCACTGGTCACAGAGTAATTAGAAGAGCTTCACAGGGGACCTGTGACACATATTAGTAGTATTCAATGAATAAAAAGGTACTATGAATGACTTTGGTTCATAATAGAAATATGACAGACAGGAAAGGCTAAATCCTATTTCACCATTATGTGCCTAAGTGGCATTTGTGTAGCCGTGTAACTGCAATTTTTTGGCACTTATGCACAATTTGGATTCTATGTAGCTTCTCTTGCTATGCAGTTCTCTACACTAGGGCCAGTTAGAGAATGTATATCAGGCCAGAAACAAAAAAAGCAATCTTGAAGGTGTGTGGCTCAATAAGAGGGATACTGCCCAGTTGGGAGAGAACTGTGGGTTCTAGTCTGGATCCTCCTCCCAGTAAAGGAGAAAATGTACAGTATTTTATCCAGTGAATAATTGTGCTGTAGGCCAGTTTCCAGATATGTAGTGAAATGATACCCAGACCATGGCCTGGGTAACAAGAGTTCTTTGTTGGGAAGTGGAAGACACAGGTTTATGCCCCATCTCTCTTTGGTGCTCTACAACCCGGATCTCTTGTTCCCTGGATAAGTTTCTTAAGGACTGGGGCAAAAGGTACTAAGGACTTCCTTCATTTTACTACTTTTCCAATACGCATACAGAATAATTCTATTCCATCACCCATGGAGATAGAATCCAAACCATACAGAAGTACCAAAACTTGTCAATCTATGGCTATGCTTATGTATATAAAGTTGCTTAGCCTGATTGAGGATAACTTCCTGAACACGTATCCTAAGAGCTATAAAGTATAATAAAGACATAAATAACTTTAGGCACCTGTATCTGAGAAAAAGGCCAGATATAGACTTGGTTGACATTTTTCAGTGTAACATTTCCCTAACAGTGCATGTCACTGTGATAAAACCAAAACTTTTTTTATAAGAAAGAGTAGAAGAGTAGATTGGGGGGGTGAAGCTCCCATTAAAAATGTTTTTTCAAAAAACCTTGTTGAGGTATTCCTTTTTGGACATTTTAAAACAGAATTTGCTATTAAGAAAGTCATCACACAGCAAGCCTGTAGAAAAGCTAGAACCCAGATTTCCTGTTTTATGCTTAAGACCAAAGACATTTTTGACCTATATTTCTTTTCCATAACTAAAATAATCTGTCAAAACACATGAAGTGAATTC
Source organism: Gavialis gangeticus (assembly GCF_001723915.1). NCBI lineage: Eukaryota > Metazoa > Chordata > Crocodylia > Gavialidae > Gavialis > Gavialis gangeticus. Next base: position 68,592,740 of record NW_017729025.1, read on the forward strand.
CAAACTTATTGAAGTCAATGGCAGCAGCTACATGTGCAATGAATGCACCTGAATCTTATGCACAGAAAATTCAGGCACATTCAAATCTGCCCCTGGACACATCTGAATGTGCACCTGTCAGGAGCCAATTTACTCCCAATGGGACCAGTTCAGCCTAGGGCTGCTTCCTCCCTGCTCTGCCTCCCTACAGCAACCAGAGGAGCTCTAGGCTCCCCTGGGTGCTAGCCCGAAGCTGGCAGGGGGTACAGGTGCTGGTTCCAAACGTTGCAAGATGGGGGAGATCCATTCCAGCTGCCAGGCAGCTGCCTCCCAGCCATGTAGATCTGTCTAAATCCTGTCCTGCTCTCCACATGGTTGACAGGCAGCTACCTGCAAGCTGGGGCAGCTGTCCCCGTCCTGTCCCAATCTCCATGTGGCTGGCAGGCACCCTCCTATTAAGCCAGGACAGCTCCCTGGCCCCTGTGGCCTCCTGCTGCCTAGGCAATTTGCTCCCAGTCAGCATCTACAAGGGCACTTTGGCACATTAGTCTAATGCACTGATTTATAGTACCTGTATCTACAGGTACTAGAAAATGGTACATTAGATTAATCTAGTGTACAGTACTTGCTGTGCACATGTAGATGGTGACACTTTATTGTGCATTGGATTAATCTAATGTGCAGTAAAGAATCTTGTATAGATGCATCCAATAGGAGTTTTGCAACTGCTCTTACTGCTCCAGTTTTGATCTTAATACATAACCTTCTAGGTTGCCTCTACACCTCTAGTACAGAAAACCATTTTTAAAAATTATTTATTTAGGAAAAAACCATATTCGATGTGTTTGTTTGGAAAAAATATCCATATAAATGCATTCTTATGATCTCTAAGATAGATAGGTGTGTGTGTGTGTGTGTGTAATTATATATATATACATATATATATATATATATATATAAAATAAGAATCTATATTCTGCATAGGAAATACAGCACATAATAAAATTAATGATACATGTGTGCATGCTCAGATATGGTTGTTAAATTACTTAGTTACTTCTATGAAACAATCTAATTTTTCCCAAATGGTATGGACTAAATACTGGAGGGGCAGTGAAAGGGAAGAGAAAAACATCTTTCATCACCAGAATTGCATACACTTATACAATACAATAACCTCCTCCATTCCTTTCCTCCCCTCAGTTAATTCCTTTAAGTTGAGAATTATATTATGGACTTCTGCAGATATTGACATTTTTTTCCTCGGCAGAAAGAATATGCATTGCAAATTAAGGCTTTCTAGACTGAGATAATCAAAATCCATGGATGCAACAGCTGAATAACTGAAAAATCAATTTGGAATTACAGTATTTCTTTGGGGTTTGTTAGGATGTTTGTTTACTCTTCACTGGAGACACTCTTATCTTAAATAAAAGTCCTCATGAGGATGTCATTTTGGAACAGTTATGGGCTTAGAATATATGAATTTTAGGTTTATTCATTTGCCTTTAAAATTTTTGTGAAGGAAACAACATATCAGACCTACTAGAAAAACCTATAAAGATGAAACTTTCTTTTGCAAATAAACTTTATTAAACAGTGAGGAAATAATAAGACACTTCAGATATTCATTTAATTGGGATTTTATTGTAATGCTCTGAAACTTGGCATAGACCCTTAAAATGTACACAGTAAAATATTAGGTTAGTATACAACCACTGATTTCAATGCAGTGACACTTATTTTCATTGGTTAAAAATTAAGGCCACAGTATTTCCCAGTAATAGGTATCCAAGTGGTATTTAAATGTGTGGTTTTTCAGAAGTGGTCAGCATGAATCTAATTCTGCCTCCACAGAAATCAAGAAGTTTTAATTCTCTTCCTATTTATTGCAATATTAAGTCACCACTGGTCACTTGAAATTCCACCCTGCAGCTTCTCTAGACTGGGAGGGGTGTGTGTGTGTGCGTGTGTGTGTGCGTGTGCATGTGTGTGTGTACATACACATACATACAGACAGACAGACATACAATGAGATGCATATACATATTTATTTTAATGTAATGAAATGCAAGTCTCTCTCCATATCCTTTATAGGACAAACTGGCAGTGACATCTCAGTTTTTGGAAATTCAGCTAAAATAGTTTAATTAGTTTTTAACATTAGGTTGTTAGAAATGCATTTTTTCTTTCCATTGGAAAAGGCTTGCACTGGCTTAGTTGAAAGGCACAAATGTATAGTCTTGAAATTTGGAAGAGCAGAGTCACCAAGAAGTTAAAGCATAGTCTCACTGTCTCAATGAAAGTCATCTATCTTTGGCTGAACTATTTGTTTCTGAAAACTGTTTGCACATGGTCAATATAGCCAGCCCTGGTTACCATCTACACATGTGTTTCATCATACATAATTACTGTGCCATGTACAGTACTGACCCTGAAAGTACTATCCTATAGTGGTGTTAATTATTTTTCTGCACCCTAATACTGGCACATGTGTAGATAGTGAAGTTTTACTGTGGAGCTAATTAGTCAATTCTGCAGTAAAGCTCGTGTGCACCCACTACATACTTTTTAAATATCTATCTTTCCCCAAAGTGTTGTTTATATTACTGTCTTATATGGTCCCAATCCAGAATCCACTAATGTCAAAGGGAGTCCTTGAACAGGCTTCAGCCAGGCCTTAGGTCAGGCTGCAGTCTTTCTGAAACATAGGAAGAAACAAATTAATCTAGTATTTTCATAAGGTTTAATTACCTTTCAAAGTGGCTTGCTTTGATTAATAAGAGGAGCAGATTGCTACCCTAATGAGCCAGTGGTGTATTTCTTTTATGTCAGTAACATTTCCAGAAATGAATCACTTTTTTGTAAATATTGTGACACTAGGCCTTCTGCTTATTTTAGATTGGTACCTTTCATGATAGTTGCTTTTTATCGTTGTTTTGTTTCCTGTAGTAAATGTCAGCATTGTACTACCTAATGTAATTAATAGGGAGAGTGATAGCATGTTTTCTAGCAGTGGAAATGCCAGAAGTATAATGTCCTCTAATTCATTTTCCCCTCAGTTAAATACTGCTACGTTAGAGACCATGTTTGGCACTTTCACAGCACTACGAGTAAGTTTGTATTATGAAAGAGTTCGGTAGGTTATATTACTGGCGCCATAGTATTGAAAAATAATCTTGTGATTTCAGTCATAAACTTGCAACGAGGAGAGTACATTAGTGTTGTTCCATTTTCCATACATTGCAATTCATAAGCAAAGAGACCTATTGTTCTGTACCATACATAATTGCTGCCTTTCAACATTCTCACAGTCTTTATCTTGACAACAGGTTGACTATGTGTCCATTTTTATTGTTGCTGTTATTATTTATACTCTCAGTTCTCAACCAAGGTCAGTGCTCCTTTGTACAAGCTCATGGAATCTATGCTTGAAAAGCAAACAGTTTAAAAAGAGAAATGGTAGGAAAAAAAAGGGAGGGGGAAACATCTCTAGTGCACAGATGGTGAAATGAAATACAAAACAAATTAAGAAACTTTCCAAAAATCAAACAGAGACTTTGGGGTAAAGTTAAGACTTACACCCAGATCTTCTGAAACCCAGTCCCGGGTTGGAAACGTAAGACAAACTACCTTCTGCAGCAGGATGCTGCAGCATTGCTTTCTGCTTCACAGCAAAGTAATAATATGCTCATTTTCAGTTTCTTGTTCAGTGTTTGCCATGAGAATGGGTTAAATTAGAGCCATTTCAAAATCTCACAATGACCCTGTTTTAGCTTTAATACTCTAATGAGAATACAAATCAGCATGAAATCCATTCTGATAAAAAAATTGCAGATTATAATACAAGCATTTAAGTCTGATAC
>NW_017729025.1:68601584-68604664 GCF_001723915.1 Gavialis gangeticus
TTTAATACTCTAATGAGAATACAAATCAGCATGAAATCCATTCTGATAAAAAAATTGCAGATTATAATACAAGCATAAAAGTCATACTAAACATACCCAGACTTTGGATTTGTATGGCTACCTAAAATAACCTTATTATCCTGCAGTCTAATCATACATATTAAGATGGGGAGGTGGAACTAAATTAATTCTACTAACAATCAGTCTCATAGTTCTTCTCAGTTGCCATGTTAGACTTTGATGCATACCTACTTTGGATGAAAAAAAAATGCTATAGTAGCATAAAGAGTCACTTGTTATTTGGAAAAAGAATTAAGAGCTGTCTTGTTAAAAGGGTTTTTCTTTTTTTTGGTAGGTAATGTGCTGTACTTCAGCATTATTTAAATAGTCCAATATTAGTAACAATTTTTCAAAGGTCCACAGTAATGCATATTATTATACTGCTAGGCTAATGGAAGCTGTGAAAAGTTACAAGCAAAGTTGGAAAAGAAAAAATGGGGCAACTATCAATAAATTTGAAGTCTTGGAACTTTCACTGCCACTAGTACATTTTAAAGGTGCTTAGGGCAAAATTATTTTTTGGCTATTATGCATCTAAGTAGTACTTGAGGGCCTAAACCCCAGCCAAGTAGATAGAATTCCAACTCTGAATCCACCTGGGAGACCTGATAAGTTGTATCTAAATTTTGAAAAATGTAGTTGGACTGAAGTTACAATGAGTGACTACCCAATGTAGAATAGGGCTGCCTCACTGGCAGCCTTTGGGCATCATCTGACTGATGAGGGGTTAACTTATAGCCTCCAGGAGCCTCTCTCCCATTGCTCTCCTACTGCTGCTGGTGGTGTCTCCAGGTCCCCCTCCCTTCTCCAGCTTCTTCTTTCTGCCCACACGGGGTGGGTTGGGCCAGTATGGCCCAACGAGCCCTGGGAGCCAGTGGCCCGGAGGATTTAGGGAATTCAAGGTACCTTCAGAGCACAGCACAGCACAGCACAGCATAGTGGGGGTGGGGGTGGGGGAGAGGAGAGGGAGCACTTATGGTTCAGCAGGAAAACCCACATACAACAAGGGGGCATCTGTGATCTAGGGAGAAGGCAAGGCTGAAGTAAGGGAGTGAGAGGGGTCCAGCATGTGTTCCCTCTAAGCTATGTGGTGTGCGTGGCTACACAGGCACTCTCATGCTGCAGTGCCAGGTGTGCCTGCATGGCCGTGCATGCCACACAGCTGAGAGGGAATGCTGGCTTGCAGCCACCCAGAAATTGGACAGTCCTGTTGTAGAGGAAGATGCCCTTTAACCTAGTAATTAAGAAACTTTCCTGGAAAAAACAGGAAATGCAGATTTGTGGGCTCCCCTCAGGTAGGGGAAGATTTGAAATCTCCTCTCCTACTTCCCTAGGCAGACAGAGCTGGAATTACTTTTCTCCCCTCCTATAGAAGATGGCCTACTGTGCAGCTCCAAAGGAAAGATATCTGGGGCCAAAAAAAGAGCAAGCAAGGTAAAACGTTGCCTCTGTGACTAGTTGCAGAAGGCACTGTTCCAGAAGGGATAGTTTTCTGGTTTCTGGCTCTTGCTCCTCGAAACAGTTGCTAATTGTAATTTTTCTCTGAATATAAAAGATATTGCCCCCAAACATCCTTGGCTCTAAAGTTTCTGAGAACAAAATGAAATGTATTCACTTTCCAAGGCAGATAAGGAGTTAGACAGCTCCCCTCTGAGCATATTCAGTCAGCCAAACCTAGATGCTGTGTGGAATATAATATAAAACCTGTTCTGCTTCTGTGTCTGGGAGATGGAATATAATTTGGCCAGGCTTAGATGCCTACATGCTTCATAGACACATAGCATGAAAAGTAAGTAGACAAGGTTATTTGGGTAAATGTGATATATTTTATTAGACCAACTAAATAGTTGGAAAAATTGTTCTTTGCAAGCTTTTGGGCCCAAACACCCTTCTTCAGGCAAAGTAGAATTTTGCTTTAAGAGTTGCTACATAACCTATTTTGATTTGACCAGAAAATTAAACTGGTTTCTGACTTTCTGGAAAACAACATTTCCATTTTAATGATTTAAATGTGACCAAAAAATCCCAGATCCACTGTGTTCCCCTATAGTCCCAGAGGCCACATTTCAGACAACCAGCATGGAAAAAAAATCAAACTAAGCTTGAAATCCAGGCAGGCTCAACACAGTGCTTTCCCATCCTTCTTTTAAGGCATTATTGTAATGATAAAAAATGTAATTTAAAGATATTCCCCAACTAACAAGACTATAGAGGTTTGGAATTGAGAGATGGTCCCTGAGTCAAGTCTCTTTAGCCAGCGAGGCTAAAGGACTTAACAAAGGTTTGCCTACTGCTCCACAGATATATCAGTGTGTTTGCTCTTCTTATTCACATATAAATGTGTTTATTGAGTCTGGTGATCACTACATTACTGACTGCATGACTGATATCACCTATGTCCATCTGTGACTGGTAGGTCAGCTCTGTTCCTCAGTTCATCTGCTTCTGCTTTCTCCCTTGAAACCCCTTAGAAATTCAGTACCATTACTTTGTAGAGACTTATCACTTGTCCCTCCATTTTGCAGAGCAGTTAAATTGTTACTCCTTCTTCCTCTAGTTTGAAAAAAACCTCTGTATTCTCTAGGGCGCATAAACACATTCAAATAATGTGGGAGAATTCTCCCAGGTTTGTTCTCCTAGAAGAGAAACTTACCCAGAGCCACATTTGAATGTACAGACATTCAAATGCTGAGGGTCTGAAGAGTGGAGAGCTTGTAGTGCTAACACTACAGCCAGGGGGGTAGGGGGCAGGTAGGCAGAAGGTGGGGGTGACCCTGTGCACACATCTCAGCATGCTCTGCAGGGTCCCTTATTCTGACTGGTGATAGGTGGTAGCAGTGCATAGGGGAGTCCTGATTGGCTGATCCAGACTGCTCCTGGTCAGCCTGTGGGGATGTGAAAGGTATGTGTTCTGCTCCCTGCAGGAGCAGCAGAGCCCAACAAGCCACGCACTATTTTCCTGGGAGGTGTGAGTGCGGGTGGGGGGGGAGGGGAGGTAGGTGAGAGGACATAGTTTCATA
>NW_017729025.1:68609664-68609893 GCF_001723915.1 Gavialis gangeticus
TGGTGATAGGTGGTAGCAGTGCATAGGGGAGTCCTGATTGGCTGATCCAGACTGCTCCTGGTCAGCCTGTGGGGATGTGAAAGGTATGTGTTCTGCTCCCTGCAGGAGCAGCAGAGCCCAACAAGCCACGCACTATTTTCCTGGGAGGTGTGAGTGCGGGTGGGGGGGGAGGGGAGGTAGGTGAGAGGACATAGTTTCATAGTTTCTAGGGTCGGAAGGGGCCTGAGCA
>NW_017729025.1:68609904-68615120 GCF_001723915.1 Gavialis gangeticus
CTTTGCACCCCCTCATCCAAATCACTGATGAAGATATTGTTCTCTTCTGAGAAAACCCACAGCACATATATACATTTAGTCTCCCAGGGGAACTCTCCCGGGAGTGATTTAACTCAGGTTATTTCTCTTTGGGATTGGCCATTATTACTTTAGGAGAAAAAGCATGAACATCTTTATACACACGGTTTCTCCTGAGAGTGCAGCAATTCTCCCAGGAGAAACTGAATGTCTTTATGAGACCTGATCTACTCCCCCTCTGCCTCTTTCTTCCTTATCCAATACAATTCTATTTCTCAGTGGAATAGTACTTTTGCTAGACCCAGGCTCCTGGATTATAGGATTTTCTATCAAATTCTTATCCTGCAAAATACATGAAGATTTCAGGTTCATTTATTTCCTGCTCTGAGCCAAAGGAAACTGAAGCCAGTAGAAAGGCTCCAATTTAGTTTGGTGGGTTTGGGACTATAACATACCACAACTATAAATAAAGTAACTTTTAATGCAGTACAGAAGGCAAGGCAACGTAACCCTTGAGGTCACATCCAGACAAGTGCAGCCATGAGGCATGTGGTGCCACAGACCCATTTGCAATGCTACACACTGCACCCATCTACAGGATCACACATTGTGGTGCTACAACAGTGTGAAAATGTTACATCACAAAGCACATTCAGACATTCTCCATGATGCTACCTTGCAGCATGGAGTGGGGGTAAATCTGCTTGGAAAAAATACTGGTGTCACACATGGCAGCACCATGTGCTAACCAATACTGGAGCCTGGCCATCTGGAATCATACCCTGGTTGCCAGTAGGCTCCCAGCTGCAGGAGCATCATGGCTGCAGCTTCCATTGCCCCCAGAAACCCAGGTAAGGCTGCTGGGGCCAGCACAGTTGCTGCCTCCAGCTCTTCCTACCCTACCTGGGGTGCCCTGTAGTGCACCAGAGTAAGCATGGCACAGGTATTCGCCAGGGAGAAGTAGCAGTGGCGAGCACAAGGTGTGCTGCTGCTTCTTGCCCTCAGGAAAACAAACGGATGTGGATGTGGCCCTAGAGAGTAACTGATTCAGGGAGGAACAAGCTTTTGTAGGCAACAGTCCACTTTGTCAGATGTTATGGCAAAGTAGGCCATTGATAGCCACATTAGTTCCCTGACAGTCACAGCTGAACATCCTCAACTCCCATTGTAAGAACCTCTCATAGAATTGGGACCTCTTAACACAAGCATCTACTTAAACATAATATTAATTAGCACTTTTAATTTTTAAGCACTTTATATTCCATGAAATTGTTACATCACTTTCTAATTGTGAACATTCTGGAAAGGACAGATTCTATATAATAAAGTTCAGCATTAATGATATTGTCATTTTCATTTAGAGATCATGTGGAGACCTGCAGAGTCATTCTTAATTATAGTCACAGGCATCAAAACAGAAAGGCGAGAATTCATCATTGTATATTTTAATCAGCTGAAAAATCATTCTTGTGTTATTAGCAATTTCTTGCAAATAACCCTATTATTTTTTATTAAGAATAAAATATATTTTTCCACAAAATTTGAAGCATAGATAATAAGAATCATAATAAACTTTTCAGTTTAAGCCACTCAATTCAGGCAGGAAATGCTTAACTAGACTACAGTATATGCAACAGAAATAACAATTAAACTTTTTCTGTAACCGTTAAAATGGTCCAATTCCCCCTCGCACATTTCTAAATGGTAACTGATATCCTATTCTCTCTTTCTTTTCTTCTTTCTATTATGACTCTTTAGAAAGGTAAAGCATTTCCTGCAAACCAAGAGAGAAAGAAAGCTGAATAGAAAACAGAAAGAGAATAGAGACAAGGATAAAGGACAGTTATTAAATTGGTGAACTCTATCAGGGGACAAGAAAATAAACTGTATGACTGACTAGAAGTGTATTGAAGTATGACATTTCATTTTTATGCAGGTCTCAGCATGATAAAGGTAACACATTGAAGAACACTGAATTGCACCAAAGCAGTTAGTACATTCATTGAGTATCAACATGACTGAAGTGCTTTTCTTTTGTTGGTACCTCATGTTTTCATATGGGGCAATATAGTTCAGGGGCTCATGATGGTATCATCAGCCTTTCCATTTCTACAGAAAGTTTCACTGTGAGTTAGTCTTTTACCCCGCAATTAAGTATCAGCCTTGATTGCCTTCCCCCCCACCCCCTGTAAGTCTCTAGCTGTAAAGGAATTTTCCATTTTTATATATCTGAGCAAAATATAATGAAGAGAGCTGCATTGGTGCATGGATTATTAACTGAACAATAAAGCTGTCTTTATTACTCAATGAAAATTAAAAGAAAGGGATTCTCTATGTGGCTGCAATTCCAATGGAAATTGAAATTCATTTTAGCATTAAGGGAATGTAGAATTTGATCTAAAGTTAGAAATAAGATCTTAAAGCACAGTTACACAAAGCACCATATGTCTGGAAAAGAAAATATATGATTATTGGTTAGTCAGTAGTGACAAGATGATCTGAAGCCTAAGAGCCTCTGCTAGAGCCAGGGTTATTACCTCAAGCTACCTAAGCCTGAGAGTTCTTGCTAGAGCTTGGGCTTCCAAGGTTCCCGACTACAGTCTCCTGACCCTGGAATTGTTACAGTCTCTACCCTGAATGTAGGCCATGTATTTTGGTCTGCCCTTGAGCCATAGACATTGGAATCCCAGGCTCCATAGCTGTGTGTCTGCTGGGTGGAAGGAAGTCTTTCAGCCTGGCTAGTGTAAAGGGGCTACAAGTCACCTGTAAGCTATGAAGGAGAATAAACTTAGTGCCAGTTGTTTCTATATGAGGTACAGAAAGAGTTGTTTCACCTCTGCTCCACATCTTCAACTTGCAACGCTCCTGGAGAAAGTAGCATGCAAGGGCAATAGTATTTTCTAAAAAGAGATTTAGTGAAGATGTTTGTATGCCTTGATGAATAAACCATGTCCCAGAACAACATCATTGCAATATGGGAAAATGTTAGGACATATTTAAGGACTGCTTCAGTTTGCACCAAACTGCTTCTGCAGCCCTCAAACAGGGGAGCCATAAACCACTTGTTTTTTATGTTTCTACAGTCATGATGCTGGCCTAGGCATGAATCCAACCCAAAGACCTCATTCATTTTCTGTCATTAACCTTGAGAGTCAATGAAAATGTTATCTCACCCAACAAACTTATAAATCTGCCCATTAAAAAATCTGTGTTTTCCTTGGACAAATAGGTTTATTCATAGATGTGCTCCAACCAAAGTAACACATAGTTGCAATGTCCCCAGAACAGTCAAAAAGACCAGCTGTAAATCTGTGAATTGAGCTTATATGTAGCAAAGCATAACTGACACCAATTATTTTCACTCTACAGAACAGGTAGCTGGCACAAAGGAGTAACAGGACAGTCTTAAAGTTTACGGCTGGAAAGAACATCTAGCATGACCTCCTTCTTATCATTGCCCGTTAAATTGTATCCAGTTACCAGCCTGTTATTTGTCTAAAAGTACATCTTCTAGAAAGAAACACAAGCTTGATCTTAATAAATCAAAAGATGGAGAGAAGATCCCTTGCATTTGTAGTTCATGTCAATGGTAGTTTGTACAGCTGTGCGAAATTTCACCGGTTGTTCCGTTTTGATGCTGTTTTGACTTGTTTTGAGCTCAAAACAGTGAAATAGAAAAGAAACGAAAGGCTTTGAAACAGCCGCGACACAAAAGGAGGGCACTCAAATTTTTTCAAAAGTTTCAACACATTTCGAATTTCGAAGTTGGGTTTGCTTGCAGGGAAACAGAAAGTAAGGAGAGGGAGGGGGGAAGTGGGGAAGAACTGCTCTGATATCGACTGCTTAGCTGGCCAGTGACTGTGATCCTTCCCTGAGGTCCCTTCCAATCCCAGTGCTCTGCAGAAGGGATGGAAAAACAGCATAAAGAGCAGCATTGTTTGAACTGAGCTGCTTTCTGCCTTGGGGTCAGTTACTGAGCTGTGTCTTCCAGCAGCTCAGCAGCATCAGACAACAAAGGCTATCATTTCCTACTTGCTAGGCTGTTTGTAGCAAGTGGGATTCATCAATACCGTTTCCTTTCCATACCTTTTTATTTTATTATTATATTCATTCATTCCTTTCAATTTATTCCTCCCCCAAAATTCTCTTTTTATTTTCGTTAGTCCAGTTTGATTCTTTCCCCCAGAAAATAAATCTCTGCTTTCTCTCTCAGTGTGCATTCCATGCATATTTTGCATATTATAATATAGAATTTATTCAGGGACACATATTACATATATTTATATACTTTATTTATTACATAAATACATACATACGTTACATAAATACATACATGTATACAATTATCTACACATATTACATAAATTAGATTACATTACAGAAGAACAGATTTTCCAGCACACCAAGGCAAAGACACTATGAAACACACCGTGAAGCATGCTGGAAAGGCAGCTTCCAGAATGGTAACAAATACTTATTTGGTGGTAACAAATAACAGTGCAGCCAGCCTTCAGGAAGGTGTGGAAAAGGGGGTAGAGGGAGAGCTCTACGTCTCCCTCCCACTCCAAATGGAGACACAGCCTCTTTCCTACAACAAGCCAGCATGAGGCTTCTAGTTCTACAGGAAGCAAGGAGAGGGGAGCAGTGTCACTGTCTGTGCCTGAGTCTGCATCCCCTCCAAGATCACCAGCCATAACCCCCACACTACCACCATGACAAGAAGCAGCTGCTTGGAGACAGTTAGTGCTTTTGTCTTTGATAGATTTTTGGTGTGTGCTCATTCCGGTGCATAGTTGTTGCTATGCATACTATGTATTTTGTATTGTACTGTAAAGATATCTCCATACTAGAGATATTGTTGGCAGGTTTTGCATCTCTTGTCATGGCATGGCATGGGTTCATTTGGTGTGTTTTGGGCTGTAGGAAGTTGGCTTCTGGTGATGAGGTTAGTGAGGTTCAGTGCTCATTCGAATTTACAAACCGCTTTTCACAGGCGAGCCTATGAACTGCACTTCATAAACCTCCTAGGTACAGAAACTCATGGACTCAATATAGACATTGGAATTCTGACACATTACAACCTGCCGGACATCTGACTCCCCAGGTACCTCTCCACTTTTACCTGATACATCCCCCTCCCTGCTCCCCTCCCTTCCATCCTGTCCCCTACCCCCTGATGCATCCATTTCCATTTTCAC
>NW_017729025.1:68620120-68622238 GCF_001723915.1 Gavialis gangeticus
TCCACCCCTACCCCCTGATGCATCCATTTCCATTTTCACTCACTGGCTTTATTGCCTGCATTGCATGCCAGCCTCTAGCTTCTTTTCTATTCCTTTCATGTAGGAAAAGAACACACATCAACTGCAGGTGCTTTCTCAGCTTGATGAAGGGTTTTTCAGCCTTAAAGCTTGTTAAGATATATTTCTCCAACTATTCAGTTGGTCTAATAAAATATACCAGATTGACCCAAAGAACCTTGTCTTCCAATGCCATGTCCTTAGACCAACATGGCTACAACCAGCACCCCTAGCACCTGTCAGCTGACTGGAAAGAGGCAGGGCCTCCTGCTATTGTGCTGCAGTGCTTACCTGTTGTTATTTAAAGTGGTGAACCGGACTGAGGCTGTAGGGGAGGAGGAGACCTCATTGGGTCATACTACTGTGTCGTGTAGAGGCCTCAGCGCCAGTGAGGGTGCGTCTTAAGACACACACAAAGTCACGTCAGGAGTTTTGCTTGTCAGAAGCTTGAGGTGCAGTTTCCCAGGAACCGCTGCACCTATCTTGTTGAGACTTGGCAGGATTTGTAGCCTCAGCAGGGGCTACCATGCCTGGTGTTTTCACATCCTCTATCCCTTCATACTTGCAAGTGACACAAGTTTTGCATTCCCAGAAACCCCTGCACCTATCTCCTTGGAACTTGACAGTATTTGTGGCCTCTGTGGGGGCTACGATCCCGGCTGTTTTCATTTGAATCAGGCAAGAAATGAAAAGTTATAGGCAATTTTGTGAATCCCCTTTATAGCCTATGGGCAAAACGGCGAAACGTGCTGAAACAGCAAAACAGTTTTGACAAAAGGAAATGGAACAATCCTTCAAAATGAAATGAAACATCGAAATGAAATGCTGTCCCTTCAAAATGGCAAAATGGAAGTCAAAATGAAACGATGCTTTTCGCACAACCCTAGTAGTTTGTGCCTATTTTCTGATTTGAAAGGGTCTGACTCAGTTTATGGCCACTGGTTATTAATTTTCTCTGCATGATTAAAGAACCATTTAATGCCTACTATTTTCTTCCCTGGAATGTACTAATATTCCGTAATCAGTGATCTCCTGCACAAATACATCTGCATCTTCAGCTGGAAATATCCAATATTGATTTAGAGATAATCAGTAGTAGAACTTTCAAAATCAAACTTAGTGTAAGTTTGCAACTTAATGGATGCAGTGTTACAGGTCTGCAGCTTAAATCAATAACAGGTACTAAATGCACTTTAATCAGTGCTATGGTGCATTAGTGCAGATGAACACTTTTTGTGTGTTGCTTAATGCATAATTACAGTACATTAATGGACATGTAGATGCACCCAATTTGGCCCTTTGTTTCCATAGAGAGCATTTTTATTTGCATCCTTCATGAAGTTTCTACAGAAATGTGATTTAAATTGTGATTCAAATCAGTCTCCATTTAGAGAGTGTCCACATACAGAATAATATTCATTCCATTCTAGGGTAATATACATGAAGTATACAATTTTTCACCCATTCTACTTTTGTTGGAATTATTCTTGATTAGTATATTTTTTCTAGAATTTTGTACAATATGAAAATAGCAAACATTGTTAATACTACATAAAAAGGTCAAGTCTGATTGTTTGGGAAACAGGACATAGATCTGAGATGTTTTTTTCTGGCATATTTAAATCATTGACATTGGAACCCAGAGAGGGTTTTGAACAGGGGATGGATCATTGTAGATATACCTAGTTCCCTCTAAAGCATCCATTCCTGCCACTGTCAGAGACAGGCTTATTTGTTATGTGAAGGATGGTGAGCCTAGGCCCAACAGGAAAACTGTAAAACTCTCTCAATTGGGGAAGCACAACAACAGATTTTGGGGGACAGTAAACAAGAAAACAGGGAGAATGAAGGGGACAATGACACAACCGGACCTGAAGACAGCGAGCAAGACAACAACATGATCAGCAGCAATGGAAGTGATAGCGACAAGGACTGTGAATGAACTGAGAAGGGAAAACCCAAATTGGGGCTGGGACTAAGACACTGTGTTTGGCTTAGGGAAGGGCAGAGGGTGGGTACAGTTATTGTAATGGGTGTGTAGGTTTATTAAGATGGTTTGGA
>NW_017729025.1:68627238-68645865 GCF_001723915.1 Gavialis gangeticus
CAAGAAAACAGGGATAGGAGTGAAGGTCATAGGTTTATAATAAGGGTTCCAAGTGGCAGCAGAATAAAACAGCCAGAACCCACTTGCCCTTGACTATGGTCAAAGAAGCCTGTGGATGCTGCCCAGTGAAACTCTGCCCAAAGACATAAATTGATAAGTGAAAGGAGAACAAGTTGCATGGGTTCCCCACATTCAGGGCCTCTTTCCTGGTCTGGTAGATTGCAAGTTTAGCCAGAGCCAGATGATAGATCAGGAGGTCCTAGGACTTGGTGGAGCTATGGCTGGTAAGTGTCTAAGGAAATGTTGCAGGGACAAAACAAAAAGTTCCTGAGGAGGCAGTGGAGGGTCTGCAGCCTGATGCAGTCAAGGTAGGCTTGTGCCTAGGTCTTCCTCTGCTGACAGAAAACACAAGTATCAGGGATGTCACTGAAGTGTGTCATATGCCTGTGAAGGCAGCTTTGTGAAGGAGGTGCCAACATAGGTCCCTGGCAGGTTGTGGGATCATGGTGAAATATAGGTTGGTCCACCAGGGATTCCCACCCTCTCTAAGGGTGTTCTGCCACTTGATATTTGGGTGGGATGGGAGAATGGGATGGAGGCTCCAAGGGAGCAACTCTGCTACCCTCTGTAGACATAGAGAGTGTTGTGCAAGCTGTAAGCCCATTGACAGTTTTTGCCATTGCACGGCTTGGACCCTTTTCCCTCTTAAACCAGAGCCCTCACAGCATTGAGGACTTGTTGGAAATCCCTAATCTAAAGCAAGCTGCATCTTGTTCCTGGAGTGCAGTATGCGCTTCAGGAAATGGAGCAGGTCCTCCAAAGGTAGTACTGAGGTTGAGGGACCTGTGGATTTTCTGGAGCCAAGAGATTCCTGTCATCCTCCTCCTAGTCCTAGGATTATGCAGCAGGCTCCTTCTGATTTATGGGCAAGAAGCAGGTGTGTCCCTTTCCTGTGCCACACTGGGGGCACAGACCTAGCAGAACACCTCCTGAATCACTCAGTCCACAACATCCCCCAGAGCCAGTAGAGGGAGTGGTGCAGCCCCTTGGGTGAGGGAGGGGTGGCACGATGTGGTATGGGTAACAAGAAAGTATGGACCAAGGTAGTGAAGGGCTCAGGCATACAGCTAGCTAACCCAGCCCAAACATTAGCAAAGGAATATAGGGGAGGCTACACAGGATTCACCACAAGAGGGTAAACACAAGAAGCTGCTGGAACTACTAGCAGTGGAGCTGGAAGGGCACTATTGGTAGTTTTAGAGTTCACTCACCCTGGCTGGATGTTGTTGCAGCAGCAGCAGAGAGTAGGAAGAGGTCTCCCTTGACCCTCCTCCCCTGAGAGGGGAAGGTGGTGTGGGTCAGCACCCAGGTGAGGAACAAGGGTCAGTACTCTTGACTCAGGCCCAATCAGCCAGAAGAGCCTGCAGGAAGAATTGCTACCATCCGCTGCTGGAGAGAGGTTGCTGGCTAGATGGCCATTGGTCTGTCACAGTATAGCACTTACGCTCATAGTTGAGTCTATATGGAAAGTTTTCTTCTAACTTTGTATTGTTTTTTGAAAGGAGATTAGATTAATGCAGCCTGTTTCTGCCAGCTATATATAGCCCTTTAGAATAGGATGGCAGGGAAGGAAAACCATAATAGCAAGTGCAATGACTTTGGCATTTGTATGTAAAATGTTCATAAAATCAATTGAATTATGTAATTCTCCATATGTGCCACAATAACTTGAACTTGAAAAAGTTTACAGCAAAGTTAAATTTACCAGCTCTAAACTTATTGTATATATGTAGCACTTAAAGTGCTAAACAAGTAAAGAAAAATAAACACAACACAATTCAATAAAAAAGTGCTACTGTGGAAAGATACCCATGTAAAAGATTATCTTAAGCTTCAGAGCCCTTGCCCACCAAATCAAAATTATTTCTTGAAAAAAATTCTGTTGTAGTTAGGAAGAATGGTCAGATTATTTTGTGCTTAATTATTCAATGTAGATTACCAACATTCACGAGTATTATTTGCAATGAATTATTTGGCCACATAATGAGGTATAATTCAATGCATCATCAGGAACCAGGGTGGTTTAATTTTTAATCATTTGTTTTTCTTCCTAAAGTGATATTTTTCTCTGTGGAGTGTGAATTAGTCACATTACCTGAGTTATCTATTTCGTTCTGGTAGCACATATGAAAAAATAGCATGCTTTTAATAATGCAAAATACCTTGTATACTAAACATGCTAGGGGAAATATTTTGATGGATGGCCATCCTTTTGTAGGTAACATTTAGGTTTTCAGTTTTGGAACAAGAGTTTGAATTGCATAAAGAAATCTGAGTGTATGTGTAGGGATTCTGAAATATAAAATGCACATCCCCTCTGGGTTCTCTCTCTCTCTCTATGTATACACACACACACTATATATATATATATATATATATATATATACACACACACACACACACACATACCAGCAACACTTAGGATGGGGTTTTTGGCATTAGAGTTGCCTCAGTGAATAAATGAAAAAAATGTCCAGAATTATCTAGTCTTTTTCTATTTTTCTACAACAAATGGATAAAAAACAACAAATGAAAAAAAAAACTTACACGGGAAAGATTAACAACCACAATATATACACATTATATTATACCTCTGTGTTGAATAAATTGCAAACCAGCTGAACAGTCCCTGAGAGCTACTCATATCCTTGGGGAGAAAAAGGAAAACAGAAAAGAAGAGAAAACAAACAACCAATCCGCCTTCAAACAAACCAACCCTCCCTCCTCCCCCCACTGTTTCAGGTCTTAGTGTTCAGTTCTTGATATTTGCACCTGAAACTTTAGCTTATACAGCATCCACTGCTTCTTACTGGGGCTGTTCAAACCTTTGAGAGTTGGTCTCAGTGGACTTGCCTATTAGGGGTGTGCGAAATGGGCTGTATTTGATTCGGATTTGGCCTGAATCAGGGACAGTGAATTGATGTGTTGATTTGGATCATTGTCTCCAATTCGATTTGGCTGAATCCGAATCTGAAGATTTGATGCCGATTTGGAGAATCAGTGATCTGGCCATAGAAACAGCTTTAAAGATTTTTTCTATATACCTTGAGGTACCAGGCATGGCTCATGAGTGCTGCAAATCTGGGGCAGATGGAGCATCCCACATGAGTGTGTCTGGCAGGGGGGCACGTACTCAGTGGCAAACCCAGAAGTGGACCAGAAGTACTTCCGGTCCACTTCTGGGTCTGGCAGGGAGCATGCTGGGGGCCCCCCTTTGGCTCCCTGGGCTCAGTTATTGGTTGCAGGGGGACCGTGGCTGTCCTCCCAGACCCAGGATGCACCAATAGCTGAGCCAGGGTGCCATGCCACCCCCCCCCCACGTGCTCCCCAGCAGACCTGGAAGTAGATTACTGCCAAGCGCACTGGGGAGCCCCACGTGCTCCTGTGGGACGCTCCATTTGCCCCACCATTGCAGCATTCATGAGTCACCTGGTACCTTGAGATATGTAGAAAAAACATTTAAAGCTATGTCTATGTCGCAATCGCTGAATCTTTCTGAATCTCCCCCAATTGATTCAGAGGGTTCTGATTCAATTCAGAGAGATTAAAGGGTCTCCTGATTCAATTTGGATTCAGAGATTCGGCCACCGAATCAGGCTGAATCTCCAACAAACTGAATTAGGAACCAAAGCTTCACACAGCCCTACTGTCTACACAAGACATTACTGTGCAAGATGCTATTGTGCACTGCACTGTATAAGCAAGCAGTAAATAAATGCATGGTAACCAGAGTTACTGTGCAGTAGCACCAGCAAATGCCTTTTGTAGTAGCCTAATACTACTGCACAGTAGCATCGCATCATTTGTTGCCACACAACACTACTGGGCAGGTAGCATCAGGCTACTGGGCAGGTAACATCTCATGCAAATGAGCCAGGTTAATGCAGATTGATTCTATGTCCTCTGAAGCCTCTTGATGTGTCCAATTTGCTTCTGTTGTATCTTTTTCCCAGCAGGTGTTCAGGGCAGGATGCATGTTTCTCTGGTAGAGACAAAAGTTATTACAATTCCTCTCAACCTCTTTCAGTTCCTGGTACATTGGAAAGATTTACCCCTTTGCCAGAATGAATCAGAACTACTCATGCTCTGATCAGTCAATCAAAGTCTGACCCTGGCTCTCTTCACAGAGTTCTCGTAGAACTTCCTCCTCTGGGCCCCAGCTCTCACATAGCTCTAGAACTTGGTTATTACTAGGTCTGTGTGAAATGACACCATTCCATTTTGACTTGAGTTTCAAGGTTTCAAAGGAACAGTGTTTCATTTCAAATTTCATTTCAATTTGAAACCTCTGTTCCTCTTCGTTTCATCGAAACAGTGATGCTGTTTTGACATTTGGCCTATACGCTATAATCGGGAAGCTCGAAACAGCCTCTTTCATCTGGCAGGCAGATGGGGGCCCGCAACCCTGGGAGGGCTGTGGGTGCTGGGTCAGTCCTCCTGGGGCTGTAGACCCCCAATCAGCCTGCCAGATGAGGGAGGCAAGGCGGCTGCTGCCGCCTGGGACTGGGGAACTGGGGAAGGGTACTGAGCCCAATCACCCAGTTTCCCACCCCAGCATTATGATCAGGCTGGGGAAAGGAACTCAGCCCAGTTGGGCTGAGTTCCCCTCCTCAGCACTAGACTGGCTGAGCTGAGTTCCCCTCCCCAGAGCTAAGATCTGGCTGGGGAAGGGCCAGCTGGGCTGAGTTCCTTTCCCCAACCCAATCATAGTTCTGAGGAGGGGAACTGAGCCCAGGCTCAGTTCCCTTCCCCTGTGGTGTGATTGGCTTCCCACAGCCCAGCCATGGGAGGTGGGAAGATCCAGGGTTGTGCTCCTGGCTGAGTCATATGGGTCTGCAAAGCCACTGGGAGCACAGCCCTGGTTCTCCCCTGTCTCCCACCACATGGCTGCTGGCTGCTTCAAAACTTGCAATGTTTCAAAACTTTCAAAACATTTCAACTAGCTTCATTTTGTTTTGAGGCTGGTTCGAAGCCCTTCATTTTGATTCAATTTCACTGTTTCAAGCTCAAAGTGAGTTGAAACGGTGTTGAAACGAAGCAGCCGATGAAAGTTCACACAGCCCTAGTTATTAATATTACGTTTACTCTGCTTGAACTCAGTGGTACATCCAACATAGCCACCAGCTACCATGATATCCCCACCAAGTACACTGAAGAAGGGCTCACTAGCCTTCTCAAGACAGATGCAATAGCTGCCCATTGCTCCATTGGTCATGTTAGGGAGAATTTTGAAAAGATCTCTCCTACAGTTCAAAGGGATTACATATGCATCTCCATAATGTTATAAAATATGATGAAAATTAGGTATCTACTAAATAAACATTATATGTGCATTTCCTTTTGTAGACTCAGTGTTCATTCCTTTTATGAACAAAACTTAGGGCATCACAGCTCAACAAAACTTCCCTCTTGGATAGATACGTTCCATACATTTAGGTCCAGATTAGAATCAGGTTAAATTTCCTATTACTGTATGTTAATTTGATAAATTCTAAACTTTCCCCAGGAACATACCAATTTCATAAATTATTTTGATAGTAAAATATTGTATTATGCTTTTTAGATAAGGTCCTTTATTTTAACTTTCTATTTGATTACTAATAATATCATTCTGAATTATTTGTATTGTGTGTATGTATCCGGGAAACATTTTGACCCTATCCAAAACATTTTGTAATGTTCTCAGATTTTTACCCTTTTTTTTTAAAGTTTTAGATGTTTCAATCTCGGAATTTTCCTAAAGATTGGCATTGCATTTTTAATGGACTCTTTTCAAAAGAATGGAGTGATTGGCTGTGATAACAGGAGACTGAATTTGATGATTATCGAGGTCTGTTCCTTTCTTATGTTCCTAGGTCAAAATGATAAAAGTCACTGAGACAACAATTGGAGAGCGGTTCAAGCGAAAGAGCAGAGATGCAAGGTGCTCTTTATAAATTAAACACTTGGAGCCAATTATTTTTAGGATCTGAATCTCAGTAGCATAACTCAAAAAAGGTGGGGTCTGGCAACTGGAACAGCAAGCCTGGGCACTGCATTTGTTGGGAGTGAGAGGGGCACAAAGATAGCCGCAACAGCAGCAGCAGTTGATTGTGCCACTGAAAACATCACTCCAGCATCCAACATTGTCCCCGGAATCACATGGCTGTACCAGGCACATATCTGCCCAGCTACACCACTGCTGAATTTGAACTGGATATAAAATTCAACATTTCCAGATTTGCCTAATAATGCATTGCAATATTAAAAATGTAGTTCTAGAACTGAGATAATAAAGGATTGCCATGGGACTCTCATGAAAGATCATGTTTTACAGTGTGTTCTATTATCATCTTCTGGAAGCAGAAGCTAAACTCTAAAAAGCAGTTTGACTTATCAGTTTTCAAGTGTTTCAGGCTATGATACAATTCTTTTGCAAGATCACATTTTTAAATAACAGTTTTGGCATTTTGTATAAATTGCTATTTTCAATGTCTTTGTAGAGATGGGAATTAATAGCTTACTTTAAAATATTCATGCTGGGTAAATTTAATCCTGGGGTGAGGACAGAGACTAGCTTCTACTTAAGAATTCTAAGTCTCCAAAGCATATAACTTTTTCTAACTATCTAAATAGGATTTAATTTTATCTATTGATCTGTAAGGATATTCTTAGATTGCAGTTTGCTAAATGGCCTAAAGTTCAGCCAGTTCTCTCAATATCAACTGAAGCTTTTTAAAAGGGTTGGGTAATTACCCCAACCTGTTCCAGATCTCCCAAACAAAAATCTGTATGGCTAAGTATAGACATTGAAAAAGCCTGAGGGGGGAATTGGTTCAATCTACGCAGTTTCTCTAAAATGTGAAGATTGGTTTGGGAGCAAATGGAACATATGTTAGCCCTTTGGTAAGGGGGAAGCAGGAAGATGCCTGCACTGGCCAAGGCCAGAAGGCGGAATGCTCCTGCACACCTCGCAGCATGCTGGAGATTGTCAAAGGCAGCCAATGGTAGCTGAGCAGGGACCATCCCTAATTGGCTGTCAGACACATGCCCAAAATCCCCTGTTCTTAGCAGAGACTCCCACTGTACAGATCCTGCCTGGCCCTCCTAGATCCAAGCCATCAAGCTTTGGGCAGGGGAGGCACCATTCCACAACTCCTGCCCCCATTTCCCGGCATGGTAGACAGACATGAAGCTCTGAGCCATGTCTTCTGTCATAGTTTCATAGTTTCTAGGGTCAGAAGGGACCTGAACAGATCATCAAGTCTAACTCCCTGCCCTGGGCAGGAACAAGTGCTGGGATCATAATACTCCAGCCAGATATCTATCCAACCTCCTCTTGAAGACCCCCAAGGTAGGGGAGAGCACCACCTCCCTCGGGAGCCCATTCCAGAGACTGGCAGCCCTAATCATAGAGTGATGCCTCCTGATACCTGCTCTCAATTTGTGGCTGTTAATCCTTGTTATCCCAGATGGTGTCTGGGGGAACAGAGCCTTGCCTATTTTCTGCTGGTCCCCCTGGTGAGTTTATAAACAGCCACCAGATCCCCTCTCAGTCTTCTCTTGTGGAGGGTGAATAGAGTCAAGTCCTTTAGTCTATTTTTGTAGGGCCTGGCCTGCTGCCCCCGACCATGCGAGTGGCCCTATTCTGAACCCTCTCAAGGTTAGCCATATCCCTCTTGAAGTGTGGTGCCCAGAACTTCAGGAGGCATTACTACATGGGGAACTCAAAACAGCCTATAAATTTGTCATTTCTGGCCTGATTTGGATTAAACTTGCAAGCGTGCCAAGGTTCAAGGAGATAAATGCAGGGGTTTGGGCGAAACTGCACCTCAAATTCTTGAAAGCAAAAAATTCATGTCACGTGTATGTGTTAAGCCACAGCAGGGTCAAAACTGCAGGCTTGCTAGGCCCTGATGAGGCAACAAAATCAGCCAAGTTTCAAGAAGATAGATTCAGGGGTTTTGGGAAAACTGCACCTCAAGCTGCAGACAAGCAAAACTTGTGACATGGCTGACACTGTGTGCGCGTTAAGCCACAGCATGGTGAAAACTGTAGGTATGCTAGCCCCTACTCAGGCCATGAAGCCACCCAGCTGTTAAGGGGGTAGGTGCAAGGGGAATCTAGGTTCTGGGGCCCTGCACCTGTAGCTGCTGACAAGCAAAACTCATGACATGGGTGGGTGACACTGCATGTCTTTTAAGGTGCACCCTCACTCAACTGACACCAAGGCAGAAAGCAGGGCAGTTAAAACAATGCTGCCTTTTATGCAGTTTTTGCATCCCTCCCCCATAGCACTGGGATTGGAAGGGACCTCAGGAAAGGATGAAAGTCACTGGCCAGCTAAAAAGTCAATAATGAGAGCACTCCTTCCCCACCCCTTCCTCCCTCTTCCCCTCCCTCTCTTTACTTTAGCTTCTGTTTCCCTGCAGACAAGCCCAGCTTGAGCTTCAAAACTTAAAACATTTAGAAAATTTTGAAACGTTTCGACTTGCCTCATTTCATTTCAAGGCTGTTTTGAAGCTCTGCGTTTTGTTTGATTTTGCTGTTTTGAGCTCAAAATGAGTCTAAACAGCATCAAAACAAAACTGCCGGAGACATTTCACGCAGCCCTAATTTGTAGCAGGTAGATCATGCCTGACCAATATGGTTTCATTTTATGACAGAGACACAAATGCTTAGACGCAGGAGTAGAGGTGGATGTGGATTTTTGGATTTTAGGAAGGCCTTCAATATGGTATCTCATCCCATTCTCATAAATAAATTAAGAGGCTGTGACATAGGTGTTTACACAGTCTGGTGGGTGGCAAATAGGCTTAGCAGTTGCACCCAGAGAGTGGTAGTAGATGTATCGGTATCGACTTGGAAGGATGTGGGTAGTGGGGTCCTGCAGGGTTTGGATCTTGGACCTTGTACTCTTCAATATCTTCATCAATGGCTTGGATGTGGGTGTGAAGTGTACCCTGTCCAAGTTTGTGGATGATACTAAATTGTGGGGTGAAATGAACACTTTGGAGGGTAGGGAACAATTGCAGGCAAACCTGGACAGGTTAGAAAAATGGGCAGTACATAATAGCATGCAGTACAACAAGGACAAGTGCAGAGTGCTGCACCTAGGGCACAAAAATATCCAGCACACCTACTGGCTAGGAAATGACCCTCTTAGCAGCACAGAAGCGGAAAGGGATCTGTCATAGTGGACTCCAAAATGAACATGAGTCGTCAGTGTGACAGTCGTCAGTCATCAGCAAAGCTAAGCGCACTTTATCATGTATCAGCAGATGCACGACAAACAGAACCAAGGAGGTGATATTTCCCCTCTATGCAGCATTGGTCAGACCGCAGTTGGAGTACTGCATCCAGTTTTGGACACCGTACTGCAAGAAGGATGCTGATAGACTCAAGATGGTACAGAGGAGGGCCACTTGTATGGTTAGGGGCTTACAGGACAAGTCCTATGAGGAGAGACTAAGTAACCTGGATCTCTTCAGCTTCCGCAAGAGAAGGCTGAGAAGCGACCTTGTGGCTGCCTACAAATTCCTTAGGGGGATGCAGCAAGGGATCAGAGATGCTGTGTTCACCAGGGCGCCTCTTGGGGTAACAAGGAACAATGGTCACAAACTGACAGAGAGCAGATTTAAGCTAGATAGCAGGAAGAACTTCTTCACATTAAGGGTGGCCAAGATTTGGAATGGGCTTCTGAGGCAGGTGGTGCTCTCCACTACGTTGGGGGTCTTTAAGAGAAGGCTGGATAGGCATCTGGCTGGGGTCATCTGCCCCCAGCACTTTTTTCTGCCTAGACAAGGGGTCAGACTCGATGATCTGTTGAGGTCCTTCTGACCCTAGCATTTATGAATCTATGAGCCTATGTGCACTGAAGTTCTGTTCTGTTACAGGTTTAGACTGGTTCCAACCAGGTAAACAGGAGTAAAGTGTAATGTCTGCACCTGGCCTATATTGTTTTTTTCTAAACAGTTGCCCTTTTCTTATGAAATGTTGTAGACAATAAACTCTGGGGTACTTTTGCCTGGAAACGGTTAGAGACAGTACTAGGTATCATGGATAACAGGAATCTCCATGATAGAGGCTCACTGAATGCCATACATTTGTTAAAGGGAAGGAGGATAGGAGGCAATGAAAAGTTGCAGAAAGAAAAAAAAAGTTGAAATGAGAATTGGATGTAAAAAATATCAGATTGCAAACACCAGGTGAGCCCTGGTTAGGTATTCAATCATTTTTACATTTCTTAAAACGTTAAAATCTTTTTAACCTGTCCCACCATCACTGAAAATGATATTTGTTCCTATATTCAAAATGTCAGTTCTACATTTATAGTAATTTTTTTAGACTATTGGTTTGATATTTCAGTGCATCTTCTAATCAGCTAATTTAAAATGTATTTGTTGTCTCTGTCTAGCTATGCCAGTAGAATTCAACAATAGAAACTGTCTGCATTGACATGTTATATAATTTCTGCCTACCAGTTGCAGATATTTTTGACTTTCACTTTTTTTCTTTATAAGTACCTCCCTAGAAAATTATGAATGTTAATGTTTTTTAAATGTGTGTGATTATTTTATTTTTCACCAGGGAGAAATTATAATGCTAAAAAAGTAGACTGAGTATTGGATAAAGTAGTAATTGCTGTGAAAGGTGATCTTTGTTATAGAAAAAACATGTTTGCTATTGTGTTTAAAACAAACTGGCAGCTTTGTTCGTAACTCAAAGCTATTGAAAGCATTTAAATTTCTTTTGATAAAAATTAGCAGAAGGTTTTATTTATGTATTTATTTAAGGCAGAATCCACTGAATATAATCAATTTTGTGACTTTTCTTTTGGTAGATAAACGTAAGCTGACATTTGTTTGACCATAGAAAACATATATTAATTTTCCAAAAGAAAATTTGTTCATACAGTTACACTGTATTATAATACATATAAATATTTGCTAGCTAAACTATAAACATGGGAATTTCTTTACTGGGAAAGACCCCAGTACATATAATTCAATATCACCCAATGATAATGGGGTTCATAGGAATGGCTAAAATTCAACATTACAGCTATTGCTCCAATATTATAATACTGGAGAAGCATGCAATCTTGAGTATCAGGATTGAATGACTTGCCATTTTATCTATGCAGCATATTTTATGATATCTGTGTCAACCAATGCTTCTATTATACATTTATGTAAGAAAAAAATCCCAGTTTAACCTTCATTGCATTGTGTGGAAAATTTCAAAGCTATAAAAATCCTCATAATTTGGGTTAATTGGGTTAGACAGTGATCCCTACATCTGTATTTTGCTGTCATAAACCTCTTTGCAAGAATTGTTCGGGGGGCATTTTAGGTAAAGGCACAGAATTGGAAGTTGGCTGCTCTATGCATCATGATGCATCAGATAGCTATAAACTCAGTTTGGACTAACTTTACTAGGGGCTCTTCACTCTGATTCATTTCATAGGTGTTACTGTGACTCAGACATAGAACAGCCAAGTTTCTGATGTCAAAGACAGAATCGGAATGGAGGGACTCTCTCAGTGGACTGGATAAAGCTCCATCACAAAGGGATTAGTGATTTTCTTTTGGTTTTCCATCCCTTTCTATTCAGAAAAAGTTACTTTGAAATCATTGGCCTTAGGCAGTATAATGGTAAAGGAGGGACTAGAAGAGCATAGTTTAATAACTATACTGTGCTATAAATGTGGAGGGTTTAGTTATTCCTCTAAGTAGAGGAAAAACATAAATATCTCTATAATCAAAATTTTCAATCAGGTGCTATGGCTCCCTGTTTCCTGGTTTAAACTAGTTATTACGAGGCAACATTTATTTTACTATGCCTTAGATTTTTTCAGCTGTTTAACATTTGCCAACCCCAGCATTTTCTCCATCTAGTGATATTAACAGATTTCTCCAATGGGGCCACATAACTAGGAATAACTGGGGAGAACTAGGGCTAGGCCTTAAAGAAGTCTCACATATTTTTTTCCTAAGCTGTCCCAGCCAAAACTTCTTTACTTCTGAAGCTTTGATCAAGAAGAAGGAAGGGGACTTTTACCATATATTTGGTCTGTATATCACATGCCCCCAAATAAGACATGCACCTTATCATGGGAAGGCAGAATGAAGAAAACATTTTTTTTCCTAGTCATACCTGCAGTGGTGCTGACTCACCAAGGGCTAAGTGCTCTGGCTGCATGGTCCCCTTGTCAGTGTCACAGCTGCCTCTATGGAGCCAACAGCTACTGGTTTAATTTAGCAGTAGCTGTGAAAAGGTTAAACCTGTAGCTGTTGGCCCTACAGAAAGGGTAGGGGGAAGGATGTTGATGATGGGACTCTGCCTCTGCCTTATGCAGCTGGAACATCCTGCACTGAGTGAGCTTGCCACCATTCTAGTGTCCCCCACTCTCCCCTGCCCCTCATCTCCACTGTGGCACAAAAATCAGTTCCTCATTTGAGACATGCACACCAATATTGGATGGCTATTTCTTGTGGGGGAAGTGTGTAAGCTATGTAAATAAATATGGTATTATCTTCTATTTAGGTTTTCATCAGAGAAATAACTGGCAGTGTTACCATAGTGGATCTTTTTTGTTCTATATTCACAATACTATCATTGCAAATGTTTTGTACATGCATAACAGGCACTTATACACATACCTTTCTGTCCCATGACATGCTGGAGATCCTCTGCTTTGGAGGAGACTTGATTAATCGAGTCTGCTCTGCACACAAGCGGATGTGAACTGCACTGAGCTGCAAACAATTGTATAATGCGCATCAGTATGCAGAAAATGGTGGGGTGTGCTTTTGAACTAAAACATCTTCTATGTGCTTTAGTTCAAAATTGCACTGCTGCCATTTTCTCAGCACTAACGTGCATTTCGTCACTTATATATCTGCAAGCAATGCAGTGCTAGGCACTTTTCAAAGCGCCCGGCACTGTGGTGTCTGCATGTGCAAAAATGCCCAATGATTTTAAGGGGGAGCAACTGGAGACTAAGAAAAGGAAGTAGTAGAGCAGTAATTGATTTTAAGACTATGTATGCATTCTACAAGTATTATAAAGGAAAAATGGTGAAATCTGTGACTGTCATCCTTGAAAAAGATAGTAAGGTATGGGAAAATCCCACGATGACAGAAAATCCCTCTCTTTTAATTTTTAAAGCCTCTCTTTCTTTTAAAGGCTCAGGGATTAAAGGATTTGATTGGTTTCAGTTTTCTGAAGGGGAACTCAGCTTTTAGAAGTTTGGGAAACATTGACTGAAAGGATGGAATATGTCAAGGGTAAAGAATGTAATTTAATAGATGGCAAAGGTTTAAAAACTATAGCAATACTTGGAGAGACTTTTGGAATCTTCAGGATACCAGGGAAGTCTGCATTTTACATTACATGATCTCACATAACTTCAAAGGACACATTCGTTTTATTAATCATATTGGTTACGGCTGTATGAAATACCATATATATGCAATATAAGCATCTGGTCAGAAACCCTCTAGAAGCATGTGTAACATAAATACAGAAAATAAAATAGATACTAGCATGTTTCCTTATTCTTATACCCAAAACTACTACTGCCCCCAAATTGGCATTTAACGTAATATACTGCAGCCCATGCACATTTCTCCTTTCACAATTTACAGAACTTACATTATTGCTAAAAGCAAACTTAATCCAGAAACAGAGTAAATAATGGAAAAGAAGGGTGTAGCAGGGCACTAGGGTGCCTGCTACTGGCATTAGTAACATGGGCCAAGCTGCCAATCACTGGGGCAGCAGGTGAGAGTTGCCATGGCAGCTGATTGGGTCAGCTGACTGCCAGGGGCAGGGCCTGGCCTATATAAACAGCCAGGCCAAAGCCTAGCTGGCAGTTACCATCTAGCAGCCTGAGGAATAAGAGCTTTGCATGCCTCCTGCCTCCCCTTTAGCACGCCTCAAGCCTCAGACCCAATCAGCTGCCATGGCAACTCTCACCTGCTGCCCCGGTGATTGGCAGCTCAGCCCATATTACTAATGCCAGTAGCAGGAACCCTAGTGCCCTGCTACACATCTCCCCTTCCCGGGGTTGAGCCTCCTTAGGAGTGGGGTGCGGGAGTGCCCAACAACAAAGGGGTATCCCTGGTTGGCATGCCTAGTAGCACTTTAACCATTTAGCCACTCATTTATTTAGAGGTAGTCAAGGCTCTGAAGAGCTCCTGTGTGATTCATGTTCAGGGAATTGCTCCTCATTTTGCTATTATAAAACATATGCTTTAAAATGCGTGTTGCATGCATACATTAATATCTACAGCATCTTCTGAATGGAAAATTTCTATGACTAAAATGTGTTGTAAAATCTCACATTTACTTTTTAAAACAATTTTCCATGTACACTGAATATGTATGCTAAATAATTGCTGAATTGGATATAAATTAAATGTCTCACTCCTTTAGCTAATATCAAGAGCTACCTTACATGGCTGAAGTTTTGTCCAGGACAGAGGAAAAAGACAGGCAAAAAAACTAAAAAATCACGAACAGTTTAATTCACCAACTTATTTACTAATGCAACACATCTGGGAAACAGTCAAACAAGAACTCACTCAAAGCAGATCAGTATTTCTTTAATAATCTGTACCAATTATGGCAGGACTATTCTGAATTCTCAGAAACCCCAGGAGGCTATATACTGGCTACACAGGCTCCAGAGCAACACAGCATGTGTGTCATCTCAGATAAGTCCCTAAACTTTAGTCTCAGAGAAAAAAAAAAACAATTTGTGGGACTATTTGATACTAGAGTAGTGTTTGATACCCGCTTCTCTCCTCCATATTTTAGCCCAGTAGCTTATTGATTAGGGCATTTGCACAGAGAGTGAGAGATCCACAGGTTCTAGACACCCCTCACTCAAGGGAAATTGACTCTTGATCCCTTGCTTTCTACCAAAGTGTTCTAAACAGCAGATCATGGGCTACAACTTGTACAGAACATTTTCTGTTTGTCCTCTTAAAACTGGCTCACTGGCACCCAGGAGGGAAAGATATGTGGGGCCAGGAAGTGATACCTGGCTAAAAGGATTGTTTGGTTTTCCTGGCAGGGAGAAAAACTCCCTGCCCCAGCAGAACAGAAATGTTTATTCATTTTTTCCAAGGAATACTTAATGCAAGGTGCAGAGAAGTCATTGGGACAGGCAAAATATGAGTTAGCTCTAAGTACCAAACTGCTTACAGCAGGAGAAGTCCAGACATGTGGGCTATGTACAGTCAGTCAAAAAGCCTGAGACTGAATCAATTCAGTCTTTGCAGGTTAGTTTAAGCTTCACAGATTAAACTAAAACAGAAGTGAATGGTCATTTACCTTTGATTCAGGAGATGCAGCCACATGCCTGCAGTGGCTCACGCCAAAAGCTGGAAAGTGCTAGAGCACAGTTCTCTGTCTGTCTGTTCACTTCTTCCTGCAGCCCCCATGCTCTCTGGGATTTGCAGTCCAGAATTACAGCAGCAAGACTCTGCAGGGTTGCATATCACTTCCTCTTTCTGCTTAAGGGAACCTCTGAGATTTGTAGTCCACAGTTGCAGCCATCAGTAAGTTTGAGTGAGGAAAGGGGTGTTTAACCCCACTCCCTGGCCCAAGCCCCCAGCCAGGGTTTTTGTGGGGAGGGGCAGTCTCCTCCCTCATAGACTGAACTATATCCCGAGCCAGGCTTGCCCCCAACCTTCCTAGTCAGCCAACCCTCACTGCTCCAACTAGGGAGCCGAGGGGTGGGGAGCCCAGTGTAGGGCTGCAAAATGCTGAGATGCTGGAGGAACGTGATTTAAATTGAACCAGGAATGGGTCTGAGACAGAAGTTTCATAAACTGGTTTGACCCAAATCAATTAAGTCTTATACTACAGGTTCATCTTAAACCAGTTTCAGCCATTTTGAAACTAGTTTATGTGCACCAAACTTCTTTTCTATTACAGGTTTAAACTAGTTTCTGATCACTTTTACTGGTTTCTGTGTAACTTCTGTCCCTAGCCATGGAGAGAGCAGAACTGATAGGTACCTGGAATGTCCAGATCAAAAAGAGATCTCTAAATGAGTTAGAGAGCCACTAAGCAAGGATATTATGGATTGTAATGTTCAACTTTGGCACATAAAGTCATCTTAAGATCTTATTTGGACTCATTCAGATCATGAATATACTCATCAAATACATTCCCGTTTTGATAGAAGAGCTTCTACGTGTGTAATTTTATGCACTATTTTTGCGTGTGTGCATATACATACTACTACACATATTATTCTATTTTCAGAGAGGTGACACAAACTATCAACTGAAGAAACCAAAGATGTTTCAAAGTATAACTGAGGCCATAAGAGACAGATATGCGCACAACAAGATCTTTGCAGTAGTGCATATGAAAACAATGCATCTTTGGTTTTGTAGGTAGGGGGAGAATTGAATTCTTTCAGCAGGACATTGGCACTATTTATGCAAGTTATCTATATTCATCACAAACCTGAGGGAAGAACTCAGCTTGAGAGGGGTTGTTGGTAAGTATTTGAGTTTCTGGCAAACAATTCTATGATGTTTTAACTAGAATGGAAAATATCATGTTAATTTATTATATTTAATAATTCTTCCTCTGATATTGAAAATATGTTTATAACAGTTGAGAAACACAAAAAAGAGGCTGATGGATTAATCTTCTATTTTGAATTTCTTTAGATGGAAAAATAACAAAATTTGAGAGCAAAGAAATGATTATTTTTAGGAGCAAGGTGTTGC
Source organism: Gavialis gangeticus (assembly GCF_001723915.1). Lineage (NCBI taxonomy): Eukaryota > Metazoa > Chordata > Crocodylia > Gavialidae > Gavialis > Gavialis gangeticus. Next base: position 68,644,038 of record NW_017729025.1, read on the forward strand.
TAAATTAATAGAGTCATAATCATAATCCCAGGGAGAAACAAAGTGGTGGCTACAGAGTTCTGAGGCATAGAAAATGTAACAAAAGTGGAGATGAAAGCTTTCAAGGAAAGAAATAAAAGGTTTCCATAGCAATGTATGGAATTATTACCTTCTCTTAAAGGAAAAGGCTAAAGCTCCCCTTTGAATTATAAGTCTGTAATACAAAAATAAATACAATTTTAATGTAGTGAAAATATTTGATCAGTAACTTCTTAGTGATTTTTCAGAGCTTTTGAAGTAGTAATTTCTATGTTGGGCTTTAGAGCATGGGAACACATGCATAAATTAAAAGTGCATGTTATAATACAATAAGCCAATTCATAAATGCTCTCAAAACAAGTCCAGTGAGACAGTGAGAAAGCATGATGGCACAGTGTTGTTAGTGAGTTACAAAGGCAATTATTCTATGCTGCTCTATGAAGCATATGAAATAAGGAAGCAACTAAGTGGAATTTGGATTTAAGACTTCTAAACATCCTAAATTTAGGGCCTCCCTGGGGGGAACCTGCATGGCCCTTGGGATAATTAAGCCTAAATGCTGTTATACTAAGTTGCACCAGCTTGCATTGGTACTCTATGAGCCATTATGGTAACAAGAACAACAAGAGCACAGTCTGTTTGACTCTCTTCTTTATTCCCTACTTGAGTGGGAGCAGGAAAATGTCATGAAAGAATTTCTTTCTGTACTTCAGGTTCTCTAAGACAGAGTTAACACCTGTACTATGTTTTACAAGACTTTGAGATTCCCTGATGAATAGTACTACACAATACAAAGTATACTTAGTAATTTATATTTTTGGAGAACTGATTGAAAATGGAAATAGTTGGATTTTTTTAAATTGAATTCTGTGGGAATTTTTTCCAATGAAATATTTCTGACCATCCCTAATTATTTTACTGTTATAAGTGAGGGAGAATTGGAGAAACTTACAGAGACAGCCTGGTTAATGTGCAGCTCTCATAGGCACTACATTTACTTAGAGAGAAGGGCTAAGTACAGAAAGTCAAAAAGCCCAAGGTTGAATTGATTCAGTTTTTGCAGATTTGTCTAAACTGCAAAGATTGAACTGATAAGCAAGTGAGCAGACATTAACTTTTGATTCCAGAAATACAGCCACATGCCTGTAGTGGTCCAGGCTTAAAGTTGGGGGAGCACTAGAGCATGCCACCCTGCTCAGCTGAAGCAGACAGCTTGGGCCAAGGTTAGCTTGCCCACCCCATGAGGTGGGGAGTTTGTGGGGGAGGTGCAAAGGTTCCTAGGATGCTGGGGGACTGTGAGTTATCTTGAATGTGGAAGAGATCTGGGACAGAAGTTCAATAAACTGTTTTGACCTGTGTAACAGTCCTGATTATCTGATAGTGGAGCTTTTTTGAGTCCCTGCCAAGCTAGGCCTACCCTCAGCTTTCCTGCCATGACTTTGATGATAAAAAATTGAATAGGAGGGGTTCAGTGTTGTTTAATACAGGGGTCCCACAAGGTGGGTACTCACTGAACAGAGAGCATTTGATGAAGGGGGCTCCACCTCCCCTACACCCCCAGCTCCATGCCACCCATCAGTGTTGAGGCAATGGACTGATGCAGGATTCTGGCCTGATCCAGGTTTTGACCTGAGGCAATTCTGAAGGCACTTCCTAATCTTATCTGGATTGCTTTCTTGCCTACTTACAGACAAGGGGTTAATCTTGGAATCAAAACCTGACTTTAGAACTATGGTGTGTCCTAGTCCTAGATAGCCTTCAAACAAAAAAAAAAAAAAACAAAAAAAAAAAAGGAAAAAAAAAAAAAAAA
>NW_017729025.1:68646080-68652518 GCF_001723915.1 Gavialis gangeticus
AAAAAAAAAAAAAAACAAAAAAAAAAAAGGAAAAAGAAAGAAATGAAGAGGAATCTAATTTCTTGAGTGTTGCCTCTGTTCTGGCTAATGCCCTTCCTAACCTGCTGGCAACTCTCCTAGCTCCCCAAAGCCACTAGCTCTGCTAAGTAATTGAGGCTTTACTCCCTAGCCTCAGGAGCATGAAGCCTGCTCGACTCTGTATAGATGGAGCCTTGGGGCTCTGAGCCTTTACTGCCTTGGTGTCCCTCTCCTGTCACTGCCTCTGCCACAGCTACCACAGAGGCAGGCTCTCCTCTCCTCTTCCTGGCACTCTGGGTGTCTTTTAAATCTCCCACAATGGTGCTGGGGGCTGATGTTATCGGCCTGGCACCACCCAGCTTGATTGACAGCTGGGTCTTAAACTGCAGTGGTGGCACCGCATGTCATCTTGGCTCTGCTGTTTCTTGCACAGGAGGTAAGTTCGGGATTTGCTCAGCCCATTCAGGGTTCTTGGGATTGCTTGTGGGGCCTCTTGGGCCCAGCATTCCCTTTAAGCTGTGCAGGATGTGCAGCTATGCAGGTGCACTCATGCCATGCAGCCAGCTTAGAGAGAATGCTGCTCAGCCCCCTTTTGTTACAACCTGTATGAGTTAAGTCTGATACTACTTCCATTCAGGTTTATCTTAAACTGGTTTCAGCCATTTTAAAAGTACTTTAGGTGCACTGAACTTCTCTTGTATTACAAATTTGAACTGGTGTGCAATCACTTATATCAGCTTATGTGTAATTTCTGTCCCTAGCCAAGGAGAGAAAATGTTAATATTCAAAGCAAAAAGGATACTACCTTCATCCTTTTCATGCCTCTCAAATGTCTTCCATTTTAACAGAGTACATTTTAATACCATATGTCCTATATTTCATACAAAACTGTTGTCTATTCCCTTGTATTATTTGTTAACATTACATTCAGTGCTTGGGATGTAGTAGGCTCAGAAGTATGCTGTCATTGATGTTAAGGGATAATTAACTATTTGACATCCATACAATATGGAGTTGGCCCTATGATTTAAATGAACTAAAAAATAAATGCTATAACAATCTCCTCTATAGTGTTTTATACCACATTTGTACCATACCAAGGCAACACATAACATGCTTTTTCTTGAATGCATTAGCTGCCTTCTGTCTGTTCCTTAGCTTGGTCCAATTCATGACTCCTTCGTAACTTCTTTTAAAATAAATAGCTGTTTGTCACTGTGTATTGTATTCTCACAGTCTGGGAACTTTTTAATTCCCTTTAGACTTGCTTGTGGGAGTCCTGCTACTTTAAGAAAAATGTTTCACCTTAAGCCTAGAAGCCCCAGGGCCTACTTTTTGTGATATCCCACTAGGAACAAAACAAAGCAAAACTGTTCCTTTTATATTTTCTCTCTCCTGTAATCTATAATGGTTGACACATCATACTAAAAAAAATAAAAATAAAATCCAACCCTCTATCCCTGGAGGTTAAGCCTGAGAAAACATTTTAAAATATTTCACTGTGCTATGAGATATAAACTTGTGAGAGCAACCTATATTCTATAAATCATGAAACTGAAGGCAGCTGATACACCCATACATATATACATATTTGTAAGTGTTCCCCTAATTGATTAATATGTTCCCCAGTGAATAAAAATTATAAAATTCCAAAGTCACACAATAAAAATTGGTTCATTTGTACTTGGGATTGGTAAAGAAAAAAGAGTTGATTAAAAACTAAAGTCTGATAATCTGAGCTTCTTTAAAAATAAAAGACCTTTATTAGAGTTTAAGCAATTATAAAATAGAAATTATAAAATGGAAGTTATAAAACTATAAAATAGAAATGTTGGTGTATAGGGAAGGCAGAATCAACTTCTTAAAAATACAAAATCTTTAGTTTAGATACCATTTTATACTGGTGCAAATCCAGTGTACTCCATCTAATCCAAAGTAACTCAGTGACTTTGAAGAAGCTATTTTATATTAAAAAAATAAAGCAGAATCCAATCCTTGGAATTTTAGGGGCAATTTCTATGTGGATCCATATATTCTACAACCCTATAGCAGTAAATGGGTTTGCATGGGGACAGTGTAGTGTAATATTAAATCCATAAAATATGAAAAATATAGCTCAGAAAAGAATTTGGTAAGCTGTTACTCAAGAGGGACTATATTGGTCTTTTACCATTGAGATTTTAAAAACTTATTAATACTGCCTGGATAAATAACTTGTAAAGACCCGATTCTTTTTTGCCATTCTTTTATTTATAAATTATCTATAATTAATTTTTCCTTTGTCTTTTTTTATGACAAAATTCAACAGCATCACTTTTAAGCCACCACATGTTATGTCAGCCGCATGTTTTATCCTTGGACCTTATCTGCTTCTACCAGAAATACTCCTGATAATCCAGGATCACCTCTGCCTCACCTCTGGCCACTGCTTTATACATTTGGGCTTTGATACTTTTCTTCCCTTCTGTTACTTGCTCAACTTGAGTAGCTTATTTTAGCCCTGTGGGTATGGCTTCCTATGCTTCTTCCTCAGTGCCAGTGGAAAGTTGTCAAGAAGGCTCGTGGAATGGGCCTTCACTCCATAACCATTTACTTGCCATTTCCAGGATGTGAGACGACTGTGGGAAGTAACTGGTGGTTTGAAATTGTGTTGGATTTCATTTTTTGGTCAGCATCTTGAGATGCTGGGGGCACTGTTACATGCACTCTGAGAGCCACCCTAATTAAAGCACTGCCACATCTCCTGTATCAGCAGCCCTGAATTTAAAAATGGTGGTGGGGGCGCTTGAACTAAAGCTCATTTGATGAGCTTTAATGCCATTTTTAAGCATGGGGACACTGATACACAAGACGCAGGAGGCTGCTGGAGTGCAGCAATTGCTGTGCTCCAGCAGGCTTGATTAACTGAATCTGCTCCGGCACACTGGAATCCAGTGCATCAGAGCAGCCTATATGCTCGTATATAGGCACCCGTGGTCTTCAGTGCTGCCTGAAAATCCTCTCTGCTCGAGTGGAATCCAAATTCCACTTAATTGTCTCCTAATTTCATATGCTTCATAGAGTCCACTTTAAAGCATTACAAAACACTTTCGCCCACACAGAACCATCTGGAAAATTATGTCCTTGCTAAAATTTAATATGTCTGAATGAACGTTTTTGAGTAATGTTGTTTAATACAAATATAATAGTTTGCAATTTGACTAAATGCATTATCGTGATGGATACTTATTGTAAACAGTCTTTAAAAAACATATATATTATACCAAAGTGTTTGTTTAATAGCTGACACTTGGAGTTAACCTGCTAAATATTCTCAACTGTGTGAAACTGCATGCTCTTATAAGCTGTACATGTTTATCCTATGTTTGTTTCCTTAGGTTTCCTAACGTGTTGAGAAGATGATGATGTGTTAAAATTTGGACAGCTAAGTAGACAATGGTCTGCTCTGCACATAGGATGGATATACAGAAATTAAACCTGCCTTCAGATCTAAAGAAATTAAATGTGGACAACTGGAGGAAAAGGCACACAACAGACAGGAACTGATGAAGATAGTGGAGCCAGCCAGGGGCCTCTAGGGCCTCTAGTCCTAAATTATGAGTATGATATACATATATTCATTACTTAATCCTATTTTCACACACACATACAAAGAAAATATTAAAATAACATCCAAGGGTAAATTTTGAAAAGGTTCTATGGGAATTCAGCCATTCAGCTCCTATTAATGTTAATTATTCATGTGGTTACAGTCCTATATAATGTTCTTTAAAATATACAGGGGAAAAAGAGGACTTTGTTTCAAATTACCAAAAGAGATAAAATTGGGAATTAAAGCTAAATTGTTTTTTCTTTACACAGTTTTTTGCACTTAAGTTTTTCAGATGAGTTATTCTGCCATGAGTGTTTACAAGGTGTATGAACTTGTATTCAAAGAAAATGATTTTTTAAAATTAGCACATCTTTGTGGACTCATCTAATCATGAACAAAATCAATATTCATTTGAATAACTATAGGATATTTGCACAATTGTTTGCAGAGAATGGGAAAAAAAATATCCTACAGGAAAAATATGTAATCCCTATCCATCCTAGCTGAACTAACCAATGGGTTTGAGAGATTGGTGATGTGTTGACCCAGACTGTGACACTGGTCTCTTATTTATGACTAGGTATAATGTTAGGAGATAATATTGTTAGTGGTAATTAGCATCTTGACCAATAACTAAACTATGGTCTTCCAGATGTGAAAACAGGCAGTTCTTCAGTTTCAGTTAAGCGGTTTGAACTCTATAGCTAGGGTCTGTAACAGACCCAGATTCTCTGTGCATAAAGAATAGCTGATCAGGGGGACACATTCATACCATGAAGTACTAGATGACTGTGAAAAGGATGTATAATACAGCATGATCTACTATGTAAATTGAGGGGTTTATTAAATCGGTAGACACTTCATCCATAATAAACAAGACAAAATAAGTAAATAAATATATGAAACAAAGCAAAAACATCTGCATCATTCAGAAACTGAAAGCTTGTTTCACTCTACTATATGTTGTGTCTGTACTCTAATGTCTGTCAACCAGAGACTATAACCCTCAGCACAGGGACAATGTCTTCCTCTATAGCATACAGCACTGTGCATACTGATTGAGCACAATAAATAATAACGATTGCAGCAAAAGGACACTTCTTGTAACAGCACTTGTACTAGATGATACCTAAGCTCATTAATGGGTATGATGAGAGCACAAGTATGTAACACTGTAGATTTCATGTGGCTGTATAAGGCAGCTAGTAGTGGGCTCTGAAAGTGATGCAGCTCTATGGCAGTAAGGAATGTGGGTTGCTATGAAATGCAGGACTGGCCCATGGGTATCTGTACTATGTTGTGACCTATTTGATTATAGGTTCACCTAACACTTGATGAAACTCTTGGTGAAAAACTAAGTCTGAAATAATTTTATATGGAATACCTCACAGTTCTGATAATATAATAACTTGGTACTGTGTTTCTTTACCATCTGAAATATTAATAGAAGATTGACTAAATCTCTCTTCTAAAGTCTATATGGCCCAGAGGTTATTAAGAAATCCTGCTTTTGCCTTCAGGGGGTTCAGTTTAGTTTCCATACCTGCAGGTAGCTTTTGTGTGCTCAGCTTTTGAAGGATGGATCATTTTCAAAGCAAAGGCAGAGGAATGCTAATAAATCACATCTTTATGAAATATTCATTAATTCAGTATGTTCTTTACAAGGCTTATGCCAAGGCAGTGCAGGGTGACGAATTACATTTTACACACACAGGAAATGGTTGACAAGATACATTGTCTAAATAGAGGGTTTCCTGAATGGTCACACAAAGCTTACTAACAAAAGTTGTTTACACTATTAAGCACACAGGACTAAAATGCAGCTGTCTGTCTCTGCCAAGTCTATGCACCTTCTCTTTTATGTGGAATTTTCCTCCCAGCTTAGTCCCAACTTTCATCTTGTAAAAGTTTTTAGATCATAAGATTTGGCCAGATTGCCTGTACGGTAAGGTCAGATGGTAGAAAAAAAGGGAGCCAGCCCTGTGCTCTTTTCTGTATCTCATGAGGGAATGTAGACTCACCTTCAGGTCTCTCCTATTCATGTGTCAGCAGCCATCAGAAATATACTGCACAAAAACTAGCCAAATGCTCTTTCAGTGAAGCGTCAAACAGACTCTCTCTCTTGATTGCCTCTTTCATCTCCTTAGCACTCTGAAAGCAACCCCTTGGTAGCAGGAACACTAGAATCAGCCTTAGCGTGCTCTGTCTTGTCCACAATTTCCCTGTAACACAACATCATGATGAAGGACAGTGCCCTTCTCAAATCACTCAAAAGGCACATCTTTCATTACCAGGCACGTATCTTTTGAATGGCTCAGTAAGAGAGGAATGACGTTGATTTACAATGACTTGAAGGCAAAGTTAGCAGAGTAGCCAGAGCCACTAAAATGTAATGGAACTCTTTCCTTCCAGTGGAAGGTACAGAAAGTATACGAACTATTTGCTAAGTGAGCTTTGTCCTGGAGAATGGGAAAGAAAATAAGATGCAAAGCAGGTATTTTAATTAGGTTGCAACTTCACTAACTTATTTGGGATCTATCCAGGAATTACTCTAGTGCATTCCCTTTTCATTATTTCCTCCTACACATTCCCTTTCCCCCTTTACAACCTGAACCCTGCCTGTTGCTGTAAGTCCTGCAAGAATGTCTTCACTGCCTTCCCTTCATGTAACACTTAAGTAGCTGGAAAAAGGGACTCTCCTTGCTGTGCCACACATTAGGAATTCCATCCCATTCCTCAGCAACTTTAGGCATATCTTCCCCTAAACCTATTTGCAGTTCCAGTTGATAGAGAAGAAGACCTTAGCCACCACTCATGAAATCAGTGCT
>NW_017729025.1:68657518-68658819 GCF_001723915.1 Gavialis gangeticus
CTGCCTGTTGCTGTAAGTCCTGCAAGAATGTCTTCACTGCCTTCCCTTCATGTAACACTTAAGTAGCTGGAAAAAGGGACTCTCCTTGCTGTGCCACACATTAGGAATTCCATCCCATTCCTCAGCAACTTTAGGCATATCTTCCCCTAAACCTATTTGCAGTTCCAGTTGATAGAGAAGAAGACCTTAGCCACCACTCATGAAATCAGTGCTGTGTACATTGTGTACACCTGCTACCAGAAGGGATCAGATAGCTTGGCTATATCTGTTTACCCACAGCCAAGTTCTCAAAAGGTTCTCTCCCCAACAGTAGTAAAAAAAAAACAGCCATCACCCAATCAGTGTGGTTTCTCATTGTGCCTGGATGATTCAGATATTAAATATGATCTTTCTGTCATATTTACCAGTCCTCCCCATTCCCCAATGCATGTATCTTTTAGCCTTGTTAATCCATAGAGACCTAATGATTCCTAGCCACACCTTCCAGTGCAGCACTTTAGACCAATTTACCATGATCTCCAGGGGAAGGATGTGATCAGAATTATATCTCTTTTTGACTTGATTAAATCATCCCCTTACAAAACCTCTGATTTCATTGAAGTATAATATAACCTTTTCAGGTTGCTGTTTTGTGGCTGACACTCTATAAAAAGGATATCAGCAGCTGGTTCAAGTGAATGCCTTTCTTACCACATCAACTGAAAATTATCTTATCACTGAGGTTCCCTACTTTCCATCCATGCTAGTTCAGAGCTATGTTGGAGACTGAGTTAAATAACATAGGTGCAAATATATCTATTTATATAGAAGTTAGTTGCTGTGCTGTGAATTGGATGGTGGGCCTAATATTATAAATCACACATCCAGTCATCAGTTCTAATGACAAACGGGAAGAATTTAGTACATATATACAAATTGATTTTCAAAATCATAAAGAACGTCCACACATGCAGGCATGTGCACTTGCAGTAGCTCATATAGGAGCAGCACAAATTAGAGCTGGGGATTTTTGCCTGAATGCACATTCCCGAACTTGCACTTTGGTGTGGGGCAAGTTGTGCCACTTGGGGCAAAATAACCCTGCCCAGCTCCTCCTGGATTTGAATGCCCAGCTGGTCCCAGCAGTATAAAAACCTGCCCTGTGTTGGCCCCAGTAGTATAAAAACTTGCCCTGGGAAGCAGCTCAGGGCTACTTGCTTCCTGGCCACTTGCTATCTGGAGATGCTGCCCCTTGTACCAGCTGAACAACTGAAGTAGCCATAACTGAGAGTTCCCTGCACCCTCTACCCACTGCAGCAGTC
>NW_017729025.1:68658830-68660165 GCF_001723915.1 Gavialis gangeticus
GCAGCCCCCTCCCCCGGTGAGTCTAGTTTAAAGCTCGCCTTACGAGATCAGCCAACCTGCAGAGTATACCATCCCTGAAAATTTTGTCCAAATTGGACAGGAGACTACAGAATTGTGGGTGTTTCATTGTTTCCCCATTGTACCCTGTGGCCGGATCTCTGAGGCAGCTCTGAACTGCTTGGGGAAGCCTGACCAAACTGATTGCCTTTTATGACCAAGTAACTAAATCCTTGGATGATTGTGTCACCATGGACATAGTCTTTATAGACTTTCAGAAGGCCTTTGACACTGTCTTTCACCCCATCTGCATCAATAAATTAAGCAACTGTGGCATTGATGCCTGCTCAGTTGGATGGGTAAAAAATTGGCTGGTGGGACGCACCCAGAGAGTAGTGGTGGATGGGTTGTACTCAACCTGGTGAGATGTGAGCAGTGGGGTACCCCAGGGCTTGGTCCTTGGGCCCACACTCTTTAACATCTTCATCAGCGACTTGGATGAGGGGGTGAAAAGCACGCTGTCCAAGTTTGCTGATGACACTAAGATGTGGGGTGAGGTGGACACACTTGAAGGGAGAGAGAGGCTGCAAATAGATTTAGACAGACTACAAAATGGGCAGATAAGAATAGGATGGGGTTCAACGTAGATAAATGCAGGGTGCTGCACCTTCGGAGAAGGAATCCATAGCATACGTACAGGCTGGGGAGTTCCCCTCTTGAAAGCACAGAGTCAGAAAGGGATCTTGGAGTCATTATTGACTCTAAGATGAACATGAGCCACCAATGCCAGACCGCAGCCAGCAAGGCTAGCCATACCTTGTCATGCATCCAAAGATGCATCTCAAGCCGGTCCAGAGAGGTGATACTCCCCCTCTATGTGACACTGGTCAGGCCACAGTTGGAGTACTGCATCCAGTACTGGGCGCTGCACTTCAAGAGGGATGTGGCCAGCCTGGAGAGGGTTCAGAGGAGGGCCACCCACTTGGTGAGAGGGCAGCAGGACGGGCCCTACGAGGAGAGACTGAGAGACCTGAACCTGTTCAGCCTCAGCAAGAGGAAGCTGAGGGGGGACCTGGTAGCTGCCTACAAACTCATCAGGGGAGATCATGAAGCAAATAGGAAGAGCCCTATTCTCCCCAGCACCACCTGGGGAGGTGAGGAACAATGGTAATAAGCTGATGGAGAATAGGTTTAGGTTAGAGATAAGAAGGCAATATTTTACAGTTAGGGTGGCCAATATCTGGAACCAACTTCCCAGGGAAGTGGTCCTTGCCCCTATCTTGGGCAAATTCAAGAGGAGGTTGGATGATCACCTGTCTGGGGTCTTGTGAACCCAGC
>NW_017729025.1:68660555-68661116 GCF_001723915.1 Gavialis gangeticus
CAGGCTAGATGATCTGTTCAGGTCCCTCCTGACCCTAGCTACTATGAAACTATGAAACTATGGAAGAGAAGACACGCTTGCCATTAGGGGAGAGATGAAGCCCATAGCCTATTGACTGGCTATGACCTGCTGCCACCTGCAACAGCATGTGGCCCCAAGGCCATGCACCTGCTGGACCTGGAAAAGGACTGCATGGCCACAGCAGAGACATCTGCACCTCTGAGCCAGCTGCCAGTGGGCTCTGGCTGCACAGTTGGCCTTTGTGCAACACTACTGCCATGTGTGCTGCCACCCAGCCATCTGAGCAGCTATCACCCAGAAGATGTTCTCAATATGGTGGCCTGCTTTGAACTGTCAAAGCATTCTACTGGCCTCAAGTGGCCAGGAGGTCAGCCACCTCCAGTTGGGTCCCAGGTGCCCGCCCTGAACAGGCCCCTCTGCCTGGGTGTTGCCAGTTGCCTCACCAGCAGGAATTCTGGTGTTCCCTATTTAAAAACTGCAAAATCTCTGATAGAAAAATCCCAAATTCACTCTTTAAAATACCCCAATATCCATATTCTT
>NW_017729025.1:68661450-68673236 GCF_001723915.1 Gavialis gangeticus
TATATATGGGGGGGGGGGGAAGAGATCAGTTGGGCAATGTTTTATTTCTATATGTACAATGTTAAAGCAGTTTGGAAGCCTGCTAGCATGTCTATCATCATAATAGAATAAAACCTAAAGATCTATATGTTTTGATATTCACTTCTGGTTTTCTTATCACACGATGTGTGCATGATGGGGGATGTGGGGTTTGCAGGAGGGGGTGGGAAGCAGTGCGGAGGGATGTGGGGGGATGTGTGGGTGGTGTAGAGGAATGTAGAGGGGTACAGTTCAGTGTGTGGGTAGGTATTGAGGGATTCTGGGGGGACTGTGGATGTGGGGGGACTGTGTGAGGGAGCTCCCCCCTGCTGGGCCACAGCCCCACCTGCAGGGCCCATAGCACCCACCAGGAGGGTGCCAGCTCCCCTCCACAGGGCCACAGCTCACCCCTGCAGCAGCAGCAGCAGCCATGGGGTGCTCAGGGCCCACTGCTGTTGGAGCTCCCCCATGGTGTGACACAGCCCCAATCACCTCAGAGCTGGTGCCACTTGTGTTGCTTGTCACAGGTGCAGCCCAGCCTGGTGTAGCATGGCACAGTGCAGTGCGGTATCATGACCTTTCTGCAGCCCCAGGCCACTCATGCTGTCACCTGGAGGCCGGCACTGCTTGTGGGGACTGTGTGTCATTCTGGGCCAAGTCCTGCCTCCATGGAACCAGCCCAGCCCAGCGGTGTGCGGGGCCCATGCATGTAGGACCCAGCCTCACATGACACATAGTCCGCATGAGTGGTTCCAGCCCCTGGGTGATAGTGCAAGTAGCCCAGGGCTGCAGAAATGCACATGGCACCGTGCAGAGCTGAGTCACATCCATAACGAGTGGCACAGGCGGTGCTGGCTCTGAGCCAGTCAGGGCTGTGCAGCACCACAGCGCTGACTGTGGGGGGCTCCAACAACAACAGGCCCTGAGCTCCCCACAGCTGCTGCCACTGTGGAGGAGAGCTGTGGGCCCTGTGGGGGACCCACACCCCCCAACTAGCACCCCCCCACACACAATCCCCCACAGTCCTCCCACATAAGCACAACCCTCCCCCACACATACAACCACCCCTCCACAGTCCTTATTTACCCCTGACAGTGCCCATGTCCTGATCCTTGTTGCCACACTTCTGCTTGTCCCAGCAGACTAAGGGTGCATGCCCCGCATGCTGACATAGAGATGCTCTGGCCAGAAACCAGAGCATCTCTCTGGAGGATCAACTTCCCAGTTACCTCAGGGCACAGTCCAAGTCTGTATACTACCCTGCTTTTTTCCCCTGGGGTATTTTTTTATATCTGGATATCTAGGTATTATTCTTTGAGCCTGCACTGCAAATATGCAGTGTGGAGAACATTTTTTCATTTTCATGCATGTTTGTCTGGATGCGCCCATAAGGTGCACATTCAGATACCATCACTAATAGGTAGAATCAATTGGGCTCCATTTTCCAAGCTGTTCTGTGGAAGTAAACAGTGAAATTCCAAATGATCCCATTTCACTAAAGGAACCTTTAGAAGATGTGTTCTTTGATGTTGTAATAAAATGTCATTTCTTTTCTAAGGTAATTCGTTTTTCATAAGAAAATAGTGGCTTGACACCAACAGCCTCAATATTAGGCTAGTCTATAATGCCGTACCTAGCTAAATCCTAGCCTCCCTGTTCATAACAATCTTTTAATATCACACTTCATCTTTATGCCATTCATTCTTTTCATATTCTGGTTGTAAGTATAAAAATCACACTAGACTGTGGGTGGCCAGGTCTGGGGGTCACCTCAGTCAGAACAGGCCAGGAAGTCAGAAGCTAGGAGATCTGTCTGGAAAACCAAGTCGGGGATACAGAGAGTCATGCAGGGCATAAGGTCAGGAGATCTGCTGGGTCAGGTATCCAAGGACTCCATTAATCAGTAGCAGCACAAACCAAGGGTGCAACAGCCTAGATAAAAGGTTGAGCGCTGTTCCCCAGATCCTTCCCCTTTGGGTCAGAGGTTTGTATGGGAAGGAGTAAAAGGTCATCTGACCCTGTCTAGCCCAATGTCTAGGCCCACATGGGGGTGGTCCTGGTTATACATATCTGCTCCAGTGTTGCAGTGAGCCACTGTGCTGGGCAGGCCGAGGCCCCAAGTTTGAGACCACAACCTGACATTATTCCACTCAATACCCCCCCAAACAACCTCTTCTACCTGGTCTGAGTTTTCCTGGGTGGTCCTGGTGGAAGTTCTTTACTAGATATGGTGCACAGATGCTTTCTATGGATTCCCATATGCATTCCTCCTAGTCTGTACTCCTCCCAGTCTACTAGGTACTGTAATTTCCCTTCCTACCATCTTGAGTCCAGAATGTCTTTGATCATGTACTCTTCTTGGCCATGTAACTCTACAGATTGTGGATGAGGTTAGGGTCAGTGAGAGAGTGTGTTTTCTGTGTAGTGCTTAAACAAGGAAAAGGGAAAGACTGGGTGGATTTTCAGTGTTGGGGGAGCTGCAATTCAAAGGTAACCACATTTATTTGATGACTGATACAGAAGGGGACAATGTACCTGTGATCCAGTTTCTGTGAGGACTGGTGGATGCAGAGGTATTCTGTTGACAGCCATACTTTCTGTCCTACTGAGTAAGCAGGCCCCTGTTGCCGATGTTGGTCTGCATGCTGTCTGTATGCCTCCTTTGCCTTTTCCAACTGGGCTTTTAGTTTCCTTAGGACTTCCTGTACATACTGTACCTAGTCTATAGGTGAAATGTTATCAGACATGATGTGTAAGCTGGGGTGTAGCCAGAGGTGAAGCCATATTTGGCAAAGAAGGGCATTTGTCCAGTTGAGGCACACTTGGAGTTGTTACAGGTGAACCTGACAAGTTTTAACAGAAGATTCCAGTTGTCTCACTGGAAATTGAAGCAATAGCAGATCTGCTGCTCTGGGACCTGATGTGTTCTCTTCACTTGACCACTTGTTTGTGGGTGGTACGAGGACAAGAGCTGGGCATGGACTTCCAGAAAATTCAGGATAGTGTGCCAGAATTAAAAATGAACTGTAGCTCACGGTTGGAGGTTAAGTGGCTTAGGAGACCATGAAGGTCAACCACATGGTCCTCTCATAATTGGGCTGTGTCATTAGTAGAGGGCAGACCTGTCCATGGAATGAAGTGGGCCATTTTGATTAACTAGTCCATCAGTGTCAATATTATAGAATATCCGTTTGATTCAGGCATCTCTACAATAAAAATCTAGGGAAATGGCAGACCAGGACTGGAGGGAGGTGGGGCGCGGGCGGTGAGGAACAGGGACAGGATGGAGGGCCCACAGGGTTTCTGTGTGGGTCTTTTAGTGAGGGCACAAAGGTCATGGGAGAGGACAAAGTCTGAACAGTTTCATGCAGAAATACCAAGCAATCAGTTGACAGGTCTTTTCATTTCCTGGGTGACCTGCTAACAGTAATTGTGGCTTATACAGAGTACAGTCAGCCTGGCCAGAACCAGAGGTGCATAGATCCTATCCTGAATGAATATTATCCCCTCCCATACTTGGTGGGACTGTTGGGATACAACAGTCTGCTTCTTAGGGTGAAGTGGGGGTAAATTTATTGGGTGGTGGCTTGAAGCAGGGTCAGCAAGTCATGGCATTCATGACACTATGTGGCTTTAGAATAGGGCTGGGTTCAGCTGGCACCTGTGCGGGGTTAGTGTCATATTTCATCTTTCAGGATAGCACATCTCCTTTTCCATTTCTGAACCAAGGTTGGTACATTATTTGGAAATAAAAATGGAGAAAGAAAAGCACCAGCATAGCTGCCTCTGATGGAGAACTTTCACCTTCCAGAAGTATTCTACATTCTTATGGTCTGTGAGGACCTGCATCTTGTGTCATGCTGCTATAAGTGCTGTGGCCTGGAGTCCTGATCCAGGATCTTATAATTACGTTTGGCTTAAATACGTTTTATAGAAAAGAATGTGCAAGGTCATAGGGCCTGTTTTGGGCCCTGCTCCTGGGAAAGCACTGCACCTATGGTGGTGCTAGATGCATCCATCTCTACCACAAATGATAATGCAGGATCTGGATGGGTGAGCACAGGGGCAGAGATGAAGGCCTATTTTAGGGGTTTGAATGCTTGCTGGGCTTCCTTGGATCAGTAGAACTGAATGTTCTTCTGCAGCAGCATCATGAGGGAACTTACTTACTTACTACTTACTTACTACTTGTTTTAAATGAATCTGCTGTAAACATTTGCAAATTCTAGGAATTTCAGGAGCAATTTGACTTGATTGTCATTTGGTCAAATATGCATTTTGTGAACAGGCCATGCTGGCACAGTCTTTTTAGTACTGTTCAGATGTGTGTTACATGTTGTCTAGGTTCTTCCAAGAAAATCAGGATGTCATCTAGATAAGTAATCACAAATTGGTCCAGTTGGTTGCATAGCATATCATTGATTAAGTGTTGGAAAGTAGCTGGGACATTGGTAAGTCCAAAGGGCATGATTAGGTATTCAAAATGCTCATACCGTGTTCTAAAAGTGGACTTCCATTCATCCCCAGTACAGATTCAATCCAGGTTACAGGCTCCCTGAAGATCAAATTTGGTAAGGATATGTGCCATTCTGAACCAAGCAAGCAGCTCTGGGATGAGGGGAAAAGTGCGCTGATTATGGACAGTAATATGGTTCAGTGTCTGATAAACAACACATAGATGGAGACTCCCATCATTATTTTTAAACAAACATGACTGGCGGAGGGGGACCATGAGTATGGTGACCCTGCATATAAAACCCCGGGCAAGGTTTTCTTTTGTATACTCACGGAGAGCAGAGAGTTTAGGCTCTGACATGGCTTAAATATGTCCCACAGGGGTTTTCACTCCCAGCTGTAGATCAATGGGACAATTATAATCTGATTTCTCTTTTTTTTCAAATAATTTTTCTCTTTTTTTCAAATAATTTTTCTTTTCAAAT
This sequence comes from Gavialis gangeticus, assembly GCF_001723915.1. Taxonomy (NCBI): domain Eukaryota; kingdom Metazoa; phylum Chordata; order Crocodylia; family Gavialidae; genus Gavialis; species Gavialis gangeticus. Next base: position 68,666,409 of record NW_017729025.1, read on the forward strand.
ATATCCACAAACTCCTGCTATTACCTGGGTAAATGGGTTTCAGGTTCTGGAGGCAGTGCCTCCAGGGCTGGGGACAGAAGTTACACATAAACTGATTTAAGCCTGTAACAGAACAGATGTTCAGTGCATGTAAACCAGTTTCAGAATGGCTGAAACTGGTTTAAGATAAATCTGGTTGAATGTAGTGTCAGACTTAACTGATTTGGGTCAAACTAGATTATGGAACGCCTGTCCCAGACCCAGGAAGGCTGCAGCAGCTAGGCCTCTAGCTTGGATCATAGAGGGATCTGTCCCCCATTCCTAGTTAACATATAATATGCAAACTTATTTGCAATGATAAATTGCAATAGTTTAGGAATCCAGGAGGCGTTTAGAAAGAAATTTCAGACTATGGATTGAGAATGTCGCCTTTGTCAATATATTATTACCTACTCACACCTCATATACACTACCATTTCTGGTCTCTGATAAACTGCAAGCCTTTATAAACTGTTGTATTTGTATTGCAGTAGCATTTAAAACATGGTTGTTATTTTCTAAACCTACAGAAAACACAATTGTTGGACTGAAAAATCTGCTATATAAATGACATTCTTAAATGGGAAGAAATGACAAATAATGAGATAGCAAATAACGGTAAAAATCTTTAGAGGAATAATCATTTGTTTGACTTCTTAACTTTCAGGATTCATGAACACCTTTGTTAACTTTTCATGAATACTTGATTGTGTTCTAATTAATGTTTGTGGATAAATATCTGATCTTTTCTAACATATAAAATCTAAACATCTATTAATATTCTCTCTTAACATTCATTTGCCAATAGTTTTGCCAGTAAAGCCAACAGAAAAAATCGCCTCAGTGTAAGGTAGAAGTTTATTTGTATTTGGAGATCTCTTTTTTCTTACTGGTGTCATGCAATAATGTAACAATACAATTTTAATGTGCAGGAGATTCTTTTCCCATACAATGTGTATATATGGTTGAATATATGTCATGTAAATACAGTATTTATTCAATGCCAAGATAAGGGTTTTCTTTATGGTAACCCCTGCCCCCCACAACTTAGAATCAAGTATTTGCAGGCGATGCTGGGTCTTGTGCTGCTATCTGGCTCCCTGTTGAGTCAGGGAGCAGTGGGGAATCAGCCCAGAGTGGAGAGCAATCTAAGGCCACGTGTAGACAAAATGAGGGGCGTGTGTGCATAACACTTTAAAGTGAGCTAAATGCTTTAGCACCACTTCAATGGTGCCAGTGTTTCCACACCTCGGCAGTGTATTGCACATTAATTCCAGCCTTTATAGGAAATTCAGCGTTATAATGCACCTTAAATGGCTTGGGGCCCAGCAAACTAAAAGTTTGCTGCTCTTACAGTTTTGGAGCGAAGCATTGGGCTCCATGCAGCTCCATGGCTCTGCAGAAAGGCCTGCACGCAGCCTGGCAGTAGCCTGGGAAAGCAGGCTCTACCCTGCCTGGTTTCTTTGTGAAAAGATGGCATTGATTGCACAACATCATTTTTATAGGGTTTTGTACAAGACACATTTTATGATGCTCAGTTTACTTGTATTTTGAAGGGAAGAGAGATAAGTACTTCTTACTTTTGGATTCAGAATTCAGGAATTTTGTGTATGCAATAACAGACAAAGATATAACCAAGAAAATGCAGAATTCCATATGCTTTTCAATCAAATGGAATAAAATTATGCACCCTCACTTTACAGAGCAGCAGCAGAGTTGTGCTAGCTGACCTGGCCCAGTAGAACACCAACTGGCAAGAGGATGCATAAATACAAGAAGCTGGTGAACTGATTAGAGACCTTGCATCCAGTGCTAGTTGTATTATGAGCTCCAGGCTAGTGCCAGGAGTTTCCCATAGTGAGTATGAGTTTCCCATAAGTCTGCATCACACAGATGAATTGTCCAGTGCCCAAAACAGAGGAGAAACTCGAAACAAAAGAAGAAAGAAAAGTCTTAATTAGAAAGCACAGTGCATGTCTTCTCTGAAAGGAAGATTCTCTTCCCCTTAAACTAGCAGCTCTGTCTACTGACAGTTCAGAAATTTAGGACCAGTTGAAAGATTTCAGTGCACAGTACTAAATATTTGGCCTTAGAAGAGAGAGAGAGAAAAAAAAACAAAACAAAATATTCCATAAGAATTTATGGAACTATATGGACCAAAACAGCAAGTCATTGTTGGAAAAGAAAAGCAAACTGCTACAAACCTATGATGCTGCAAGCAGGAATCAAGAGTTGCATGCACTGTTACTTGCTGATTTTGGTATGTAATGTTATCCCTTATAGATTGCCAAAGCACTGTTGGTGCTTTCTTACCCTTTCAGCTGGAGGTGAAATACTCAAGAACACCCTCAGGGTAGAGAACGTATTAAAACTCCGTACCTGTGTTAGCAGCATGAACCTGAATTAAATAGCATGCTGTGCCTGTGACTTTATTTTCCAATCTCTTCTGGGGAAATAATGGCTTAGGGACATAAGCATGGAAACGTCCATGAGATTTAATCCACAGGTAAAATTATTTTACCGTAGCAGAGATGAATGTGGAATTCACCTACCAAATACTAATGTAAAAAGTATCAGGGAAAATGAGAGAAAAACAAAGACAAGAAAATTCAGTTACAAGCAAAATATTCCCTATGTCTTTTCCTTACATCGCAACAGATCAAGTGGCAACTGGTTGAGGTTTTGAAGTCTGGGTCCTGTTGCTGTATAAGAAAAACATTTTTTTTGTAATGGACTACCTTGGAACTGTGTCCTTTGTCATGGTGATGTGTTCCTACTAAGAACTCATGCCCCAGAGGAGCTGCAAAGAACCTAGCATACTTTAAGCGTGGAAACAGACACCACCTTTGTGCTGCCATAAAAAATAAAAAATTGGCAGCCCAAAGTACCTTTTGCCACACCACAAATGCTCAAATACGTGGCTGCAACAGAAGGTAGTATTAAATTGTTTATTATGCCTTACATCTGTTTGCTTATGACAAAAGAGTTCAGGCATCATGAAGCTGCCCAGGCTCTCCAGCCTTCCCAAGACAGTGGCTCTGTGGGTTTGAAAGCAGGATCAGCCATATCAAGCCTTGGGAGTTCCTGTCTCACTTCCCTATTTACCCAGACATGTTCCTCCAGGGATGCATTTGGGTAGGTGGGGAAATCAGGATTTTAGGGTGCATGCCTACAAGTGGGTGTTTATGCTTTCAGAAAAGCACCCCATGTGACAAGTGGGGAGATCCTTCTGAAGGGGATTTCTCCAGGCATTTGTAAATGCAGAGATGGGGCTTTGTTCAAATCCTGCTCTGCACTTACAGACATCCACAGCAAAATCCTTGGCAAAGGGATCCCCACCCCCAATGCATCTGCAAACATAAAAGGGGGACCCACCCACATTTTCTGCAAGTTGCAGACATGCCCCAAATGAAGATGGGGTAACCAAGGATGTCTACTGACCTCCCCAGACCAGTCAGCTATGCTGTGACACATTGCACCACAGCTAAGTGTACTCCACTAAAAACACTGGTTTCCTGCCTAAGAGTTAGGGCACATCTACATGTGCACCCGACTGTGCAGTTGTTATTGCACAGTCATTTAGTAAGTACTAAATGACTGTGCAGTAACCACCAGTACTGTGCAGTCCTGACACCACATGGGTCTTTCTGCATAGTAACAGCTGCATCACGGTTTATGCCTGCTGATGCTACATCGCCATAGCTCATTGCAATGGGAACATAGTGTCTTGTGTAGACATGCCCACAGAGTGTAAAAAGAGTAATCCATTTAACTGAGTTTATTTCAAGGAATTGTCTCTTTGCATGCCAGCCATATGTGCATCTTTAGGAGCACTGCTGAGAGTAAACTCAGACAACATGGACTTTCCCTTTTTTCCCCAATTTTTTTCCTTTGTTGCTCAAATGATGAGTATCCCTCTCGTGATAATATTCAGTTATTTTTCTTAAGCAAATAAAGGAAAGATGTGGGAGTGACAGGGTGAGGATAGAGTGGAGGAACGGTAGGAACTGTCTGGTATCTCATCTGTATTTATATAGTAAAAGTCACAAAAATATTTTGAAATCCCTTCTTTTGTTCTGTGTGTATAGCCTACACATAAAAACACAAAGTTCAGTGCTTAGGAAGTGAAAGAACTGCCCATACATGCTGCAAAGTATCCCCTAACATCCACAGCATTTGAAAAAAGCATTGAAAAGAATAGACTGCCTGTCCAGGATCATGCAGCCGCAATAGACTCTGGGTTGGTCCAGCTGACAATACTAGGGGAAAAGCCCCCTAGTATTAGCTATAGCGTTAGCTACCTGGCACATTTCAAACTCAATTCTCTTCTGTTTCTAACTCACCTTATTGACTCACATTGACCTGATTCACCCGCAAGCACTGCAAAAGACAGTGGAATTTGGTAAGCAGGCTTTGTGACTAATGAAGGAGTTGATTAGCTTTTTGATTGATAGGTCTTCACTAAAGAGGGTAAAACTGAGGAAGGGGGAGACAAAAAGAAAATGTCTAGAATAAACTCACATGAATTTTATATTAGCTTTGCTGTGAATTGGGTTCAAAAGTAGTAAAGCTCAGATTGTATATTTTTATGAACTCTAGGCTTGGAATTGCCAGATTTTGAGCTGTCTGGTTCTAATCTCAGCCCTGAGGTATATGTCTGAAATGCCACAGCCACCAGGGTACAGTCATGTATGTTATCCTTTCTAGGCTCATTTAAACCTTGTGTACTAGTTTTGCTCAGGATGGAGGGCACCACCTAAGGCGCAAGACACTATTTTCTCACTCAGGTGAGGTATAAAGGCAGTAGCTCAGACTTCCCATAAAGCAGGGCTTCCTCAGAAGAACTTCCAGATTCCATCATGCACAGAGGCAGGGATAATAATGAGCAAAGCTTTCTTAATGCTAATCTCCATACTTTCCCTGCCAGCTACTTCCATGTTTCCCCTCCTGTTTCCCCATATCCCTTCCTATTTGCCTGACCCCCAAACCTTCTCCAACCCTATTTATTCCCTTCCAAAAATCCACTCTCCCTGATGCTCCAGTCCCCTCTTTTGGAATTCCAACCTCTTCTGCACCATCATCCTATCCCTCTACCCTGCACTTTCTCACCCCTGCACTACCCCCATGTTCCATCTCACGCTTATATTTCTTAGCTCTGTAACAAAAATGTTATGAGAATCTAAAAATACTATAAGCCTCTCACATTAGGGAGCTGTGTATCATAAATGCACTCAGTGCTGTTGTTCAGTAAATGTGATTATATATCCCGCATTTCATTTTATCTCTAGTTAAACAAGACTATCAACACCCCTGCCCCCCCATCCCTCCCAGGTTGGAAAACTAGCAACATGACCAACAATCTCTATAATGTATCTGCATAGAGCATTATTATCTTTCAGAAAATAGAGACCTTTCTAAATTAGATGTACAAATTAGAACAATATATTTCCATTACTGTCCTTCACCAAATCCTTTGACAGACACAGGTGTTATGAGCAATGTGCTTGCAGCTCATACTCAGATTTCTTCCAAGGATGGGATTCAATTTTCAGTGCGTAGGTGTAACTTAGGTTCAATGACCCCAGCATATCCTCTTGAGTTACCAAATTACAGAGACAATGGGCTGCCTGCAAGCCCCTTTTCCCTTGTCTTGCTGCAAAATATGATTTTAGCTGCTTTGTTGCAAGAGTGTTCTAGCAAGTGAAACTCAGTATTGCTTTCCCAACAGGGTAGTGGGTGCCATGCAAAGATAAAACAGAAAAAAAAAATATTGAGCACTTGAGGTTATTTGGGTGACAATCAAAGCCATATTTTAAACCCTTAGGCCCCACCCATACTTTACACTTAAGACCTGATTAACCAGTTAATCATGTCTTAAGTGGTCACCAAGCTACACATTCAATCAATTAATGGTGGGATAAAAAGACATAAATTAGCTACTGTAGCTAATTGAATGTGTGGCCAGGGGCTCCTGGGGTTGGTGAGCTACATCAGCTGATCAGAGTTGCCAGCTGGGAAGCCCCACATGCACCACCAAGCTCCGGAGCTGGAGCTGGAGCTAGAGCTGGGGCTGGGGCTGGAGCCGGGGCCAGGGCCGGGGCTGGGATTTTGGGTTGGTGACAGCATTGTCTGGAGCTGCGGCTGAGCTGTGAAACTGCCCCGGGTATGTAAAAAGCAGATCGCAGTTCTGACCCATTTCCAGACCTTGTTGTAAGTGCTGAAAGCTTCCAGCCCTGGAGCAGCTCCCTGCCCAGCCAAGTGCCCTGCCAGAGCTGCTGGGGCAGGTCTCCATGGAAATCCTGGCCCTGCACTGTCAGGGCTCCCCTGCTGCAGGGGTCTCCATGGGAACTGGCCACAGCAATGCAGGCAGGGACTGCTGGGAAATGAAGTCTGCTGCAGGCCTGATCTGGCCTTACTTTGCCCACCCCTGCTGTAGCAGCTACAATGTCTCAACTGTGAGGATACATGGGGCACTCTGTGGCTGAGAGATCACAGCAGCTGCAGTGTTACAGCTGCAGGGGTGTGTAGGGCACCTCCCTCTTCCCCCACAGCTGAGCGATCACAACAGCTGGTAGATGATATAAAAGATAGGTTAACTTGCTTAATTGAGTAAGTCGTAAGTTCAGTTCAAGCATGAGTAGTTCATAAGTTTATAAGTTCATAAGTTCAAGTATTTTAAGTGTTTGTCTAACAAGTTGATTAGTAGACAATTTAACCCATGCATATGACTAAGATATGTAATACTAAATATAATCTTACGAAAATGTAAGTGCTAATACAGAAGACATCTATTCTGAGGTTCGACCCTGA
>NW_017729025.1:68678236-68684537 GCF_001723915.1 Gavialis gangeticus
TATTCTGAGGCTCGACCCTGACCCAACTGGAAAGAGGAAGGTGACCCTGACCCAACTGGAAAGAGGAAGGCGCCCTCAACTGAAAAGGGGAAGATGCCCTTATGATGATGACAATCACAAGAGATAATTATAACTAACAGAAAAATATGTAACAATGACTAACCTCATTATACCATATGTAAAACAAACATATAAATATAGAGGGTTCAACCCCTCTCGGGTGTAGCTCTTGGCCCTTAAGGCGGAAGTCTACCCTTCTGCAGAAGCAATAAATTTTCTACTAGCACTCTTGTGTCTCTTGACTCATATTATCACGGCTAGTGCCCGTGACACGAGACCAGGCTGTCCTTTCCTGTTTGGGCAGCTAACTCAGGTTTTGCTGACATAGCCCTGTCAGCTTAAGGGGCTCCTCACCATAGGAGCTCACTTCTTGCCCTGCATCAGCATAAGGCATAATGGGATCTGTTTCACTGTCCCACAGTCACATCTCTTGCCATGCGCATGTGGCTTGGCAGGAGGTGTGATTGTGTGGATCTTGCATTAGGCCCCATTGCACCTTTAACTGCACATGTGCAGGGATCCTTAGTATGCAAAAAATGTTCTTGAAATCCTGTTGATTTTGTAAAATACTGGCATTGGGGTTGTTGTAATTCCAGGAACTGCTTCATCAACAGGTGTACAACGAGTAGACTTATAGAATCATAGAATATTAGGGTAGGAAGGGACTTCAGGAGGTCATCTAGTCCAACCCCTGCTCAAAGCATGAACATCCCCAACTATGTCATCCCAGCCAAGGCTGTGTCTAGCTGGGTCTTAAACCTCCCCCCCACCCAGGATCGAGATTCTACAGTCTCTTTGGTTAACCTGTCCCAGTGCTTTCTTGCTTACTACTATCTAGCACCCCAAATTTCAAGACAATCTAGAGCATGGGTGCTCAACATCCAATCCAGTTCAGTCCCTGGAATAGACCCCTGTAGAAAAGTCAACACTGACTAAGGTAACCACCTGTACTTAAAAAACACATGTAAAAAAACATGGGTAGCCTTCACTATTTGATGCATGGAATGTGAGAGGGCACCATCTTTGAACATGGCATTGTTCATTTGTGGCTAGTATCTCCTCTTCTAAGTATGGTACAAAGGAAAACTTGGTGTCTAACCCAGTGTTTTCAAGGCAAAATAACACAATAAAAATGTTTCCAATATCATAGTGGCAAAAGGAAGTAGGTTCTCAAGCTTCACATCCACATAACTGAAAAAATTTGGTACCATATATTGCCCTATCAAAATTATTATTGAGTTTGTCATATGTGTACATTTGCTACTGTCTTATTTTAATAAATAAATAAATAAATAAATACATTTTTTAACTGCTCAGTTTATTGTGTACTCATTTATTTACTGTGTATTATTTTAATGACTGGTTGCTGTTACTATATTAACTGTAGTTTAATGGGTTTAATGTTTTTTGTCGAGTCATTTATGTTTGTAGCCAAACTTACAAATACCTGTTTTTGTATTCTGTTTTTCAGATTACAGTCTGATTTGAAATACAGTGAGACCATGGCACATCAGGTTGGGAGAAGAATTACAGCTCCTGGGAAGTCACAAGAAGAACATCATGTTGATTTAAGCAAGTGCATTATCTATTAGGCTAAAAATGATCAAAAAAACGACTACAACTTCAAATGGAAGAAAATGACTCACGGAAGCAGCTGAGATTAGGAATGATATTGTCACAAAAAGATTGAGGCAAATGCCACCTGATACTGAATTTGTGTACCATGTCAATAACCAGTGTGCCATTTGTGTACCATGTCAATGCAAAACAATATGCATTGAAAAAAAAGTTTAGAGAAGGCCACCCTGAGTTCAGAAGAAGAAGGTGACCATCAACCTACCAGTAACTGTTCTTCTGAAGAGGAGACACAATGAAGAACCTTCTCTTACATGCAACCAAGTACACCTCCATCTTCATATAAATATTGGCAAATCTTCTTTGTGTTATATGCAGCCAGCAACACCATAACAAAATAAGAGATAAGTTCAACATCTGTGAAACACAATGGCTTCCAAACAATTGGCAGCTGCTCTTCATCTCCAGGATGATGTCTTCTCTTGAGTTTCAGGCCTGGAGTAAGAATCCCAAGTGTTTGAAGTAGATGTACTCTATCACAAAGTATGCCTGGAAACATACTTGAAGAAATATGACAGCTCTCTTAAGTGGTCTATTACCCAGAAATTACCCTCTCTTAAGGATACAGCTTTCAAGAAAGCAAATGAAACTGTGGGACCCATGTGGAAACATGGTTATGGTTTCATACTTTCTGAAGTAAGAGATCTCATAAACGATTTTGTGGGTTGTGATATAATAAGGAATAATGAAGTGAAGATGCATTTACAAAAGATCCGTGAAGCAGGGATATGAATGGTAAAGTCTACCCAAGGTTTTTTAAATCCCTTCACATGTGTTTTCTTAAATATAGGTGGTTACCTTAGTCAGTTTTGACTTTTTGACAGGGGTCTATGCCAGTGACAGGGCTAATCTGGCCCAAGGGGTTCCCCATGTGTCAGGAAATATGGCAGCAGGGGTAGCAATTAATATGGCCACCCTCCCCTGCTACCAAATCCTCAAACTTCAAGCTTGGCTCAGCCAGTCAGAACCAGGCCATGACCCTTTCTCTCTGCTTGCCTAGATTGAGGTCAGGCCACACCCCCTGCCCCCACCTGCAGTGCCAGTTTTGGGCTATGTTAAGATCCCCTCCCCTTCATGAGGCTGGGTTGGAGCTGTGTCAAGCCCCCATCCTACCTCCCACACAGGGCCAAGTCAACTCCCCTTCCCCCATGGGGCCAGACTGGGGCTAGGCTGCCCCCTTCTCTCCTCCATGTGGCTGGATGAAGCTTAGCCATGCCTGCAATGGGCACTGGATCCAGCCAGCAGATGGACTGGGCATTGGCCATCTGCCCCATCAGCCAAAAATGTTCATTACCACTGATATGGAATATTTAGACAAGTTGGCTTTTATCCCCATTTTAAACCTCATTGTAGTAGGACTGACTGATGCTCTGCTGCCATTTCTGTACACAAATCTTCACTCTCTGCTATCCAGGATTTAAAAAGAGAAAAGGAAACTACATTTATTTTGAGCATCAGTTTTGGAGAACTGCACTGTTGATGTTTTGACTCAGGAAATGGAACCTGATGATTTATGACATTTTATGGAACTTCACAGCATATATGCACTTTGCTTTGATTTATGGATTTTTACTAATCTAATGAGATGAATATGAAATATCAGAAAGTGAGCTGCAAGTAGATAGAAGACACCAGGGACATTTGGAAAATTAATCGAAATTTGTGTGTGTGTCTGTGTGTGTGTCTGTGTATATGTGAGCGTGCACAGAAGAGAGAGCAAGAACAGAGATTTACTATTTCTTTGTTGCGTTCATCCATTCAACCGTATGCACTATTCTCTGAGGAAGTTGCTTTGTAATAATTCTATTTCTGATTATGTTATGTACTGTACTGATGGAGGTGAAGTTATAGCAGAAATCTATCAAGGCTCAAAATAACAGATAATATTTTTTTTGTTTTAACACTCCCATGAGGTCAATTAATGCCTTTTTCTAGAACCTGAGTGCGCTAGTTAATGACCGAGTCTTTGAACATTAGCATTAACACTGCTGTCCTAAACCACTAACATTAGTCTGCAATGCAGCAAATTGTTGACAGCTAATAACAAAGCACCACAACCTGCAGCCTAATATGTGGCTGCTTCAGAAGTGTTCTCTGCTGATACATAATTGAACTAGTGCTATTTCTATTTCTTTTAATATTGCAGTTTGCTTATAACAATAAAACGGAATTGGTCAATTGGAATATTTTTTTGAATAAGTAGGGGAGCTTACAAAAAATATTTATAATTAAAATATTAGCACCTAAAGCCAGTTTATTTTTCTGTGGAATTGTATGAGGTTTTTTGCCACTGGATAGATAACGCTTCTTTATGATATGTTGCTGCATCTCTTTTTTCAATTGTGGTTTCACTACATGATAAATGAAATGCTGTAGTCGCTGTATATCTGCTGGTATTCAGCTATACACTAATGTACCCTGCAGTGCAGCAATAGTACTTCAAAGCTACATATTCAGTTGATTTTTTTTCTGTTGAAAGGTATTCTTTGTTTGTTTGTTTTAAACTTAAGCTGAATGTTGGCCTTGTACTGCAGAAGCACTGTTTTAACAAAGTTGCAACTATCACATCAAATGTACTGTGCAAATCAACTTCAAAAAAATGTCATTTCACTGCAGTCCAGTTACTCTCTATGGCAAGTAGTGACATGCAAAACTACTTAAATATCACATTAATTACACTTTTAAAAGTGTAAATATATATAAAAATACTCAAATCTGAGACAAAAATATTTCAGGTGAATGGAACAATTTGTTTAATCCCCATTTCTTTTTTAAAAAATAAAATATTGGTTAGCCAAATTTTAATTCATTTTGCTTTTTGGGATAGCCAGTGAACCAGAGTACTATATTTACACAAATACAGGATGAAAACCCCCAATTAGATTCTATACATGGAACATAACTACATTTTCCAATTATGGAATTGAATTATTGGAAGATTGTCTTAAATTCAGCTCCCCCTCCTCCCCGCCTCTACTATAGGCAATAGGGGAAAAGGTAATGAGGTGGGCAATAATGGGGTAGGCAATGGGGGGCAGTAGAGGACAGGCAGTGGGGGGGCAGATGGTAGGGCAGGCAGTAGGGGTATAGGCAGAGTGGAGGCAGTGCGGCAGGCAGTGTAAGAGTCAGACAGTTTGCCCTCTGCTTCTAGTCCCCCACTTACATCCCATTGTACCTTCCCCTAATAGCGTCAGGCCTCGGCTCCCCCTTCCCATGACCCCTCTGCCCTCTTCTTTCCTCCACACCACTTGCTCCTCCACAGCCTCAGGTTCCTGCAACCCCTTCCTCTCATCTCTCCCCCCAGCACCCAAAGTCTCTATTCCCTGCCTGCCCCTCCACTCACCATTTATCTTTGCTCCATGCTGGCAAGCTCCATCCCTGTTGCATCCTGAGGCATTAAACATGGTTCTAACCTGGCCCTGTGATACTGGCATAGAGCTAGCGCTGTTGCTACGGGGCCAGACTGGAGCATGTACTCTGTACTCTATGCTGCCATGAGGATGGAGCTTGTTGGTGTTTAGAAAAGGTAGGGAGGAGTGAGGCAGAGGGGGAGAAGGTGGGGCTTGAGGCTGTTGGAGAGGAGTTGTGGGGGTTTTTCAGAGGCAGCAGGGGCTAGGTGGCTTTCCCCACTCCCTGGCTAGGGACAAACATTCAAAAAGCCTGAGCCTGAACTGATTCAATCTTTGCAGGTTAGTCCAATTTGGCTAGGCTAAATCAATTTTGTAACTGGACAGACATCCCAGAAATGCAGGCACATGCCTGTAGTGGCTCAGGCTAGAAGCTGGGGGGCACTAGAGCAGCTCTCCCTTCCTCCCACAACATGGAGCTGAGGGAAGCATGGTCAGGATTAGATGGTCAGATGGGGCAGGATTAACCCACCAGGGGATTGATAACAGTGTTTATTACCCAATTAAGAAAACAACAGGGGACATTAGGAGCTAGCTACTTGTTGATTCTTTCTGTTGATTCATCATGGACCATAGCCAGCATGTGGTCTTCTATGTAATACACAGACACTTCTTCAGCAAAGCAGAGGGGAGTGGGGAATCTCTGCTTAGCAGGCAGTGGGGAGGGGGAGGAGGGGAGCAGCCTGCAATCTCTGGAGCTCTGGCCAGGGAGCAGAGGGGAGCAGCCAGCCCTTGTGTGGAGCAGAGAGCCCTGCCCAGCCTGGAGAGCTTGCTGGGATGTCTGGTTTATCTTAAACCAGCAAGGGTTCTGGGACAGACACTGCATAAACTGGTTTGAGCCAAATCAGTTAAGTCTGATACTACATTCAGCCAGGTTTATCTCAAACTGGTTTCAGCCATTTTCAAACTGGTTTATGTGCACTGAACATGTGTTTTGTTATAGGTTTAAACCAGTTTCTGATCACTTAAATTGGGTTATGTGTAATGTCCCTAGCCCCCATGTTAAATGGGTTAAAAAGCTCATCTAATTGAGTAAATAAATATGGCATATAGCACTAAGACCTAGGAGACATATGCTAATAAGGTAGGGCCAGAGGACTGGAAGGCAGTAGTATACCTAAGTGGTGACTGGATCAGCAACACAGGCACCAGTATAAAGTAGGGGGAATAAATACAGCAGCTGCAGTCACTGCCAGGCA
>NW_017729025.1:68689537-68690181 GCF_001723915.1 Gavialis gangeticus
AGAGGACTGGAAGGCAGTAGTATACCTAAGTGGTGACTGGATCAGCAACACAGGCACCAGTATAAAGTAGGGGGAATAAATACAGCAGCTGCAGCCACTGCCAGGCAGCTGCATAACCCACCCCGCAGTTGCCATTACCACCTGCACTGCCACTGCCCAGGATGCAGAGCTGTCTTGTTATGCCTCTTCTGGAAGTGAGCTCGCAGGTCACCAAATGCAAGTTCCTTGGTATCACAGGCACCCACATCATATAATCTGTTTTCTAAACTTAACAAGATCTAATATAAAATCAGTTAGGCCCTCTGGATTTCCATTGAAAGACTATTTCAAAACCTTTCTATGGATGAATAGTAGTTTTCTAATTTCCACCCTACATTTATTTTATATACTAACAAGAAAGTTTATAAGCTTACAACAGAACCCAGGCCCTTGAAGTAAATACTAGAATAAACTTTCTCACTGAATTAAACATTAGGAAGTAAGTGAGAAGTAAAGAGACTGAGAAGGCATATTTCCTGAATGGGTACATTTGAAGAGGTTAAGCTAACATTGTCAGCAGTAATATGTAAGTGAAGTTAGAATTACAGTACTTTGAAACTCTGTTAATTTGCACCAGCAAACTAATTAGCTTGGTTCCAAAGATC
>NW_017729025.1:68695181-68700751 GCF_001723915.1 Gavialis gangeticus
TAGTAGGATATTTAATTGACTTTTTAGAATGATGGTTCCAAAGATCTAGTAGACAGACTCCTGTTTTTTTTTTTGGTTGAAGGCAGAATTTGAGTTTGGGTTAAGATTAGACTATAGGGTTTAGGTTCAGATCTGAAGCTAAAATGTAGCCAAGAGTCAAGGGCTGATATTTTGTCTCTTTGCAAAAAACCCAGCAAAATAAAAACAAAACAAAACAAAACAGAGAAAAGAAAAACTCTTATGAGATCATCTGTTCTTATCTGTTCTTAATGATTTCTGCTATTTTATGATCAAACTTCTACAGAACACCTGTTGTTGTTAGAGGGTGGCTAGAATAACACAAGGAGAAAAGAAAAAAATCCATGGGCCTTTTTCGGTTTTGGCAATGCAGCTGTGTCCAGACTCAGGAGGTCTGTTTGCACCTCCTATGCTTTATTGGAATGCCTCCTAAACTATAAGGACCAACATGTTTAAATTCTTGATCCTGGCTGTACTCCCTCTTTAAATTCTAAAATTATTAGTCATAGAACAACAGGGGAGGGATTCATAAATGTTATATTTTTAAATGAACTGTTCAATAAATAGTGGTGGAGCTCAGACAAAATGGAAAGGAATGCAATAGTTGAGAGTCTTATTCCATTTATTGCAGGAGAATTCCATTTCCACTCATTCTTCTATATCATGCACTGATATTTCATAAAAGTTACTGAAGTGACCCTGTAGACCAGTCTTAAAAGTGGGCAATGAAAACTAATAATACTTGCAAGTCATCCACTTTTGTATGGCAATAAAAATTCTACCTTAGAAAAAGATTGTTAAACAAATGCTACAAACATTTACAAGATTTTAAAGTGATCCATCTAAATTATGGAAAAATTCCAGACAAAATTAAGAAGTTAAAAAAAAATCATAGTTCATTGAAATCCAAAACTGAAACTGAACTGTTATATATTTAAATCTGGACAAACATAAAATAAAGACAGCATATGAATAAATGTAATCAAGACAATCATTACCAGTGTTCTTGTTAATAAACCTAAATTCTTGTGGAATGTTCTGAAAGTAGCCTTACCTATTTAATGATATGCTAGAGCCTGACAGATTTCACTGAGTAAAATTTTGTTTCTTTTCTTCTCTTCTGCCATACCTTGATGGGATTATTTTTCTGTTGTAGCAGGGAGGCTGCCCCAGGGTCACTAAGAAATCTCTAGCCTACCTTGGCCAGTGAGTCCCTCCTGTACCCAGCTGACCCCAGTCTTGTTTTTTAATGCCCTAAGCAAGGCCCCCTGGCCCTCATTTTTTCCTGGCTGCTTATCCAAAATGCAGCTGGCCTGTTGCTTTCTCCTCTTAAACAGGAGTTCCTGGCTCCCTCTTACAGATAGATATAGGGAAGCTGCAAATGCACTGATATCAGGGAGGACTGTAGTGAAAAAATGAACAAATAGATGGCACATTGTGTTTCTTTGTCAATCTAGAACATTTCTGAATGCTTCTTGTATGCTTGGGGAGACTGATGGCAACACATTTAGGTAAGATTGCCTAGGGAACTCCCTTTATTTTTCTGGTTTACCAGAATTAGCTTATTGAATGTTCAGAGTATAAGATAAAATCCCTTTACATTCCCAGATATTTTCCTTGGTATGACTCATAGTACACGTCTAGGCATTGCCCTATGGTGATGTTGCTACTGTACCGTGCTTTAGTACTTCCAAAAGTACTGCCTATACTGCGTTGTACTTGCGGTGCCGTTATTTTAAGCAGCTACTTCCCCATAGTGGCACGGTATAATGGGGGAGCATGCCACTACAACAAAGTAGCTGCTGGTCATGTGTAGGCACCTGTAGATGCTACGTTGCCATATGGTGGCACTATGACAATGTAGTGTCACATGTAGACATGCTTATAGAGACTTATCCTATCTTCTAATTGACAGTTTGAATAGTTTTATGATTTACTTCTAGGGACAGGGACTAGTAAATCAAGACTATGATCCAAAGCCTACCAAAGTTAATAGAAAAAAACCCAACTGACTTTGATTAGATTGAAAGAGGACCTTGTTTTATTTTTTCTTATCAACTGTTTTTAGTATGCTATGAATTTCTTGAAATGAATAATTATGTGTGAAGATGTTAATACGTTATCATTTTGGGCACTGGGAGTATTTTACAAATAATAAGGATTAAAAGTAATATAGCCAATGAAGGGAAATTGTCACAGAACTTGTGAACAAAATTTTTTAAGGAATGAAACGTTTCAATATTAAAGCCTTAATGTGATTTTACAGATTATTTCATTTTTGAAAAAATTTCTGAATTTTTAAATTTTAAAACACTTGAACTCCTGGTAAATTACTGGGTATTGGTTATAGGCATGTTGGTCTAAGGACAGAGGCAGACAAGTTTCTCTGGGTAAATGTGTTATATTTTATTAGACCAACTAAATAGTTGGAAAAATTGTTCTTTTTACAATCCATCTGCAAGTGTATATTCTTCATAAATTAAAACATATTTAACTTTAAGCACATGATTACTTATATTTCTATTCGACAAAGTATTTATACATTGATTTCCAAAGACTTAAGCATATCTAAATGTCTTGCTAAATCAAGGCCCAATACTCCAAATTAATTACAGAATAATGCAAACATTGTAAAATAATTTCTCTCTCTTAAGAGGGCAGAATAATAATGACCCATATGTTGTCTAACATATTGAAATGTAACACCTTTGATAAGATAATACATAGTTTTGAAATTCAGTCTTACTGTCAATGTTCTTTATTTTTGGGACAGTGAGGATGGTAAATGTGTCCAGGTCTTCTTTACTATAAGTTTCCAGCCACCTCTGTTGGAGGCATATCTGTAGGTTTTCTGTTCTATAAGGAATGTACAGTTACTCAGGACTGTATAAATTGGCCTTTTCAACAGAGGGTAGTTTGGAAGAATTTAAAAGAACTTAGGATCCATTCTCTGATTTTTTTAAAGCCCTGCTGGAGAAGCAGGTGATTAGTTAAATGCTGGGAAACTGTTAAAATATAAGAATAGAAGGTATAGCTGTTGGATGCAAGATGCAGAAATATGTGACAGAAGCAGCTTGAAGGTTTTCTTTCATTACCAGTCATTTTTTATTTGTTTATATGCCCTTTCCCATTTTCTTATTTTAAAAGATTGAGGTCACTCTTCTAAGAAGGACAGATTTATAATATAGCACTGTATCCAACAAGGTATTCCAATTTTAGAAAAAGTCTTGGTACTCTCCTAAGCCTGTAAAAAAGTTGTTAACCAGCAGAACACTGCAAAATTTCTGACATCCCTTCATATGCTTTCAGAAACTTGTTTTATCTCCATTGTTTTATGTAGAATACATAAAAGCACACAAGAAAAAAGGAAATGCAGAGATGTCTGGGAAATAGTTATTATATATGAGGGAAATGAATGGACCAATCTTGGACGCAGTAAAGAATTTTTTTTTTTTATCTGAGTTAATTTGCTATTTGTGAAATGTTAATATTATTAATATTGCAGTAACATCCAGTGACTACAATGAATATGAGGCTCATTATGCGTGGTGCTGTACAAACACATGGTAAAAAAGTCTCTGCCCCAAAGAGATTTCAAGATGAATACATCACACAAGCCAAGATTGAGAGAAAGAAAGTACTTTCCCATTTATAGGTGCAGAACTGATTGAAGACAGCTTAATGACTTTCTAAAGGTCACACAGCAAATTCGGTGCCTGGGTGAGAGGTTAACCCAGACACCTTGAACGTAGATTAATATTTCAACAACAACCCATCCAACTTGCTCTTATATTTCCCATTATTGTTATGGGTTTATATATAGCTTCAGAGTATCACATTAACTTATTCCAAATACAAATATTCCATTTTTCACCATTCTAGAGAACGGTTCCTTGATTTTGAGTTTAATACATATATTAAATGAAGAAAAATGCATGAGAGTCAGCAGAAAAGCTCTCATTGACTTTGGATCAGAACTGCTACATGAAAAATAATAATAGAAATGTACATAGAAACTCCATAAGTCAACTGCAAATATATGAAATACTCTTTGAAAGGGACAATACTAATTTAGAAATCCCTGCTTTGCTGAATCAATCTAGGAAGAAAGAAAGAGAGCAGCAAAGAAACATTTGAGAAATTGTTTAAGACAAGAAAAAATGTAATTTAATCTATTTCATGTAAAACAGAAATCTTATTTGTAATCCATTTTATAGTCTAAGGAGTAAGAATAAACTTTTCCAATTAAAGAACTAGAGGATATTAAATCTAGAATACTGGCAGCAGGAGAAAGGTGAGAATTGTACACTGAACATTTCAAAGATGAGGAGCAGGTGGAGAAATGGAAACCAGTTGGTATCGAAATGAGAAGCTCAGATGGCATTATTTGAAAGCGAAGATGCAAATCATAAACATGCTGCAGACATTATGTGGGAGAAAAAAGGATTTTGCAAATGTAATGCTCTAGGGGGAAGATTTTACTTTGTTTATTAATTTGAAAGGTAGAGGTAAATAAACCCTGTTTCTTTGAAATATGGCAGCCAAAAATAGCTAATTCTTCCCTCCCAATTACTGCAGCATGTGCAATAATATTTTTTTTATGCTTGTAAAAATATATATATTTTTTTTCTATTCTGAACAAGCAAAAGCAAAAAATTAGGACTGCATTGTTGGAAGTTATCACCACATGGATTCACTAATTTCAGTAAACATTTTGCTTATCCTTGGAAATGTGCTTACCCTTTGGATGCTACTGACCTGAAATATGTATATTTAGAATATCATTAGAATATGATAGAAGATTTAAATGAAACAATACTTTTCAAGTATTAGTTGTATACAGAATTGCAACCCCCACCAGAAAAAGGATCACTATGTCCCTTTATAAATCCATGGTGCTTCCACATCTGGAATAATTCATGCAGTTAGGATTTCACCACCTTAGCAAAGGATATAGAAGAACTAGAAAAGGTACAGAAAAAGGCAAAAAAGGAAGAGCAGATTTATGGAGGGCTTTTCATAAACACTCTAGGACATTTCCACTTAGAAAAGACATGCTTCAGGGTGGGTGGAGGGAGGGGGGAATAAGATAGAGATTACAAAATATGAAGTGTTGCAGAGAAAATATATAGGGATTTATTCTCTCTCAACATAGAAAAACTAAGGGACAAAATGAAACTAGTAGGTTTAAAGTTAACAAAAATAAGTTCTTTGTCACACATCATATAATTAACTTGTGAAGTTCATAGCCATATGGGCTGCTGACAGGCGAGAAACAAAACAACACAAAACAAAACAAAACAAAACCACTTTACCAGAAGAGGAAGTGCATTGGTTCAACCCAGCTCCCCAGCATCTGTATAGGTAGTGTTCTTCAATGGGGCTTTTTGGCACATTTGTCTAATAGCTGATTCAATCAGTTATTACATAAAAATGCCAAAAAGCTCTGCTGAAGCATGTGATCTATACAGACATTGGGGGATCTGGGTCAAATAAATGTGATGCCTCTTCTGGGCATGAGTTGCACTCAGTGCAGAGACATGCTGAGCTTA
>NW_017729025.1:68700839-68701654 GCF_001723915.1 Gavialis gangeticus
CACAAGTATTAGACAAATTCATGGGGGGAAAGTCAGTCCATAAGTATCAACATGAGAGATAGGAATGCAGCCTCTGAATCAGGACTTCCTAAACCTCTGAATGCTGAAAGCTGCAGTGGAAGAGGAAGAGGTCTGGCAAATTCTCGGTATGTTTTGAACATTTTCCCCACTGTCCTCAGCATCCACTCTCTGCTACTGTGCAAGTCAAAATACTAGATTGGATGAACTCAGTAAAAATCAGTTATGTTTTTATGTTATGATAAGGATACTATACTGAGAGTATTTAACAATACGTTTCTCACTATAAACGTTGTTAGGAATAAATACTATTGGAAATAAAGTTTCAGATACTGATGATAACTAGAACATTTTTTTGGCTTCCCTGTTGTTGAATTAGGATTGAGTTAAACAGTAGAAGGACTGAATATGGATTGTGTATGGTAAAGTTGGCCAGAAACCTATTGCCACTTTACCCTTAAATTTAAACTGGACATTTTCACTTTTCTAAATAATCCTTAGCAACATAATCATTTTGGATCCTGAGTCTGCAGGGCGACAGTGCCTTCCACATAGGGAAAAGAATAGGCTTATATGGCACAGTACTCCTCAGCACAGTGTTTAGACATTTTGGAAGGAGTTTGAATTTTTTTTTACCATTGAAGCACTCTGTATCTAGATGCATTGCTGATGGTGTTTATCTGCCAGCAGAAAAGTGTAGTGTGGACTGAAGCACGACAAAATTCAGGGAACTGCCTCAGCAATCTAAACCAACAACCGCTTGTGAAAGAGTAGTTCATTTTCCAGAATCAGTCAGT
>NW_017729025.1:68706654-68725708 GCF_001723915.1 Gavialis gangeticus
TGGATCCTGAGTCTGCAGGGCGACAGTGCCTTCCACATAGGGAAAAGAATAGGCTTATATGGCACAGTACTCCTCAGCACAGTGTTTAGACATTTTGGAAGGAGTTTGAATTTTTTTTTACCATTGAAGCACTCTGTATCTAGATGCATTGCTGATGGTGTTTATCTGCCAGCAGAAAAGTGTAGTGTGGACTGAAGCACGACAAAATTCAGGGAACTGCCTCAGCAATCTAAACCAACAACCGCTTGTGAAAGAGTAGTTCATTTTCCAGAATCAGTCAGTTCATAGAATCATAGAATCATAGAAGTCAGGTCGGAAGGGACCTTGTAGATCTTCAAGTCCGACCCCCTGCCTGGGCAGGAGAAAAACTGGGCTCAAATGACTCCAGCCAGGTAGGCATCAAACCTCTTCTTAAAGATCCCCAGGGTAGGAGCCAGCACCACTTCCCTTGCAAGAGGTATCTCCTCTCACAATAACAACCATGCAGAGCATGGTGCCACTTTATACACTAACTCATTTAGTTAAGTCTCTAAGGTGCCACTCTTCCCTGCCTTCTGCCTAACTTTAGTCAAACATGGCTAACTACTTCTCAATAACAGTGATATCCTGATATTGGGAAGTATGCAAATCTTAGTCTGGCTGCTTTAAAGTGTCTAACCAAATCCCTAGATTCCTGTCTAGTCAACTGCAAATATATGAAATACTCTTTGAAAGGGACAATACTAATTTATAAATCCCTGCTTTACTGAATCAGTCTAGGAAAAAAATTAAGAGAGCAGCAAAAAAAATTTGAGAAATTGTTTAAGAAAAGAAAAGAAAAAATGTTATTTAATTTATTTCATGTAAAACAGAAATCTTATTTGTAATCCATCTAATAGTCCCGCAGAAGCCCTTAGAATCTAAAATGAGGTGACAAATAAATAGCAAAAAGGGTGGGATGCAGGAATAGAGGCCAAGAGAAAGCTAGTAAGATAAATGTGGCATGTTTTAAACTTATGCAAAATTATTAGTGGTAGCTTTTTTTTTAAAAGGGAGATGGGGAGTAATGACATGGGTGAACATTAAGGAGAGAGTGTATAAAAGGGTTATTTGGGAGAAAATAGGGGAAGTGGCAATCATAGAATAGGCCACTGATAGACATTAAATTAAAAGTGCAAAGGGATCTGTTGTGGGATTGGGGATCAGATCCCATTTTCCCCATATTGCTTGTGCATATGGATTCTGAGATTATGACCCCATAATTCTTGCACTAACATGGAACATACTTGGTTTCCATGCAGTCCTGTGGCTGGGTGCACCAGCTGATCTGGGCTGCCAGCCAGGGAACATACAGGCAATAAGGGCGTAGATGCACTCTCCATGCTGGGAGCCCTGATCAACTGACTGATGCTCCCAGCCAGGATAGCACACGGGAGCCAAGAGATCCAATGCGAAGAGACCCCCAAAGTTTACATAGTACAACTCCATATCTGATGCAGGATTATCCCTATCCAAATCGATTGTCTAACCTAGGGACGGGCAATTATTTTTAGCGGAGGACCGCTTACCCAGTTTTGGCAGGCTGTCGAGGGTGGGGAAGCCCCTCCCCTTGACAGGTGCCCCACCCCTTGACAGGTGCCCCGCCCCCTGGTCACCATCTTGGGACCAATGTTCCAATGTCTTGGGACCAATGTCCCAGTGCCAGCACCGGTGGGGCACAAGCTGGCAGGGGTCTGTGGAGCCAGGCTGGGCTGCACTGGCAGGGAGGGGGGAGCTGGCCCAGTTCCATAGAGACCCTGCCAGCTGGGACCCTGGACTCCTGTCACTCTGCTCTGGGCCCTACTGGCACTGGCCCCGGGACACTGGTGTGAGCCCTGTTCTCCCACTGGCTCCCCACCTGCTCACACCCAGTGCCCCCCAGCCCTGTGGTACAGGCAGTGGGAAGTGCACAGCACCAAACCCCTGCTCACCAGCAGGGAAGAAGCTGGTGCTGAGTGTTGGGAAAAGTGGCCCCTTGCCTGCCCCATGGCCAGTGCTCCCTGCTGCAGGTGCTCACAGCCCTCACGGCACTGTCTGGGGCAGGCACAGGCAGTCTCATGCAGGCTGCAGGTGGCTGCAGTGCAGGGTGCTGGCCATGGGGCAGGCAAGTGGCCGCTTTTCCCCATGGTCAGCACCAGCTTGTAACCTACCCCACTGCCAGCTTGGCAGTGGGGCTGGGTTACAAGCTGGTGCTGAGCATGGAGTGGGGAGAAAGAAGCCCCTCCCCACCCCATGCCCAGTGCCCCATGCTGCAGCCACTCTCAGCCTGTCTTGGGCTTGTGCCTGCTTTGGACAGCCCTGCATGGGCTGCGAGTGCCTGCAGTGTGGGGCGCCAGCCATGGCACAGGTGAGGGGCCACTTTTCTCTGCACAGGTAAGGAGCCCAGGGAAAAGCTGAGCGTGGGGGGGAAGCAGCCCCTCCCTCACCCCACAACCGGTGCCCCATGTTTCAGGTGCTCATAGCCTACATGGGGCTGTCCAGAGTGGGTACAGGCAGCCCCATGTGGGCTGCAAGCAGCTGCAGCACAGGGCACGAGGCGTGGGCAGGAAGGGGTCGTTTCCCCCACACACACTGCTTCCCTGCTTGGGGTCCCCTCCACCACTTATCTGAGCTTCTTGTGCTGGGGCAGCCACATGCTCCCAGCCCAGAAACCCCAACTGGGGCTTCTGGCTGGAAGGCGGGGCCAGGGAGGAGCCCTGCAGGCTTCCCCTGGGTCCTACTGTCCTTCGTTCCTGTCATTTTTGACAGGAACCAAGGGCAGAGAAATATTAATTTTCTACATTTTTTTAGGGGTCCCGCAGGCCAGATAGAATGGCCTCGTGGGCCGGATGCGGCTCGCTGGCCATATTTTGCCCGCCCTTGGTCTAACCTATTAGCAAAACTGCACAGTTACCCCTGACTGAAACCATAGTATATAACACCTTAGCCTGCCAAGGTAAAACAGGGGGACCATGGTGGCTAATGTCCTGCTGATGCTTTATGAAGATGAAGGGTAGGTCTAGAAAAGGTAAAAAAAATTTCACTATTTTAGACTTATTCCAGATGGACAATACTATGAAAGGCATCAGATTCATCCTCATATGATCCATATGTGGAATACTGGAACCAGGTGAATTATTTCTAGAGTTTTCATCTCAACAGGGAGGCCTAATGGCAGGAATGTGGAAAACATTTATTTTTAAATAACTTATTTTCGGGTGAGAGGAATATGTTTTCACTAGTTTCATTGTCATTTTTATGTAGTGTGAAATCAATGCCATGGGTTAGTGCAACAGCTTTTCACCACTGGGGACCATGCTTTAATCAAATCCTGTCTACAATTTAGAGCAAAACGAAATTGGTTTGGTGTTCTCATGCTTGACCTTAGTGCACTTTGGTTCTCATCACAAAACCACTCAAAATGTTTGCATGGAGTGGTCTGACTACAACTTCCTGTTTGTGTAAGAATGTTTCAAGACTCATGTAACCTAGGGGAGAACTTGGATGAGTCTATATGGGCTTATTTCTGACTCAAACTTCTGTTCTAATCCCATCACAATATAACAGTAAGTTGAAAGAAAGGGGGAAAAAGAAGGAAGGGTGATATTAAGAAGCAAAACAACCATGTATGTTTTGCATAAAGCAACTCTGTATTTCAGGCATCCTCACACTATTTCACAATTGAGACTATGAGCTGGATCTTCTAATGAGCCTTCCCACCTTCCAACTTCATTCTAACTCTTTTTGCCACAAAAGTTGAGTTACCAACAGTTGCTGTTCAAGTATGTTCACATGTTTTTAATGTAACTGAATGTTCATGTAAATGAGCACGCATTTTGGGAATATCATCCCTTCTCCGAAGAGCTAACTTAACTTGTTAGGTCTTTGGGGAAGGGATATTTTGTTCTGTGTTTGTAGAGAATCTAGCATTGTCGGGCACATAATTAAGTTACTGCTGTTTTTTCTATAATAGCGATTATGTAAACACCCTCCATGTTTCCCTGATATTGGGGGCATGTGTGTGTGTGGGCGGTGAACTTGACATTGTAGTCTTCTCCTCTGCTCATCTCTGTCTATGAACAGACATTAGATTGGCCTCAGAGAAATCATTTTATCCTAGACCAAAGTGTAATTATTCAGAAGTCTATGTCTTTTGTCCTGGGACAAACCCTAAAATCGTTCATGGAATAAAAAGAGTTTGTCCTGGGACATCACAAAATGCATGTGAATGGTTGTCCCAGGATTTCATCATTGGATCAGTGGAAAAAAAGAGGCAGTACATTAAGCCTCATACTAAAACCCAATGAGAAGAGTGATGTGTGTACACATGAATTTGGGGACTTTTCTGTTCCAGGATAAAGTCAGGCACAATAGGTCCCAGGGCAAATGCACCGTCTGTTCCTAGCCTTGGTGTACTGTTTGGTGAACCCCACTGGAGGACTTTTTTCCTACTGGCAGCCAGCCAAAATTGCAGTATTGGTATTTATGAACAGAGGACATTCAATGGGGCCAAATCTAGCCTCCCTTTAATTCAGAATTTATTAAGGTTCAAACAAACGTTTGGGTAATGGCTCTTTTCATACAAACACTAATATTCACATCAGTGGTTAAAGTAGTTTGAATGAGCAGAAAGTACAAGACTTATGCAGACAAAGCTTTCTCAGTCTTTGTCAGAATTAGAAGTGCCTGCTGGACTCCTCCTTTGTCACACTGCCTGTTCTTTTAAACCTGGTTTGCACAAGAAGGTGCAAACATTCTGTCTCTGTTATATGCCACTAGAAAGCATTACCAGCAGGAAACATGATACTTTATGACCACACAACATGATCTTAGATGACCAGGCACACTGCAGTTTGCAAAAAAGCCACAGGCTGACAGGAGTTTTCCCAAATTTTGATACATATTTATAAAAAATATTGCCAAAAATATTTCAAAAGAATCTTGAGCAGATTAAAGAATAACAAAACTTTAAAATTGAAATAAATTGCTCAAAAGAAGAAGCCAGGAGAAGGAAAACATATATATCCTAATTATTCCACAAACTGATTGGAAATATCCGAGAATACTCTGGTGAGACCACAACAGCTTGACAACCACTGTTATCTTTGATGCATAATGGATCTTATGCTAACCCGCAGAAGCCTGAGGAACACATTTACCTTTCAGATATCACTTCTGCGCACAATATTGTAATTAATTCAAACATGTTCAGATATATAGAAGGAATTTCATTTGTGGCTTTTTTTCTGCAAAATTGATTAGTCTATCTGTCAGTCCCATTTATTCATTGCTGCATACACTTTTCTGCATTTCTCTTTCATATTAGTTAATTATCAGTGTTGGTACATAACTTATCTGGCAGGTAAAAGGGATAGTTCATTTGGGCATCAACCTATCAACAAATATTTCCATTTTCTCCGTCTTAATTCAAGAACAGGCTTAACAGAATTTAATTTTTCCTCTGCTACTAATAAGATTGCATTCTCCAATTAATGATATGAGATGCTTTAATTTAAGTGGAGAGATAGAGTGATTGTACATAGAAATTGAAAGATATGGGGGCAAATATCTTTCCCAGGTGAGACATTTGGTAGAAGACAGAACAATTGGGTTTCTTTACTACATTTTCAGAGCACTGCATGGGGCATGTAGATAAACTCTGTGTGCTTTTCCAAGCAGTTTATTGCAAAGTTAGCTTGTAGTATGTCCTCTGCATATTTGTATACCCGAATGTCTCAAGGGATAGATATAGTAGATTGGAAGACAATGTAGAAAGCATCTGGAGGGCTGCATATCCATTAGACTTGTAGGGTGACTCAAGGTGAATCTGAGGTTGCCATTCCTACAAAGCTCAACTGGTTTATTAGAGAGAAGAACATTCTATCAAAAAGGAAGATCTTTAATAAGGCTCTTCAGAATTGACAAATTAAACATGCAAATACAGAAACAATCTCATATGACTTTACCTACTGTAAATGTTGAAATTGTCTTCATGGATCAGTAGGTTATTTAATGGCCTTTCACCCCTGAGGCCGCACTTCAAATTAGAACTGTGTGAGCTTTGAGAAATAACCAATTTCAAATGATGTTTGGAATTTTTATTAAGGTTGTATAAACTTGGGAGATCTCCTACTATGAGCTCAGTGAGCTTGCAAAGTGCTAAGGCAAGCCAACAAAGTTTACAAGCACAAGGTCATTTCCTCCTATGGATGTAGTTTATTTCCTTTGGAAAAATAATATTTCCAAATAGTTCTAATGAAGAAACTATTTGGAAATATCTTCCATATGAATTTATATTGAGAAGCAGTAATGAACAGTCTTCCTTTTATTAAACATAATGTAACCATTTACAGGAATCACTCCAGTAAACCAGCTAAAAGGCAGATAAAGTTGCTTTATTGTTTTGTAGATTAACTTTTTGTGTGTGGATATGAAAATACAAAAAATAAAACAAACAAAAAACACTGCTTGAGTTTATGCAAAATTCACAAATTTCATGAAGTGGAATTTCAAACACAAAGGAGTTTAGTGTGCATCCCTTTAAAGGTATTTTATTTGCTCTTTTGATAAAATAGAAGCTTTCATATAAAAGAACATGATAATGTTTTTTCTTATTTTCAATATGGAAATAATCCTTATTATAAACTGGAAACCTCTTGCCTAAAAAATCTGCGTGCCTATTGTACAAGCAGCGTGCCCAGTTTTAAACCATCTTCAGCCTTCATTTTGAAGATGATTCCTGGTGCAGCTGAGACAGAGAGATATGTAGGGCCAGGAAGAAGGTTTTAAGCAAATAGTATATGTCTCAATAAGTGCATCTACATGTTGCCTTGTGTTGCTATAGTGATACGCTATGTTGCTGTACAGCATGCTACAGTGACATAGTAATCACGTACGTCTACATATGATCGGCAACTACTTCACCATAGCCACGTGCTCCCCCATTTTAGTACACTACTATGGTGACACAGTGGCGAAATCTAACTGTGCACTGCATGCACAGTGCTGTACAGATGGCTACTGTGCTGTGCATTAGTATAGCGCTGTAGCAACATTACCTTACAGCCATGTGTAGATGTGCCCAATGAGATGGATGCTGCTCCAGAAGGGAGTTGGTCCTGGATTCTAGCCTATATACTTGATCTCAGTGGGACAGAAGCCTTTTCACTGTTCTTCACCCAAAGAATAGTAAATGGAAGGTGCAGTGGCTCAATTTCAAGAGGAAGGCTGGAGAGGAGTCTGGTTAGTGTCTAACATTTGACATGGTGGTCAGATCACCATGTTGACAAATCAGGGAGATGCAGAGTCAAACTACTCTGCCAACGGGGGCCTAAAATGTAGGTTTCCTGTATCTAGGATGAATACCCTAACCACTAGACTATTGGGCTTAAATGCAGGATGGCCACATTCTTCCCACTGTTTTATTCTAGGCCAGAATTTGGGACTTACATTTAGGTACACAGTTTGGTGTGTGAATACCTACCCAGCCAGAGCTCAGCCTCCTTCTGCTTCTCAATAGCCATATGGAGGCTCACATGTCCACACGGAACATGGAGTAAGATCATAAACTATACATAAGTGCCAAAATCAGCCCTTAAGCAGGTGGGCAATTGCCATTAGGCATAAGAAATCACATAGAATTATGTCACACCCACAGATGAGGAATCTATCACTTCCATCACCTTCCTGTTCATGGAGCAGCACTATCACAGGTGCTTGCAAAACTAGGTTTCTTTGAAGGTGATATGCAAATGGATGGGTACATTGTTTTCAAGGCCATAATCTAACAGTGATTGGAAGCTATGCATCTTCATTTGTATTTCCCTTTTAACATATTGAAAAAAAATAGCAAACAGGAGTTACAGCAAAGACACAAGGACACTGGGAAATTAGAGTAGCCAACCAAGTATTTAAGCAAACAAGGAGGAAGTTTCAGACAGCATTATCTGAATCTATCTAAGGATCTCTCTGGGTCTCCAAAATGAGTAATAATTGCTAGTGGACACCAGGGAGATGAAAGAGTAGAACATTTTGCTGCAGGCTATGGGTGAACTGATCCCTTAATCCAGCTGCCATTTATATGTGAATGCTATGCTAATTACCCACATAAATTGTTTCCCGGTGACATTAATTTTGTTACATTTTTGTTATTCTGGACTTCGACTTTTACCATGTTTAAAAAAATAAAAAAGTAAAGGACATTTTCAATTTAGAGGGCTTTGATCATGAAAGACTTGGACACAAGAAAAATGTTCTGGTCAAATATATGTAAGTACTGAAGCAACTCTAATCTGCCTTGTGGATATATACAGAGATGACATTAGCCTTCTATACTCTCATTTCCTTTGACTTCCAAAGTGCAATTTAAACACTTAAAATTTAAAAGAATAATTCAAGGAGAACTTCTAGTAAATGTGATTTTCATTGCCCCATTTTCTTTGGAGAAACTCAAGGCTTGAATATTAACATCAACAAAGTAATGGAACAGATAGCCGTGATGGGAAATCTTATTAGTAAACAAGAGCTGCATCTGAAAAAATATTGTCATTAAAAGCTATGTTGTAGTTAATTGAGTTTGATATGAAATTTAGTGCTGGAAAGTTAATGACTAATGCAGCTATTTCACAGAGCTTGGTTACTGCAGGCTCTATAATGATCTCCTTTGCTTCATAGCAACAATGAAATTAACCTCTCTTTTGTCCTGCAGGTGTTGTGTTCTGATAATGCATATCCTTTACAAGTATGGGCAAAATTATTTGCTTTGCATACAAATTGGACATAAACCTGAATCAATATTTTAAAAAAATGATTCAGATATTTTCATAATAAAAGGGCACACCATAGGTCAAAATCCTGTAAATTGGATTCTAGGGTGTAGTTTATGTTAAGATTTAGGAACAGGATTTAAAAGGATTAGTTTTTCTAGGTACACGTGCCTATGGTAATGATAGCTAAATTGCTTACTAGACTCAAACCCTATTGACATAGGGCAGCAAAGCTGCTTCTTCGCTTCACCTGGAAGCAGGGTGGTAGTTAGTCACGTCTTCTAAATAGAGGAGGCTAGAACACAGAAGGAGAAGTTGGAAGGGATATGGAAGAAACTAGCTCTAGTAAATCAGAGGAATCGAGAGGTATAGTTTAAAAGACCATATTTATGTGTCATAGGCCGGAAAGACAAAGATAAGAAATATAGCTATGATATCAAGCTTCTTCAGTACCTTTGCTCTCAATAAAATAACTAAAAACTTGGGTGAGACATAGAGGTACAACACGATCAAAGTAATGGGAGATAAGAATGGTGGGGGCGGAATGGGAGGGGCTACCATTAAAACAGGACCAAGGGCAGGAAAGTATAAAAAGAAAGGGTTAAGACCCAGATGGGGAGTTTGGCCAGTGGGATGAATAGAAAAATGACAAAATATAGAAAATATCATGGAAAAAAAGGAGTGAGAGGGCTTGATTCTGACTTGATTGAAGATAGAAAGGGAGCAGGAGAAATTGAGAATGACACCCCAATTTCTCAGTTCTCCATGGTTCAAGATCTGTGTACTAGCAGATAGAGGTAAATGAAGTAGTGGGGAGGGCTTGTGAGGAGACATTATGAGCTCAGTGTTTGGCAATTTTTATGTGGGAGGATGGTGAGCTGTTCAGGGTGAGATTGTGTAAAAAACAGTAAATGATCAGAGTAGAGAAGACTATCTGAGAATAGGTGGCTTAAGGGAAACAGAAGAGATCTAGGTTTAAACCTCTTCCAGGAGAAGAGGAAGGTTACACCCTGGGTCTCTAGTTTCTTGGGTGAGTGTTCTAATCACTAGACTAGTGGACTAAAACTTGTCAGGCCTTCCTCCTCTGCAGTCATCTAGCACTTGCCAGGCATGGATTTTTGCTTAGCTACAATTTCAGGACTTTCCCCTTGCCTGGGTACATGTGTATGGAGCCATATGCCTGACCAGCCAGAGTGAATCTCACTGTATATTCACAATAGTTACATGTGGAATAGAGTTGCTAACTGTATACAAGTGATAAAAAAGTACTTATGCAGCTCCCTAAGGGCCATTTGTGCACATAAATTGAACTAGGATTCTTCCTACTATATTAAATCATTTGAAATCGAAAGGGAAAATGGGGATAAAGATTGTGAGTGAGAGGTTGGATTCTGCTTGTAAGAAGAGACAAATCAAGGAACATTAATGGAGACAAAAGAATAAAGGAAGAGATAAGGAAAACAAATTCTCAGAAGGACATAGAACAAGAGGATAGAGGAGACATTAAGAAATATCCCGAAGTGAGACAATATTAGGAGAGAAGGTTGGTAGGAGAGAAGTTGAAGATTTCCCTTTTTCTTGAGAAAGCTGGTAAGATCTTCAACAGCTATGTAGAGAGTCATGTTTTGAAGGCACAACTGCTTTGACAAGTTTGATACAATTTGGAAGGATTTCTCAAAACCTTATTAAATAAATTTTTATTCCTTGTACACTTCTCTTTTCTTCTTCTATCCCTCCCTCTTCCATCCTTTCTCTCCTCCCCCGTATTGATTCTTGATTATGAAAGAAATGTATATGTTTCAGACTGATATATGTAGTTGACATATATGTATTTTTTATATTTGTGTCATTTAAAAATCAATAACATTTTAAAAGAAGATCTTCAACAGAGTAAAGGAGAGAAAAAAGAAGGGTAGTAGATCTTGAAGAAGTCAAAAGATAGCAAATTTACAATGGGATCATAGGAACTGAACACACACAGGGAAAAATGGAGTTGAGAACCAAATGGAGATCAAATTAATTTGCAATGGAAACAACCTATGTGATTCCAAAATTTTCTCTCCATAGATATTCAGTAGCACAGAAGCAGAGAAACTGAATATAGATGTGAGTCACTAGGGTTCTGGTCTGTTGGAGAAAAAAGGTCAAAAGGGAGCAAATCACTGAGCTAGTAATGGTAGGGATGTAAAAGAAGGTCTTGATAAGAAGAACAGCAGAGAACTCAGTGATGAACTGGAAGTCATAAAAGGGCATGGAATAGGCAGTGCTGAAGGAGATGCTGGTCAAGCAGAGAAAATAAGTGTCTATCCTTTTATTTTTGGTAGTTTTGTTTTTTATTTGTTTGTTTTTAGCAGAAAACAAAGCACTCAGGGGCGGGGTAGAGAAGGGAGAGATAGAAAGACTTCAGGGAAAAGAAAAATTAAACAAGTGGTAAAATTAAACAAGGATGTCATATACTATCTCTGAAAGTCACGTAATATGCATAGAACCCCACTGATTTTGACAGATCCATATTGTGTCACTTGAACAACTGACAACAAATGAGGTTTCTTTGTGACACCTTTTATTGGATGGCTGCAACTACACTCTGACCTACTTGAATAATTGAGGTCTTTATCAAGAATGCAAGAATGCCCTTGTAGCAATCGTTCTACAGATTTTGAAACACTGAGAAGTATGCCATCTTCCAAATGCAGTCAGTGTTAAGCAGCTAAGTTTCTGTATGTGCAAAATCTAGTGGTACAGAAACTTGGGCATACTTTTTCCTGGCTTCTTTAAGAAAATATTTCCAGGCCTTAAATTTTTAAAGGTTAGCTAAGAGATTTAGTTGACCATTTCAACAGGCCATTGTTTCAATATTATGTTTGAGTTTATTTTAGGATTTTTTTTAAAGTATATTTCTCAGCAATAGAGGTTGGTAGTAATGGACTGAGAAAAAGTTTGTTAGTTTTGGAAGCTGTGTAGCTCCCAGGCTTATGGCTCCCAGGGTTTCTATGCTATCTGCTCCCCATTTGCCTCTCCCTGACCTCATGTCAAGTTATATTGAATCCATGCATGCCCATAGACCTCAGTTTCTAATCACAAGGTAATCCTTTAGGTAGGCTAGCAAAGATTTGGGCAAGTGAGGTAACAGGAAAACACGTAGGAGTCAGAATTTAAAATCTGATCATGCCCCTTTAAAAGACTTGCCAAAATAAAAAATCATCTTTTTTTCCATTGTCAAACAATCTATATATATAATTTTTAAATAGAAAAATTGTTTGGGAGCTATCTGTCTCTTTTTGAGGGATCAACAGTCTTCATATTACTAAGCTATGTTAATATCTTATGATCTGACGTAGAAATATAACATTAATAAAAAAATAATGTAAGGTTGATTAAAAACTAACAATGCAAGAAAGACTTGTAATTTTTATATCCTGAAGAAACCCACATTTCTAGAGCTAATAGGAAAAAATATTTTGTCAATACCCTCTCAGGGTCTTCTCAAGTCCATGGCTGAGAAGGGCTGAAACATACCATTTCAGTCATAAAACATTGTGGGATGTCAGCAAGATTATTGTATTCTGATTTCCACAAATTTGTTAAGTGAGATAGATTTATAAATTGTAATGATGATGGTTAGGATGACAATATTTGAATCTTGGGGACCACTGGATTTGGAGCTGAATACAAAGCTTTAATCTGTGGCTTCAGCAAAAGCCACAAGGCAAAATGATATATTAAAAATAACACTGCAAATGCTTAGGCAAGCAGTTTTCTAACAAGGTCGTAGTGTAAAAGCCCATTGTGTAAGAAGAACAAGATGCCAGATATCATCAGGAGATAAAGCAGAAGCAAGACTTTGGAGATGAAGAAGGAGTCAACAAGAAACCAGAAAGAACCAGCAAGTGACCGGAGAAAGCCAGGGTCAAAGTCTTGAGCATGCGCTCTTAGCAGAGAGGCATGTAAATGAATGAAATTCATAAGCAATCCCATGCTAATTAAGTAAACAGTAAACAGAGGCAGAGCTTGAAATGGGAGGAGAAATTGGTGGGACAAAAGGAGGAACAAAAGTGGAGTGAATGTTAATGAGCATAAACCAAGGTCTATAAAATGTGAAAAGCACTAATGTTCACCGTGGCTGTTCACAGGCTGTGTGTCTGTGAGGGAACTAGTCCAAAGCTATCCCCATTTTGAATAAAGCTGTTGCGAGCAATGTGTGCTAGTGTTTACTCCCTGCTTGCTCTGGCTAATGAGTAACAGGATCCATGAGCAATTGGATCGTCGTCTCCTTAGGTGTTGGGCGCTGCATGAGTTAGGGTCTAACAATGATCACTGGTATATTCCCAGATGTTGAGATTCAGTGTCACAGAAATTCAATTTTGTTGTATGTTAATAAGAGCTGATTCATTGCTATTCACTGTATAAACAATTAATATTTAACAGTAAATTTAAATAAGTGATATGACAAACACTATTTTATCCACTCAGGTTACACAACTGCCCAAATAATTTACTATTATGTTTGTCCAAAAACTTGATAAACTTCTAATTTTTGAAATTTAAAAAACTGATAATTTTTCCATCATATTTCTATCTGTAATGAAATTAGGATATGGAACTTAGATTCAGGAGATCTGTGCCATATTACTGCTATTGTTCCTAACCTGAATTATGATACCGAGCAAGTAATTTAATTTGCCTATGCTTTGATTTTCTTATCAATACCAATACATACTTAAAAATCTTTGAAAATGCTAAATTCCAAGGATTGTTTTCATTTTTACTATAATGAATGTACCATTTTCAGTCGCTGAATTTTTCATGTTGCAGTTATTGAAATCTGTCACACTTGGAAATTATGTCTGCCATTCAAAAAAGTAGTGTCATGATATGAAAAAAACCCAAAATGACAAGGTGCATTAAAGTCGATAAATGTAAGCTTTTGTCCAAGTTTTCAGCTGCTGTACTTGTCTCCCATTGAATTCTTCAAATAAAGTGGAAGAAAGATTCACAGATTAAGTGATCAAATTTTATTTTAATGTTTTCTTTTAGATAAATCCAATAGTTAAGTTGTTGCAAAAAATAAGTTAGTGGCAAGTTACAAAGTATGGTATGGGGACCACTTCTCATGCTATCTCACATAATTTGTCAATGCAGTCTGGTCCTGATGTGCAATGGTCTCTAATCCTGATTTAGCACAGTATTTCCACACTTTCTTGGAAACTAGATTCATTTAGTTTCATAGATAATAAAGCAAGATTGTATAATCTGACTTCTTCTATAACACAAACCATAGGATCTCCTTAATTGTGTAAATTATATCATGACCTTCTGCAAAAATTTAAGTTTTTCTAAAATGAATCTACTGCCTTTGGTAACTTCTTCAAATGATCTATAAATGATAACACTAACATTTTGCATAGGATTAGAGTAGAGTAGGACTGGAAGGCAGGAACATCTCTGACTAAACCACCCCAGCCAAGTGTCTGTCCAACCTCCTCTTGACATTTTCCATGGATGGAGATTCCATAACTTTTCTAGGTAACCTTGTCCAATGCTTGATGACCTTCATAGTCAAAACGTTCCCCCTAATCTCCAACCTGAATTTCAGGGTGTTCTTACATGTTACAAGCAGTGCATGCTAACTAAAAGGACAGTGTTAAAGTTTTCATGTGCTGTGCACAGTTTCACATGTGGGGTTAAAAGCTTCTCTCTGGCCTTTCAGTAAAGGACTAGCAAGAAGGGGCATGGCTTGGAGCTGACAAGATACTCACTGCCTCTCCAGCTATCTAGCTCTCTAGCAGTAACACATACACACGCACCCCAAGCACACAGCCACCCTGAGCACATCTCCAGCACAACACCCCCCTGCACCAGCACACACGCACACACACACACACACACACACACACACACACACACACACACACAGAGTCTTGCCTTTGGCCAATGAGCAGCAAAGCCATGGTACTGGGGAGGCAGAGGCAGCAGTGGGTGCAATTCCAGAGTGTGCAGGGCCGTGCGGAGCCCAAGGGTACACAAGGAGGACCCCCATTGCTGCTGGGGTGGGGGCCAGCCAGAGAGGCATGTATACACACTCCCCACTCCTGTGGCAACAGGAGTGCTTCCTCCCTCCTTGTGCATGCTGTGGCTGTGTGCATGTGTGTCCTGGGGCTGTGTGTGTGCATGTGTGTGTACATGTGTACAGTGGGAATACGTGTGTTTGTGTTTGTGCTGTGGCTGGGGGTGGGGAGTGGGGGAGAGGGGGTCCTGTATGTACCTGTGTCCCTCTGGGCCTGCCTGAAATCCAGCAGCTTCCCTCCCTGACTTCACCTTCACCTTCACCTTCCCCCTCCCCTCCTGTTGGGGCCTCCTGCAGTCTGTCATCTCCCTACCTCCCTCCTCCCCTCTGTTTCTTCACTTATCAGCTTCTGCTCTGCTGTCCAGCCTGTCATCCCAGGGGTATCAGAGTCCAGGACAGCTACTCCAC
Organism: Gavialis gangeticus; assembly: GCF_001723915.1. Lineage (NCBI taxonomy): Eukaryota > Metazoa > Chordata > Crocodylia > Gavialidae > Gavialis > Gavialis gangeticus. The sequence goes on from NW_017729025.1 coordinate 68,721,892, forward strand.
CTGGAAGTGGCATCTTCTGGCATATTGGAGGACCAGAAATTTGTCATTTTATCTCCCTGGACCATTTAATAGTGAAGCTAAAACAAGCTGCCTAACTCAGCTCAGAGATAACCCTTGCCTCAAGTGGCATAACATTAAGATGCCTAGAGAGCACTTAGCACTTGTTAACAAGCTTGAATTTGTGAGTGCTCAGGTTTTAAGTGCTCTTAATACAAGCTAATTGCAATGTGCAATTTCACTCTTCCTCTGCTGCAGCTTGAGGCCATTGCTCTTGTTCTGTCCCTGCAGCCACAGAGAAAAAAATCCCATCTCTATTCTTCCTATAATCACCCTTTAGGTATTTGAAGACTCTAATCACATCTCCTCTCCTCTCCTCTCCTCTAGACTAAATAACCCTAGCTCTTCCAGCCTATCCTCATAAAATGTGCTTTACAGGTTTCTAATTATTTTTATTACTTTTTGCTGGACTCTTTCCAATTTGTTCACATCTTTCTTCAAGTGTGGGGCCCAAAACTGGACACAGTATTTCAGGTGACACCTTACACAATGAATAGAATAGAATAGAAGAATCACCTCCCTTGATTTGAAAATGGTACTCTTGTTAATACAACAACTCAGTATGGTGTTTGCTTTTTTTTGCAACAAGAACACACTGCTGGCTCATATTAAGCTCATGGTCTACTGCAGTAAGGCCACTCTTTTTGGCATGCATGTCACAGATTAGCTCCTCATCCTCTTTAAGTGCCATTCTGCTCTTCTTCCTCTACCCCATCTCCTATGCTGCTTTCTGCTTCCTGCTCAGTGCTCCTATTCTGGTCTCCTGCTCTGCTTTCTGTTTCCTTCCTATCTACTGTTGTACTTCCTGTTCCCTTCCTGATCTGTTGTCGCCACACATGAGGCTGCCTCTGCCACCTGTGCCATAGATTGCGACCTCTGGTCTGTTATCACCCCTAGATCCTATATTTTGGTCAGAATGTCTCTAGTTTAAGTTTCCAGCTGCTGGATCTTATATTTCTGTCAGTTCAACTGAAGGATCCTTCATTATTAAATTTCTTTTCTGTATGTGCATATATGCAGATTCTGATCAAATCCTTCCTAACAGATAATGTCTCCCAAGTTTTCTTGCTTTATTTCTTGTTTTGTTTTACTATGAAGCATATTTTTACTAGTTCTTTAATAATTATTCTAGGTCTTCTCCAAAATTTGTCCAGGTTATCAACATCCTATCTGAACCGTGGGCACCAAAGTAAATACAATATTCCAGGTATAATTGGGAAAAAAGCCAGATACAGAGGTAATATAACCTCCCTACTTCTATCTTATATTTTCATGTTTATAAATCCAAGGAACAAATTAATCCTTTTGACCACAGTGTCACTGACAGCTTATGTTCAGCTGATTATCCATTATAGGCCCCAAGCTATTTTTAGAATGATTGTCTCCAAGGATAGCATGGCCTTCCTTCTGTGTTCTGACATATATGACTTTACATTTGGCTGTATTGAAACATGTTTTGCTTGCTTTTGTTCATCTCACCAGTTCAGCCAACTGTATCTGTGACCTGTCATCTTCATTATTTACCATTCCACCAATCTCTATCTCATCTGCAAAGTTTATCACTAATGATTTTCTTTTTTTTCAGTCCACTGATAAAAATGCTAAGTGTACAGCCAAGAAGTAGTATATGCAGGACCCCCCTAAAACACAGACATGTAATGATGCTTCCCCAATTAGAATTATATTTTGAGACTTAGCCTGTTATTAATCTATTTAATGTGCACCATATTGATTCTATATTGTTCTAAGTCTTAATCAAAATATTATGCTGAACCAACCCAAATTCCTTCCAGTCATCTAAATGCATTACATCAATACTATTACCTTTATCAACTAAACATGTAATCTAATTAAAACAGATACCAAATTAATTCGGGTTTCATAAACCCATGTTGTCAGACTTTAATTATATTAGCATTCTTTAATCCCTTATTGATTGAATCCTGTTTATACTTCCATTATTTTGCCTGGGATCACAGTGAGGCTGACAGGTCCATAATTGCTTGGTTCATCCCATTTATCTTTTTAAAATATTGGCACAACATTAGCTTTCTGGCAGTCTTCTTGAATTTCCTCAGTTATTAAAAAACACCATTAATGGTTCAAAATGTTCCTCAGCCAGCTCTTTAAAACTCTTGGATGTAAACTATATTCTTCTTGGCCTTTTGACTCCAATCAGGGTTGTAAACTATATTTCAATTTTAGTAGCTATTACTTTATATCCTTCTTAGGTGCTGTTGGAATTAAATATATCTTTTCATTGTCAGATATAAGACTATATCCTCTGTCTTTTCCTCAAACATAGAACAGAAATATTTATTGAACAGATATACCTGTCTGCATTTTTATTGACAATTTTACTTTTTCCATTAGCAATGGACCAATATTATGTTAGCATTCATTTTAGTCCTAATATCCTTGAGAAACTTATTTTATTCCATAGCTTTCTACTCATATCTTTAAGATGTTTTCAGCTGTTTTCCACAGATGACTTAGGGGGCACACACAGATTGGTAATCTGGGTACCTAGATGGACTATAAACAGAATTTTTTAACCTAAACTGTAACACATGATCCAGAACACTCCTTATTCTAGTAACATTTTGCCAGTCCAAAAATCCTCTGATGGGCTTAAAATAATTAATTGCCTACATTTTATATTAGCAAACTCTCCAGGCACCTAAACTTAAGCTTCTGGGCAAGCAGAGACAAGATCAGTTTATGAAATGAGTCTCGTGGGTCCTAAGAGTGCCCATTTTGATGTGTATATGCTGAACACACCTAACATATACCAACAATATTGATTTCAGTACAAAGGTTACTTTCACTTAGAAACATAGGTAAGAACACTCACCCAAGAAGTAGGAGTCCTCTTCAACTTGAGAAAATTCAAACATCTCCACATATCAGAACATATGCCTCCTGCCTTCTGTTTAATCTTCTCACTGTGAAGCCTAGAATTCAAGAATCCAGAAAGATAATAAGCAAGAGGGAACCTTACTCTGTGGCTTAGTGGTTGTAGATTTCTGCTGGAGTGGGGAACCTGGTCACTGTCCCAAGCACTGTTTATGTATTTGACAAAAGACAGACATCAGATAAGAGTCACTATGGTCAATCACGGTGGGATGTGGAATTCCCCCCAAAAAACCCATACACCTTACTAAGATATGTACTGAAGGATCAAGGAGTAACAGGAGAATTGAAGGAGTACTACTAGATCTGATGGTAATCAATAGTGGGCTCAAAAACGTGGATGCACTGTCAATAATGTTTTTTCACCTTGATGCTTGAGAAGGTTATAAGAGCCATTAAAAGAAAAAGGAAAGGTCTGAAGCTGAATGGACTGCACCAGGTATTTGTGTATGCAGACAATATCTGCCTAGTTGGGGAGGAAATGGAAATGGTACAAAAGAATATACAAATCATATGGCACGTCCACACATGCAAGCACGTGCACTTGCAGCAGCTCAAATAGAAGCGGTTCAAATCTGAGCTGGGGCTTTTTGTTTCAGTGCATGTGTTCGGACATGCACTTTGTTGTGGAGCAAACTGCGCCACTAGGGGCAAAATAACCCTGCCTGGCTCCTCCTGGATCTGCAGTCAGGGGGAGCTAGAGCCTGGGGCCAGCACCTGTGCTGTCCCCAGCAATATAAAAAGCTGTCCTGTCCTGGTCCTATCAGAATAAAAAGCTGCCTTGGCAAGTAGCTCAGAGCTACTCACTCTCAGGAGCTTCTGTGGCGCAGCCAATTGGTACCTGGGG
>NW_017729025.1:68725958-68726214 GCF_001723915.1 Gavialis gangeticus
TGCTGCAGCAGCATCCCAAATCCATTTTTAAAAATACCGCAAAATCCATGTTCTTCCACAGTTAAAACAAAAAAACCACTCTACACACACATATCTATACAGAGAGAGAGAGAGAGAGAGATAAATTGTATAATGCTTTATTGGTATATGTACAATGTTAAAGCCATTTGGAAGCCTACCAGTGATTCTATCATCATGAAAAAATAAATTCTAAAAACCTATGTGTGTTGATGTGTGCTTTTGGTTTTCTTCGCAA
>NW_017729025.1:68726563-68726822 GCF_001723915.1 Gavialis gangeticus
CAGGGTCTCAGCTCACCCCTGGAAGGCCACAGCCCCTGTCCCCCACAGGGCCCCAGTCCTCCTGCCTAGGGTCCCAGGCACCCTGGAGGGCACCTCCCCCAGGGTCCCAGCAGCCCTGGGGCTGCTCCTGCTACCCACCAGGTCTAGTCTTGTGGCAACAGGACCTAGCGCGGCATGCAGGGACCGCGTGCCAGGCCCAGCCGTATTCTGGGGCCCCTCTGCTCCAGTGCAAAGCTGGACTAGGGATCTGGGCCAGGTC
>NW_017729025.1:68727445-68728530 GCF_001723915.1 Gavialis gangeticus
CATCTCTTTTGGAGGACTGGCTCCGGGCATGGTCTTGAACCATGCCTAGCACCACTCTGTTGTGGAGTGGGTTTCTTTAGATCCCTGGATATCCAGGGTCTTGCAGCACAGGGAACATTTTTTCGTTCCACATGTGCCTCTTGTCCCACCTCAAAGGGGTTTGAGGCAGGGCAAGAGGTATGTGTGCACTCATCTGGACATGTGCATAGCGTCAAACAAAAAAGCAGTTGCCCTTGCTATCAATGTCAGCAAGACCAGATATGATCACATCCAGAAATATATCTCAAGTTCACTGGGAGATAAGGACAGGGAAAGGCAATGTATAAAAGGTAGGGAAATATAAATATTTGGGCATATAATCACTGAGGAGAATCAAATAACTGAAGGTGTGAAAGCAAGAATTTAGTGCCTGTTGATCCTGGATGAAATAATGGCATTAAGGAAAAGCTCAAGAAACCTTAAAAATCAGCTTTATAGCGCAATTGTTCAATCCATCCTTTTATACAGATGTGAATACTTGGCACTGACAAAAGCAAATAGAAAAATCCTGAAAGTGTTTGCAAACAAAGTGCTAAGGAAAATATTTGGTTCAGTATAAGAAAATGGAGTATGGAAGAGGAGAATGGAAGAGGAGACATCAAAAGCTTGCGGACATTTACCAAAAAACTGGTGCCTTGAGCAAGGTAAGAGCACAGAGAATGAAAGAGCAGGGCCAAGGGCAGATTATGAGGGCAGGGAAAGGAATGGCAGGGGTGTGGCGGGAGTAAGAGAGCTGTGCACCATGAGATTTAAAACCAACTAATCAGGAGGTGCACTGGCATTTCTATTCTGGGTTGCCAGAATCTGGAATGGGCATCCAAGGGAGGTGGTGTTCTCCCCTACCTTGGAGGTCTTCAAGAGGAGACTGGACAAGTACCTAGCTGGAGTCATCTGACCCCAGCACTCTTTCCTGCCCAGGGCAGGGGGTTTGACTCAATGATTTATTGAGGTCCCTTTTACAGAGGGCCACAGGTAGACAATGAGACACCATCCAAGCAAGATAGGTGACAAATGCAAGGAGTTCCCAGGTAAGAAACAGGGGTCCA
>NW_017729025.1:68728541-68728975 GCF_001723915.1 Gavialis gangeticus
TTCAAGAGGGCCAGCTTCAATGAGTTGAGATTAGTGGGAGAGGCAATGAGGTTCTTGAGAGCAGGGGAACTCATTGCCCAAGACGAGTGGTTGTTCCTTGAGGAGACGATACTCAGGGCCCAAGGAGTGACCATCCCAACAAAAAACAAGGGGGGCAAGAGTGCCCAAAAGCCCCCCTGGCTCACCAAGGGCATCTGGGAATGCCTGATTGCCAAAAAGGTGGTGCACAACCAGTGGAAGGGGGGTGCTATCTCCAAAGAGGAGTATACCTCCTCTGTTCGGGCCTGTAGAGGGGCTGTCAGGAAAGCTAAGGCGGACATAGAGCTAGGACTAGCATCCAAGATCAAAGATAATAAAAATTCCTTTTTCAAATATATAGGGAGAATGAAGAAAGCACCGGGCAATGTGGGATCCCTGCAAGTTTCTCTGGGCAA
>NW_017729025.1:68733975-68738648 GCF_001723915.1 Gavialis gangeticus
GGTCCAGATGCTCTCCACCCCAGGGTGTTGAGGGAGCTAGCAGGGGTTATTGTAGGGCCCTTGGCATGGCTTTACGAGCACTCCTGGTGCTCGGGCCAGGTGCCAGATGATTGGAAGATAGCCAATGTGGTCCCCATCTTTAAAAAAGGGAGGACCCAGGCAACTATAGGCCTGTCAGTCTTACCTCAATCCTAGGGAAACTCTTTGAGAAGATCATCAAGGAGCACATCTGCGATAGGCTGGCTTCAGGGAAGATGCTCAAGGGCAACCAGCACGGTTTCATTAGGGGCAGGTCATGTCAGACCAACCTGATTGCCTTTTGTGCAAAAACATTGGAAGCAGGTGTCGCTGTGGACATAGTCTTTCTGGACTTCAGCAAGGCCTTTGACACCATTTCCCACCCCATCCTCATTAAAAGACTAGGAAACTGTGGCATTGATGCCTACACAGTCAGATGGATAGCAGATTGGCAGAATGGTTTGGGAGAGACCTTGTTTCCCCTAACGCCCCCTGGCATAACAAGGAATAATGGACATAAGTTGTTGGAGAGTAGGTTTAGATTAGACATCCGTAAGAACTACTTCACGGTTTGGGCAGCTAGGATGTGGAACCAACTTCCAAGGGAAGTGGTGCTGGATCCTACCCTGGGGGTCTTTAAGAAGAGGCTTGATGCCTACCTGGCTGGAGTCATTTGAGCCCAGTTTTTCTCCTGGCCAGACAGGGGGGTCGGTCTTGAAGATCTACAAGGTCCCTTCTGACCCTACTTCTATGATTCTATGATTCTATGAACCATAACACTAATGAATCTATGACTCTATGAATCTCTCTCCTTCTTAATGGTCTGGATGTTCCATTAATCAAGCTAGAGAAGGTCCTTCGAGTAAACCTGATATATTTTATTAGACCAACTAAAAACTTGCAAAAATTTTTCTTAGCAAGCTTTTGGGTTTAAAACCCCTTCGTCAGGCTAGGGAAGCATCTGCAGTTGGTGTGTGCTTTTCCACCAATCTTCATCAATCTGCAGTTGATGGAAACCTCAGATGCTTCCTCAGCCTGATGAAGGGTTTTTAAACCCAAAAGCTTTCTAAGAAAAAAATGTCCAACTATTTTTATCCCTAATAAAAAATATCAGATTTGCCCAAAGAACCTTGACTGCGTATGTCCTTAGACCAACATGGCCACAACCTACACCCCATTAATCAAGCTACCCTTTCTTCTGCAATTTTGCTGTCTGTTAGCCATTTCTGGTAATATCTCTCTTCTGTTTCACAGCCCTGAAGACTAATTTTAGCTCTACCTAACATAAAACTTTAATCTTTAATGCAGGTTTGTTTATATTAACTCAGGTGAACATTAACTGATGTGTGAAAATGACAGAGAGTGAAGTGTTGTTTTCACTTTAAAGATGCTTATGAAGGCTAGATTTTATTTTACAGAACTGAATGAGAGATGCACATTTAATTATAATGATTACAAGAGTAAACAAACAATATATTTTAACTTTTTTTACCTAACTTGTTGTGATTTTTACATATCATCTTGTAAATTAATGTGCATTCCTATAAATTTATATTTGTTTTTGCTTTCATTCTAAGCTGAATAAGATAGTAAGAGGCCCCTAGCATATTTATAAAGCTTCTAGTTTCTCTCCAACCGGATTAAAATATGAGTTGTTTTATATGATATGATGCATCACAAGATCAGCACCCCCTTTTTCAAATTCCTAAATCCACCCATGGGCAGGGCATATTGCAAAGACCGATTAGGGAAATCACGTGACAAACATTTTGGAAGCTGAGGTGGAGGGTATCAGACCACAAGGTAGACCAAAGAAACAATGGGAAGATAACATCTGGAAGGGATAGGTGAAGCTGCAACAAGGTGAGAGAAGATTGTGCAGGACAGGAAGAATGAAAAGCTGTAGTTGAGGTGGTTATAGACCCTTGAGGCCTGTGAGATGTGAAAGAGAGAAAGAGAGAGAAGGAGTCATTGGATTTAAAAAAAAAGAAAACAACAAAAAGAAGAAATAGCTTTGGGAACAGAAACTAAGCTTTCCCCCCTCCCAACTCAGTTTTAACCCTTCCTCATTGAAATGGAAATGTTGTGTAGAAGACAGGAGATAAAACTAGAAAAACCTAAAGGGGCTAGCAATGGTAAGATGCATGAAACCTTCAGTGGGGCAGCAGGTGAGAGGAAGGAGATAATGGCATGCTGACTGTGTCTTAATTTAGGATGGAAACTTCCAAAAGTTAGTGCTGTTCACCAATTAAGATGCACAGGTGATGTGTGTTAGTGTTTGTTTAACAATGATGAAAAATATGGATCAAACTTGATTCTCCCAATAATATTGAAAATTTACAAGGCTTTGCCGTCTCACTTGGTTGCTTCATGTTTATAGGCCACCCCTCAGGTTTAAATGGTGTTTTTATCTGCTATGTTTGGCGGAACTAGGTTTTATTACTCCATGTAATAGATTTCTTGTATAGAAGCTTCTGGAGGCATGATCTAGAGAAAAGGAATTCAGAATAGATTAATGTTACCCTATAACTGCACAAAGTATTTTTGCTTGGGTGATTGGAAGCTTTAGCTAGTGCAGGTAATTTGGCATGGAGGTAGCTCTCCATCCTGCACCCAGCCAACTGGAACTGACAGGAACTAATGAATCAGGAGCCAGGAGCAGTGGGGAGAGGAGGGTTCCAGGCACACGTGTGTCCCGCACGCACGTGTGCCCCCTTACCAGACCTGAGGCGGAGGCAGACGCAGCAACAGCAGAGCCAGCAGTAGAAACAGCAGCAGCTGATCCCCCTAAGGTAAATGGACAGAGGGACCAGATGCAGCTGAGCTGGATCTGGACAGGAAGCCCCCCAGATCCCTTTTAGCTGAGCTGGTAGGGAGCCGCACACGAACAGGGGGAGGGTTAGGGGGACTGTCCCCACAAGCTAGGGTGCACTCCCAGGGTTAACCCTCAGGGAGCAGGCTCTGGAGGCACCGGATCCCCCCAGAGGGGGAGCGTAGGGGGTGGGATTGCCAGCAGGCACTTCCGGGAAGACCGGAGAGCCTGATTGGCTGATTGGGGCAGCGGCGGGAAATTCAAACTGCGGCCTTTAAAAACCGCAGTTTCATTTTGCCCCCAGCACTCAGGAGCCAGGAGCAGCGGGGAGAGGAGGGATCCACGCACACGTGTGTCCCACACACACGTGTGCCCCCTTACCAGGCCCGAGGTGGAAGTGGATGCAGCAGCGCCAGCAGCAGGGGCAGCAGCAGCTGAACCCCCTAAGGTAAGTGGGCAGAGGGACTGGACGCAGCTGAGTCGGATCTGGAGGGGAAGCCCCCCAGATCCCTCTTAGCTGAGCCGGTAGGGAGCCATGCTCCCAAGCCACACCACGTGAACAGAGTGGGCAAACAGGCATGCGAGCAGGAAGGGCCAGGAGGGAGACTCCTACAAGGGCAGGGTGAAGGCACTGCACTAAGCTAAAAACAAGCAGCAACTCCTATGATGGTGTTGACATGGAGTGCTGCGACAGCCACACCTGTCCTGCAGGTGCTTGCCTTAGGGCCCTGGAGGTGAAGGTGAGGGAGTTCCAGGAGGAGGTTAGCAGGCTGAGGGGAATCAGGGAGGTGGAGGAACAAATTGACGGCTATTTCCTTTCCCTGCAGGGCCCCACACCCAAGGAAGAAGCACCTTGGGAAGTGCCCTCCACTGCAGAGTGGCAGATGGTCACCTCCAGAACCAGGGCTGCTCGTAACACAGCAGTACCAGTTCCTCCAGTCCAGCTGGAGAACAGGTACAAGACCCTGGCAACACTGGAGGAGAAGGAGGGAGAGGAGGCAACTGGAGAGGAGGCAACTCCACACTTTCCACGCTCTGAACAGGCTGAAGGAGCTAAGCAGGTCAGAAGGAAAAAGCGTTCAGTGATCATCATAGGCAACTCCATTGTGAGAGGTGCAGAGGGCCCCATCTGTCACCAGGACCCCTCAACATGCGAGGTCTATGGCCTACCCGGAGCAAAGATTCATGACATGATGGGGATGATCCAGGCCGTAATCCAGCCCACCGATTACTACCCCATGGTCCTAATCCATGTGGGTACTAATGATGCGGCCAGGAGAAGCCCTGATCACCTGATGGTGGACTATCACGCTCTGGGGGGCGTGCTGAAGGAGATAGGTGCACAGGTGGTATTCTCTTCTGTCCTACCAGTGAGCAGATATGGAAGATGGCTTGAGATGTGCATTGCAGAGACCAACTGGTGGCTTCGGGAATTGTATCTTGAGGTGGGCTTTGGTTTCCTTGACAACAACCCACACATCATGACGAGAGACATACTTGGGTGGGATGGGCTCCACCTTTCCCTTAAAGGTAAGCGTGTGTTCTCTTCGAGGTTGCTGGATCTCCTCTGGCAGGCTTTAAACTAGGCTCATTGGGGGAAGGGGAAGATGAGGGAGGAGGAAGCTTTGGACCGCTAAACCAAGCAACATTCACAACTACAGCCCAGCTTAGACAGACGAGCAGAACATATACACTGGTAAGCAACAGGGGGTCAGGGCAATGCTGTGATTAGGGGGCCAGTGCACACATCCACAGGAGACCTCAAGTGCCTCTACACAAATGCTCGTAGTATGGGAAACAAGCAGGAGGAACTTACCCTCCTGCTAGCTGACACCAACCCAGA
>NW_017729025.1:68743648-68743872 GCF_001723915.1 Gavialis gangeticus
CAACCCAGACATAGTGGCACTCACTGAAACGTGGTGGGACCCAATGCATGACTGGGTAGTGAATATCAAGGGCTATAGGCTGTACAGGAGGGACAGGACAGTGAGGAAAGGTGGGGGTGTGGTGCTCCACATTAAGGAGGAATACAAATCCTCACCAGGTAGCACAGAGTCAGAGGACGGGCACATGGAAGTGCTCTGGGTTAGAATACAAGGCAGTCAAGGGG
>NW_017729025.1:68743883-68762607 GCF_001723915.1 Gavialis gangeticus
TCCAGTTCTGGGTGCCACACTTCAAGAGGGATGTGGACAACATGGAGAGGGTCCAGAGCAGGGCCACTCGCATGATCAGGGGGCAGCAGGGCAGGCCCTATGAGGAGAGGCCAAGGGACCTGAACCTGTTCAGCCTCCACAAGAGAAGGCTGAAGGGGGATCTAGTGGCCTGTTACAAACTAGTCAGAGGGGACCAGCAGGCATTGGGGGAGTCCCTGTTTCTCCAAGCACTACCAGGAGTGACTAGAAATAACGGTCACAAGCTGGCAGAGGGTAGATTCAGACTGGACATCAGGAGACGCTACTTCACTGTTAGGGTGGCTAGGATCTGGAACCAACTTCCAAGAGAAGTGGTGCTGGCTCCTACTCTGGGGGTTCTTAAGACAAGGCTTGACAATCACCTTGCTGGGGTCATTTGACCCCAGTACTCTTTCCTGCCATGGCAGGGGGTCGGACTTGATGATCTGGTCAGGTCCTTTCCGACTCTACTATGAAACTATGAATCTGGGTGTCTTTGATTTTCTTGTGTCCTGCTCTCTTGCTTCGGGTCTGTCATGAAGTAAGTATTTGTACTTGGAGCATCCACTCCAGCAGTCCTTATAATCTTCGGGGCCCTTCTCTCGGGTCCCTGGACTCTCCCCTGAGTGGGCAGCGCAATCTTTGCTGCCACATCCATCCATCCATCCATCTATCCAGGTTTATCTTAAACTGGTTTTGACCATTTTGAAAGTGGTTCATGTGCACTGAACTTCTGTTCTGTTATAGGTTTAAACCCATTTCTGATCCCTAGCCCAAGGGCTTAATCCCAGGCACACATAGTAATTGGTAGATATGGAATCCAAGCAAAGATAAACATTCTTGAATAAAACTATTAAAATATTGATAAAAGTAGAAAAGGGACTACCAACATTATTTATTTTAATCAAAGATCCATGGAACAATGGATTGGACCCAATTAAATTCCTATAATCAGAGAAGTGTTTTTTGCTTGCTGTTTCATCCCAATATTAAATTAATGAAGTTGCAGCTTGACTCTTAAATACATCCCTATTCATATCTTTCCTTTTCCTAAGCAAAAGCCTGTATTTCTTGAGCATAAACCTGTAAGTCTTGATCAGACTATGGGATATAATATACAGACAGTCAGAATAAATTATTATAAAGATCCTTTCTAGCTAAAGGATATCTACATATCATTGGAAATATAGGGGGAGATAATACATGTGGAACTGTTTGAGGTATATTATTCACAAAGCTAAATTCTCTGAATAGAACAGCCATCACTAAGACTTCAGTGTTATTAAGTGTGCCTGTACAAGGCTGCTCCAACACACTGGAGTTCCAACATGCTGGATTAATCGAGTCTGCTGGAGCCTGGCAATTGCCGTGCTTCAGCAGCCACCCGCATTTCACGTATCAACATCCCCACACTTAAAAATGATGGCAGGGCACTTGAACTAAAGTGCGTCAGACAAACTTAAATCTAAGCACCCCTGCCACCATTTTAAAGCATGGGGATGCTGATATAGGAGACACAGTGGCACCTTCATTAGAGCAGCTCTGAGTGCCGCTCTAATTAAAGTGCTTGCCCCCACCCCCAGAGCATGTGCAAAAGTGTCCTAAGTGTTTGTCTCCTGCATATCATTTGGTGTGAAGTAGCTTTATACACATATAAATTTGTGTGAAATGTTTCCCCTGGCATTTTTTTTTCACTGGAAGGTCAAAGGCAAAGGTTGCATTTCTGTCTAACGTGAAATATCTGATGGCAAGGTGGTGGATTAGACAGAACTTGAAACTTAGTCCAAAGAGGTGGTCTTGCATTTTACATAAAAGACACTAGAACAGGCAGAAAATAAAGTTTTAAAATATAGACTGACACAGGAAAGATCACCTATCCTAAAGGATACTGTGAAAAGAATGACTAATACTATATGATTCAATTCTTTTTTTGTTCAAGAAAAGGAATGCTAATTTTTATAAACTAGCTTCACTTCAGATGTGAACTGAACGCAACTGTCTCAGCAATTAGGGATCTCCTGAGAGAATGCTATTTTGGCCAATCCCATAATTTTTTTCCTGTGTTGATAGTTGTACCTATTAGCTAGAGATCCCTGAAGGTAATTAAACACTTGGAAATGTTCTAGAGCTATATAAATAGGAAATTACTCTAGCCATTTGAACAATAATTGTATTTAAAATATAACGACAGTATATTAACTTGCAGGGATAACTAATCTCCACAAATGCTAAATTCATCATAGGATCATTTGATGTCTGATCATCAGAATCAGTACCATTTTACTGATGATGATCCATACATCATAATACTGATGGAAGAGATTAGTCATTCCCAGCAAGTTAATGCTGTGTAGGCTTTTCTTTCATCCTTCCTTCTGCAACATTTATGTCTGACTTAGTCGCTGCTGTTTCCAAGTCCAATGTCCTGCAGCAAATGTTGCCAGCAATACTGAATACTTCCAATTAGTAGTTCTCTACTTCTCTGGTAGCTAAGCAACTGACCTATGGTGAAGAATACATAATGATCTTCTGCATACCTACCTTGGCATATCAGGCAACATGTAGACTTTAGAGCAGATACAGTCTCCCATGTTGATGATTGTGGCTTACAGACAGTGAATTATAAAACATCATGTTTAATACTGTTTTGTGTAATATTGTGCAGTTAAAGTAAGAAATCAACACTCAGAAACACTGGCCTATATATATTGGTTGTGTATTTTTTATTCAGTAATATTTATGATTGTTACAAAATTTTTATGTCCTTAGCATGCTAGCAAATCAGCTGAACAGCATGGTGTTCTTAGATTTGCTTTTTTGTTTGTTTGTGTATTTATTTATTTTTATAGGGGTTGTCTCTGTTGGTGTTTATATACAACTGTATGCAATATGTTCATGCTAATAAAGAAGAGCTTTCAGGAAACAGGGATATGGATAAGCAGCATCTGGCTCATGCATAGTTAGATAAAATAGAGATGGTGCTAGCTGAGAGGGGACCTGTGTTATGAACCAATGCCTGAAACAATGGCTACACCCCTTATGAAAGGGGTTTTCCCTTTCACAGTTGTCAAAGTGATTAAACAGCCTCAGAGTCATACTGGTTTCATAGCCTTTCCAACATGCCTAAATTCCAGAAATAACCTGAAATCTCTTCTTTCACCTCTAGCTGGTCAGATGACTACATCACTTCTAATCCAGTGAAACTCTGCCAATAGTGATTTATATGCTTGTCACCTATGGTAGACCATACTACCTAGGGCTGACTATGAAAGCTGGGTGGATAATGTAGCAGCAGCACAGCGCTGCCTAAATACCATGGCTGAAATTGCTAAGGGAAGGAACAAATTGAACTTGTAAGAAGAAGAGGCATTCTAAATATGCCATTTAGAATCATGTTTGAATTTTGTTGTCATGGCTTTATGCCTTCTACCATATGAAAGAAAAACAAGTAAATTATTGGTAGATACAAAAGTATCCATTTGGGTGCAGGTAGGATTCAAATAGAAGAACTTTCTTAGGTTTGGTATCAGATTTTAAAAAGCACAAAATTTCAAAGATGCTTAGATTAAGGGATCTAATTTAGGCTAATCTCCGTAACAATTCAGAATACATGGCAAGCACAAAAATTCTCTGCTGGAAATATCTCTGGACTCTTGTATCCAACTACTGAATAATTTCTTTGATGTACACAACATTGTAATATCTTCTTTTTTCCTGTGCAATTGTTTCTGATTGGTTGCAGGTAGTGTGTCACAACATTTGAAAGGCAGAGAAGATTTCTGAAGGTCTACAAAATGTAGATTCATAACCATTTATGTTGTGGATTTTTATTGTATATGCAAGAACTGTTTATTAATTGCACATTTATCAAGGGAGCTCATTATTTTTAATCCACAATTGCCCTTTCACATCCTAAAATAAATGTTCAATAAAAGCTAGAACCTAACATTTAGTTTCCTTTATTGAAACTACATGGTCAAGGTATCTGTAAAGTCTTTTTCACTACATGTCATAATTTGAATTGCCTAACTACAGTATGCTAGGCCTTTTCTTTGGCTCTTCACAACAGGTACATGCAGAACTACACTATAGTGTAATTCATTATCTTAAGCTGAAACATATGTAACATACAGAAGTGGAAAATAGAAAACTGGCTATGAAAAACATTGAGTTTGCATTAACTTAATATATTTATAATATTGTGGCTCGTATTTTTTATCTGGGTTAAGTACTTATGTTCAAAAAGCCCAAGGTGGAATCAATCTAAATTATGGGGTTTTAAATGTTAGATCAGGTTTAGCTGTTTTTAAATCAGTCTGTGCGCTAAGCTTCTGTTCTGTTATGGGTAGAGACTGGTTTTGTGCACCAAACTTATGTTCTGTGACAGGTATGAACTGGTTTCTGATCACTTACACTGGTTAAAGTATAATTTCTGTATCTGGCCCTGCTGTCTAACTCCATATTCATTGGATCGTTGGATTTCATTGGGTTTACAGAAGGAAAAGATTACCTTTTTACAAGCTACTTTCATTTAAAAAGAATCCCACTCTTCACATTAAGAGAGGAGTTTGGATGGGAATGCTTCCATGGCTTCACATTTAACCCTACTTTCTATGATATCACAGCTTCAGAAAGGGTACTTTGGCTGGGTCATTAGCCTCTGAGCTCTGAAACAAAATGTCTACTTTCAGCTCCCAACTGTAATACAAATATCCTTGATCTTCGATAAGTCATTCAACCTCAGCATTTTGGTGTTTCATAGGGGTGAAAAATACATTGATGTCTGTGAGCTTTGGAGACACAATGGTTTGTGAGACTGTACAAAAAACAGTCAATAGACTAGGTTCAATAACACTGAAAAATAAAAGTATTTAAATAACTTTGAACAAAATCTGAAAATCTATCTTATCTATGATATTATTAAAAGAAAAATGATTGATTGTGAGGAATTTTTTTTCTTCCTGGTAATAACAAGCTGAGAAACAATTTTGTGTTTAAAGTATAGGACTTGAGGGGCATCTGTGTAAAATCCTACGATAGATAGATAAAAACAACTGGATTATATTTCTGGTTATGCCTGAGATTTTCTGTATGATGTCAGAAGCGTAAATCTTATGGCCTCTCTCTCAGCCACATGGTTGCACTGCATCTTTCACAGAAGTTTCTTATGTTAAAAATTACTGCAGCAATACCTGCAGATGCTGGCAATTTACATCAATGGACCAGACAAGAATTTGGTCTGATGTGACAAGAACAGCACTGTTAATGGGTGACTTCTAACACTTCTGGAATTCTTTACGGTGGGGATGGGAATGGGTGAAGGAGACATTGGGCATAAAGGAGGAGTATACAGGCATTGGTGAGAGCTAAGGGAGAACAAGAAAATCAGGAGTGTGGTTTGGAAGAAGAATAAGACAGAAAAGAAGAAACAGCATTCAAGAACAAAATCTGAAGAGTTCATACACAGCCAGCAAAAAAGATTATCTGCAAGAAGAACAGTAGTAGAAAATTATTTCCTCACTTTTACGTTTTGTCCCCTCATCGTTGTGTTTGACAGAGCTGCTTTTTAGGTTTACTCATTGCATATTTATTTAGCATGGAAAAAACCTCATTGGTGCCATTCTGTGTCAGCTGTCACAGTCACTCTGAGCATTATCAGCCTGTTGCCACCAGAGTGGTGTTCAGCTCTAAGTGTATTGCTGTCTGCCTCACAATGTGCAGATCACTTAGTCTCTCCAGCTCCCCTGGCCATGACAAGCTGATATCACTCAGAGTGATTGCAATTGCTGACAGAGTGTTAGCTCTGGTACTACCCTACATTAAATCAAATTTTAAAACACTAAAAGCATGTGCTGCCTAGTAAAACACTGCTGAAGAAAGTAGAGAAAATGCTTCTAAAACCTAAAAATTACTCTCTCACCACAATTTAGCTTCATTTTGAATCAAAGTAAATAAAAGGATAAATTGTGCCCATTACACACTGCTTAGTATTGGTGACAGTATGGAGCTGCATCATTTAAGTAGCTCAGTGTTAGTTTTTGTATGCCAGAGGGATTACACAATTTCCAAAGACCCTGGTCTCATCTGAAGTCTACTTTTACAATGAGGTAGACCTATGATCTTGGCTTCTTCCTGTGCTGATGCTGTTTGCTGTTGGCATAGATGGGAATCTACATTCATACATACAAAATGTGCAATAATGGGGCAACTTTTTGTACCTTCCCCTCATACACTTTTGCAAGAGGTAGGTATATTCTGATTCTATAGGAATTTTAAATCAAAATCATAATGTAGAAGACATCAAAGAAAATACAGGAGTTAATTATGATCATCCAATGTAAAATAAGAAAGACTCCTTATTTAAACATGGTTTTTTATATGAGGTTCGTCAGACTCTTTTAATGCTTGAGGTCCATTTCAATCTGTTTAATATGTAGAGCATTTAAATTTTATACGTAGCTAATAGTTAATTCATAATTGTTGTGATGCAAAGGGACCATATATTGATTAATTAGCCTGATGCCTTGTATAAACAGGCCAAAGATCCAGTAACTTCTGCATTGGATTCATACAGCTTTTAAGCTGGACTATTTAAAAATCATAAAACAGCATAATATTAGAACAGAAACTCATTTGGGATAAATAAAATCACACTAAAAGTTTATCACATTTTTTCAAGTTTGCTTCATAAACAAAGTCATATTAAATCCAAGGCATGGACAGATTTAGAGTTATACAGTTTTAAAGAGGAATAGACAGACTTACCATTGGAGAATGCATGTCAGCTGATGTAGTGTAACTCGTAGCCCAGTGGTTCTCAGTAAGGGTGCTGTGATACCTGCAATGTCACTAGAACCTTTCAAAGATTCCTAAGCTGTAAGGAGAAAGGCAGATAAGCATAGGCTTAGGCTTGTCCCTGTCTGGCTAATCCTGTTACTTAACTCCCCAGTTCCTTTGTAAGAAAGAAAGTGCTGTAATGTATAAATAGGTTTTTGAAACTGGGTGTCATTAAATTTACAAAACTTGAGTCCTGTGAGAAGTTTCTTCTATCCGAAAAGGTTGAGAACCACTGTCCTAGCCTGTAGTAATTTACCCCTGAATGAAATGGAAGGTAAGCTTTTTCAGGTTCATTTCTCTTGGGGCCTTGTCATATGTTCACTTGCAACAGTTGTAAATCTTTGGAAAGTAGTGACCTCTTAAAATTAGTATATGTTAAGAGGTAACCCTTGCCTGAAAGGCAAAAATTTTGTAATACCAGGAGGGCACTTAACACATACTAAACTGCTTGAATGTGGGTCTGCTTGTGTTTTAACTGTACTCAGTCACTTTTAAATTGAACATGTGATGCCCTCTTTACTTTGTGTTAGAAGCAAACAGACAAAAGAGTTAGACCTGATTCAGTTTCACCATAGTAAGTCCTCCCAAGCTTTAAAGCAGTGTAACTCTTTTGTTGTCTCTATCCAAAATCTTTTAGTTACGGTGTTGTTACATGTTAGAGTTAGCACATGCTGCTAACTCTAATGAATATTATGCTGTGTTCAAGTTAGCACTGCTGTAAACAGTCACGTGTTGAGGCTTAATACCCTCTGTAACATGCATTGCACTGAACTGCCCCAAGAGGGCTGGTGAGCAGAGGTGTGGCTAGGAGTCTTACCCTATTCACTGGCTTTCTAGGGCAGTATAGGCTCTGGGATTGCGGTTTTTAGCCCTCCCCAACCCAACCTGGGTCAAGGCCCCAACAGTTCCTTCTTCCTGCCCGGATTGAAGTCTGACAGGCCACCATCTGGATCAGGGTTTTACCAGCCTCCCTGGCTCAAATCACAACCCTCCCCACCGTCCCCTCGAGCCCTCTGAACTGAGGCCCTGCCAGCCTCCAGCCCAGACGAGTGCCCCACCATCCCTGACAACTGGATCAGGGCCCCAACAACACCCCACCAGCCCATAGCCCCTTGGGGCTTACCTACCCCCATATCCTCTAGGGACTTACCCCCAGCTCCTCTCCTCTGGCTCTCTGCCCACCTGTGCTGCTGACACAGGAGCAGACAGGGAGGTGTAATCCACCCACCTGACACCACTGCTGCTACTCTGATTCTTGCACATAAGTGGGGAGAAGCTGGGGAACTACAGGGAGAGATGGGTGAGTAGGTTTTGATTTGAACCAGGTAAGGGTCCTCAGTCTGGGCTGGGGGGTGCATGCCAGCCCCTTTGAACTTGGGCTGGGGGCGGGTGCTTGCCAGCTCTCCAGCCTGAATAAGGGTCCTGCTAGCCTCCTCCCCCAGCCTGGATTTGGTCAGGACCCGCTCCCCCTTGTAGCTCCTTGGCAGCTCCCCACCCACATACAATAGCCGTTGGGGGCTGGGCTCAGCCTAGAGAGTGGCAGTGGCAGTAGGAGTGGCAGCATCAGGTGGGCAGGTACCTTCTCCTTGCCTGCTCCCACACCACCAGCACAGGTAAATGGGGAGTGAAGGGGGGTTAAGATAGGGGGTGAGCCCCTAGGGAACATGGGGGTGAGTGGGCCATAAAACAGCGTGAGATCCGACAGAGGGTGGGACTGGCAGCAGGAGGGGTGAACCACAAGATGGGGTAGGCAAGGAGGTAAGCCCCACTAGACCAAGATGTACGAGAGCAGGGGGTGAGCCCCAAGGAGTTGAGGGGGTGGGGAAGTCCGGAATGATAAAAAGGAGGGGAACAAGGGGAGGGAATCTGCAGAGTATGGAGAAGAAGGGAGAGATTCTTACTTTTAGGATTCCCTCACTGCAGGCTGTCCCTGATGGCACTCAGAACACCATACAGCATCCACTGGGAGTGGTGCTTTCTGGAGTGGGCTGGACTCAAATTGCTCCAATCTGAGCTAGCACCATGGAGCAGTCTGATACGAACACCAGCTGAAGATAATCCTCACCTGTAGAGGACTATCTTTGAGATGAGTAGAGGGTACTTAGCTTGACTTTTCCTGGTTTAATTTATGAACATTCCTGTTTTAAGAGCCTTTTACATGTGTGAAAGAGAATGTGTAACAACACCCTTAGTTTTACTAATAGTATTCTCTTGTATTTGGAGATGAAAATTTACCAAAAGATTTTACCAATGTCCCCGTGTCACTGTTTTCTGAACAAGACAATTGGGAAAGAAATAATCACCCACTTCATGGAAGTTTTAATTAATATTTACTTGCCCATAACCATAGATAGAACTGTATTTATTTTTTAGACGTTTTTATTGATTTAATTCTCATTACTTAATACTTGAGGTTGCACTTTTCTCTTTCTTAAACATCATCTGCCAGTTAATTATTAAGGAAGATATGCTAGTGAACTATATCTATGATTTCAAAGTATGGTCAATAGCGTTTCTGTGGTCAACAGATTTGCATTAGATACATCTTATACTGTACTGTAGTGGTTCCCCTATACTACTATACTGTAGTGGTTCCAAGAAAAGGAAGCAGAAGGTATTTCCTCCCATTCTGCAGGAGTGCAGCATGGATTCCATGGCAATATATATGTAAGGGAAGTATTGATTCCAAGCATTAAGGGACCAGGCCTTATATCTGTGAGCGTTATCTTTTCTGTATAAGCCTCAGCACTGAGTGCCAGGGATTAAAAAGGGGGAAACCCCCTGAGGGAGAGAAGGAGCAGAGATGATTATACTGCTGCTGGGAACAGCTATGGCCTTGTTGCAGTGGCCTGATGATAGTGAAAATTAGAGAGATCTTAGGTGGTAAAGATAAACCTCTTCTACCAAAGAAAAGGTAGTGATTTTGCTCTCTGTTCTCTGTTCATGCTTCTGTCGCTATAGTAAATGCTTTCGCTGCACGTTAAGCACAAATTGGAAAATATTAACTGCTGATGGGACATAAAAAGAAGGGATAATTCCTTGTTGAATTAGACTGGCTTTTTCATGTCAGAAGGGTATACAGAGTAATACACCAGAGATGAGAGGGAAACTGAGAGTCAAAGGATGAATCTAAGTTGCTGCAGCTACAGCACCTTTCCCAAGTCTTACCCACACAATCAAAAATATGCATTTTTGCAACTGGGGGAAGCTGAAAGTTGAGAATCTGAGCAGGCAATTTGGGATGGAACCTTTAGGAAATATTACTAAGCAGCAGCAATTGGGACATTAATGTTCATTTAGCTGTTTGCTCTCCTCTCCTCTCCCTGCCCCACTTTATTTTTTCTTTTTAATTGAAATTCAGTAGAGCAGGACTGGGAGACCTGGTGAGGTTTTCACAATTTAGGAAGAGCTGCAGACACAACATAACACAATACAACAAAATCCCCTTTGAAATGTGATTACAATAGCTGCAAGTCTGTAATTCTAACACATTTTGTTTCTTTTTCTTAGACTGACATTATTAGGGGAAATTATTTGATTTTTCAAGTTCAAACTGGGTATTAAATCCCCTTTCTGAAATCAGTGTGGTCATTGAAATCAAGAGAGTTGGTCAGAAGTTGCTGAATGGAATCCACTATTTTTGGTCCTAGGAAGCTATCTTCTGACACTCATTATCAACATGAAGTAATAATTCTCTCTCTGTAACATCATAATCTTTGCCTCCTAGCAACTAATTGTGCCATCACAAAAAGCAGATTTGTTTTTAATACTAGGAATAAAAGACTGAGGCAAATAAACTCTTGTGCAGCAAATAACCTATTATTTGTTTCCCACACAAATCTTTGTGATAAAGAAGGCACAGAACTTGCTAAAAATAAAGGCTGGATAAGACGATTAATTTATATTGAAAAACATACATTTTAAAGATATTAAAGGTGGCACAGATGGTTTTAAACAACGGTGTATAGTAGGAGCTACCTGACCTGCTTAAGTAACAGTTCTCCCTCGTCTCCTCCATTTCCCCAAATGAGCCATTCATTTTGGAATGGACCCTCAACTGGTGTAAGGCAGGCTTTATTCATCATTGTTTTACATCAGCTGAGAACATGGTTCTTTGTTTTCAAACAAACAAAAATCGAGAAAAAGATTTTCACAGTTCCTGATGATAAAATGGATGGAACAGCAGCAGCTGAAGTTCTTTCTTCTCCCCCTTCTCCCTCTAACACCCAGGAAACAAATCACCCAGATAGTCTTAGGAGATAAAGAGGAGGAGTAATTCATTGTGCTGGCCAGATATCTTAAACACTCCCTGTGTTTTCTGGGGACTAAGTGATAGGCACGGGATTTTTGAATTCACCAACTCTCCCCAACCTTCCACTGGATTTGTGACTATGGACATCCTTATTCAGGGCCATAGCTGAATGCTAGAATTTAACCAGGTTTTCCACATACAATATGGATTCCTATACACGTGCTCTGATGTGTTCTGATTAGAACATATTAGATCAGACTCTATCAATCAAGCCTGCTGGAGCATTCTAACCAGTGTCATTGAACAAGTTTTAGTCAAAGTGCCCCCATGGCCATTTTGAAATGCAAGAAACTGTATACACAAGACATTGAAGTGTTTTAATTAAAGCAGTGTCCTAGAGCCACTCTAATTAAAATGCTTCTACCTACCCCAGAGCACATGTATAGGTACTCTCTGGGCATTTCTACACATGCATGTGCCACAATGGCAGGCACTTTGAAAAGCACCCGGTGCTGGAGTGTGTGCAGTTGTATAAGCAAAATGCCCATTGGCGCTGAGAAAATGGCAGCACTGCACTTTGAACTAAAACACATGAGAGGTGCTTATTTCAAAAGTGCACCGCCACCATTTTCTGCACACTGATATGCATTTCTCCGCTTAAACAACTGCACATGGCACAGTGAAGTTCACATCAGCTTGTGTGCAGAGCAGATTCAATTAATCAAGTCTACTCTGAAGTGCATTGTGGGATAAAAACCTATGTGTAAAAATGCCTTGTGAGTCTATGAACTATGTCAAAGAAGGGACGGAAAGCTCCAGGGTGAAATTATTTTCCCTCCTCCCAGGGACATGTATGGCAGCAAACGAAACTTTCAGGTTTTCCCCCTGCTCTCCACCTATACACATGCATTTCCTAGTATTATACCTCCCTGTTTATTAGGGTTCAGTAGGCATATTTGAATACTTGAGGATGTATTAGTTCATCCTAAATCCTTTTCAAACTGACCTCTGTCAGCCCCTGCATCCCAAAGTCCTGTCTAAGTATAAACAGGGGGGAAATATTTATGCTTTACAGGGATACTGTCAGGCTCAATTACTTCATGTTTGTGAAGTGCTTTGAAATCTTCAGATGAAAGGTAAAATTGATTGCAGAGTAGTGGAACTCACTGACACAAGGTGCTGTCGAAGCTGGCAATTTAAACAGATTCATGCAAGGTAGATCCATCAGTTGGAATTAAATGTAATAGTACGACTATAATCTCCAAATAAGGACTTCCTAGGCCTTAAAGCTAGGGACAGAAATTACACATAAACTGGTATAAGTGATCAGAAACTGTTTCAAATCTGTAACACAACAGAAGTTCAGTGCACATAAACCACTTTCAAAATGACCAAAACTGGTTTAAGATAAACCTGGATGGATGTAGTATCAGACATAATTGATATAAGTTAAATCAATTTATTGGACTTCTCTCCCAGATTCAAGTTAACTCGCAGTCCCCTAGGAACCCAGGATGCTTTGCACCTCTTCCACAAACCCTGCCTCACAAGGTGGGCAGGCTACCCTTGGCCCAAGCTGTCTGCTTCAGCTTACCACCCCCTGGGGGCTTCTGGTCTGGGCCACTGCACACATATGGCTGCATTTCCAGAATCTGTTCTGGAACTAATATCTGTTCACTTGCTTATAAAATTTTAAACTAACCTGCAAAGATTGAATGAACTCAGTGTTGGGCTTTTTGACTGTCTGTACTTAGCCTAAAAGCTGAAAGCTCTTAAGGGAAGAGGAGCATGAGACATATCAGTCTGGACAGGCTATGCTTAAATACTCTTGTGGTCTGTAACTGCGAGTTAAAGAATACTATGCTAGATATGACTCAGCACATCATTCATTATGTCCTTGAGATTTTATATTCCTCCTACTGACTATCACCACCAGAGGTGCTAGCCAGCCTGCCACCCAGGCTTGCAAACAAAAGATTGCTTCTCAGCACTTGAGAGTTTATTTCTAGGTAATGATACCAGCAGCCTTGGCTCTTTTGCTTTCTTTCATAGTGTTATATTTTCATGAAACATGCAGAAAATGAAAATGCATTGTCTGGCATATGGTGCTTGCCAGATATAGTGTGTACTTCAGGGTTTGATTTTTAAAAGAACACAATATGGTGAGCTCTTCTGCAAATATATCTCATCATTGGTACCTAAATGGAAGATGAATTTTCTGAAACTCTGGCCCCTTCTGTGGAAAATCTGGGAGCTACTGTCATTATGGTATTAGTCTATTTGACTTCCAAGTAACCTCCCCTGAGCTTCTTCAGGGGAATTCCTTCCACAGAAAGGTCAATATGAAAGGGGTCATCTTGAAACAAAGCTGGAGACAAAATTCTTGTTTTTACTCTCAGAATAGATGCAGCGCAGGAAGTACTAATTAATGTTGTCACATCACCCTGCCAGCTTTTCTCTTTTGGCCTGTTTGGACTCTCTGCTGAAACTCTCTGACAGGTTGCTAATTAGTACAAACATGAAATCATGACATAATATATTTTATTATCATATGTTTATATTCTATTCATATATAATATTTATCTGTTTGCTGTTTTCAATAGGGAATACTTGATACAATCCTAGCAGGAAATGTCAGGATAGTAAGAAACACCTCACTTTTTCAGAGACAGGTAAATTTAGCCCCCAGTTATCTTCTGGTATCCAGAAGAGTCAGGCATTTCATTACCTATTCATGTTTAGTTTCTAGCTATCATTAATTCATAATGCCTTGAAGACATAAATATCTCTTTGGAAAGAAAGCACACAGCACCATTTTTTTATTTGGTACATTTCCATGTGTATCATGATATATTCAGTTATATATTACCTCGTCTGAATGCAAAACTGTTTTATATGCAGATTTAAGGTAATGAGCATTCAAGTTTAAAAAATGATTTTGGTATCCTGTAGCTTCTCAATAATAATATACTCTTACATTCCAACAGAGAAGGATGGATTATGGGTTTTTCAATTTGCATCAGGCATATTAATTGCAGAGTAGGGTTTCCACATAAAATATCAATGTACTGGAACAAACTGTTAATGTACCAGAATATGAACACTTACATTCATTTCTTGAGATTTAAAAGCAATCTTCTCTTTTTTTCCATACATCTGAATGGTATGGTTATGTTTTTTTTTCAAGTCAGCTAATGAGAACAACGTAACCAATATCCCCCTCCCTGCCCCCCTTCCACTGGAAAACCTTAATTAGCTTAAGTGTTAATAGTGCTTTCCTACTCATTGTACTGGCAAACAATACAACAAGCCATTAGGGAAAGAAAATAATTTACAGGGTATGGAAAAACTTTTTAGAGTAGCTTTTAAGAAACATGCTATGGAAGATCGACTTTATGTTGTAGCAGCAAGTAGAGAAACACTGAACTCAACTTTTACTTGTATTATATTTCTTAACTGTGAAGAGAATCATAGACTAGTAAAAGTGTAATTGGAAGTTTTATATGTGAAGTTAAGCTGGGAATTTGCCAATCAATTTAACTATATAAAACAGCAAGTTCTTTATTTTATCTGAATCACTTAAACTATATAAAGAATCCTAGACAGGAGAACCTCTAAAATGACAAGTCGTCATACAGTGACTTTTTTTCTGGATTTTTTCTCTATGGTGGAATTGACAGTTATTTTGGTCAAAATAATACAAATTGTGATTCGGTACCAAGTAAAATTCTTAATTGCATGATACTAATTTATATTAGATTCTCTTAACATCACTTTGGCAGTGCACAAAACAGGCTTAATATAACTCATATATACTTTCACTTTCTTTGAACTGCCAGAGTGGTAAAAAGGGACATGAATATAAATAGATATTAGATTTTTGCAAGTTCAACATTAATGTTCTGTTTGAAAGAAAACCTTGACCCTCTTGTGCCCTGTTAAAAATGCTATATTACTCAGGAAAGTTTGATATATATTACTCGGGGAAGTGTTGAGTTCTATTGTTTCACAAGGTTTTGTTTTATTTTATGACTGTTTTGTCTCACCCTACTAAGCTTTAATGTGCCTTCAACAACAACTTCTCACAAAATGACAGCAATAGGACATGGGACCTTCCTTTTAAAACAAAACAGAATGAGAAAATATTTGAGTTTGAATGCCACAGCTGCAGGCAGAATTATCACACCAGGGAAGAGTGGAAATACCACCCACATAATCCAACCAGAGACCTGATTCATTTTGTGTCTGAAGCAATCACTGCAGTCTTACAAAGCTGAAATGAGTTTCCTTTGCAATCTTCAGGGGGGGAAAGTGAGAATATCATGCTTACTGGTTCAAAGCAAAACTCTTTTTTTGCCTCTTATTTTCGTCCTTATTTTCCTATGATTTTCCAGTGGCTGCTTTGACTTTATATAGCATAGTATAGTGGAATTGAATGCAAAATAGGTCCTAAATGGGTAGGCAGGCATGCTTTTCCCAGACCTTTCAATCCCAAGTGAACTTGTATCAAATTATTTTTTTAAAAGCTGAATCCAATGAAGGACTTGGGTATTATGCTCCCTAACTTTTAGTTGCCTGGCCCCTAGAGTAGAAGCAAGTAACATGCTTTCTGTACATTGAATGGAGAGAACTAGGTACCTTACACTGCTATCTAAAACAGCCTCTGTGCTGATCAGTACATTCAGCATGTGCTTTCCTAGAGATATCCAACAGGAAATTCTGAAGGAAAGGGTGAATCTTAAAACCAGTCCCTTGGACTTGCCACTCAAGGCAAAAGGCAAGTGCTTCCATCCTCTTCAGAGCCATAACTGAATCTTCTCTTGAAAACTCATCAGTCACCTTGTGCTTTTCTTTTAATGAACTGAACAAAGCCTCACATTTCCCTTTGAAAACTCAATTCCTGAAAAAGTGGAGCCAACATGTAGACAATTCAGGAAGCTGAACAGCTGACTGCAGTTCCCTTCTCTTCCTCAGGGGAGTTCCTCATTGCTGTAGGTTAGTTGGGTTGAGGGCACATGCTATCCCTCCAGCTGGAACTGTTTAACAAGGAATTCAAGATTCATTTAGCCAGAAAAATAAAAAAAACCCTGGCTATAGCTTGTTAGTTTAAGGCACTCACTTGGGAAAAAGGAGCCCTGGTGACACTGGGAGTAGTCGTAATCACTTTTTTGATGTAAGACACAAAAGAAGACTTGGGAGAAGGGACCAAAAGCCCAGATCATTTGCCATTTGAATGCTCTAACCACTGGGGTAGAGAATCATGCTTCCTCCAAGTAGGCTATTATATATAGTCATCATCTTCTTCTCTGTGTTTGAAAAAAAAATGGTAGCTGCAACAGCATTTTGCGGTGAGCCAGATCCTGACTGTATTTGTCAGGTATGCTCTGAGAACACTTGCAGGATTGAGTCCCTCAGGGAATTTCAGTGACCAAATGCTTAGTTTCTACATCCCAGTCAGGTTTAGGCATAAACAAAGTGTTCAGCTTCTCACCTTTGTCAAAAGGCAGTTCTGTACATGTGGGGAAGTGCAATTCCATACACTTGGAAAAGTAAAGTAAAAAATTCAAAGTTTAGGAAACTACAGTTAGGCCTGCACTCATGGAAAGTGTTTTCAGGATCACACTTCTGGATTTAGGGTTAATATAGGCATCTAAATCTCACTTAATCAGATCTGCTCTTAACTAACTTTGTAACATGTATGATAGTGTGTTCAGAGACTGCAACTTTGTCCCACATGAAAGTATGCAAAGATCTGTTTTCAGTAGCTGTTTTCAGAGAATCATACATTCCTATAACACATTTATTTATTTTGCTGTCACTGGATAATAAAATGTACAGAAATACTGACAAGTATTGATTGACACATTGTAATTGGGTTAAATTCTTAAAGCCCTTAATCTGAAAACACATATGCACATCTGTAATTTTACTCATGTAGAAATATTGGCAGGATTAAAGTCCAAATCAATACTTATTCTAGATTTGCATGCACTTCAAAAGCAATAGGATCAGGCTTAGCATTGATTAAGGTATGAAAAAGTGTGATCACTTCAGTTCATAGAATCAGAAAATTAAGTTTGGAAGGGATGTCAGGAGACCATCTAGTCCAACCCCCTGCTCAAAGTAGGACCGTCCCCAGCTAGATCATTCCAGCCAAAGCTTTGTGAAGTCAGGCCTTAAAAACCTCCAAGGATGGAAATTCCACCACCTCTCTAGGTAACCTGTTCCAGTGCTTCACCACCCTCCAATAAGAAAGTTTTTTCTAATACCCAATTTAAGCCTCCTTTGCTGCAACTTGAGACCATTGCTCCTTGTTCTGTCCTCTGTCACCACTGAGAACAGTTTAGCTCCATCCTTTTTGGAACCATCCTTCAGGTAATGGAAGGATGCTATTAAATCTCCCTAAGTCTTCTCTTTTCTAGACTAAATAAGCCCAGTTCCCTCACCCTTTCCTCAGAAGTCACTGCCCCAGACCCTGAACCATTTTCCCTGCTCTCCACTGGACTCTCTCCAACTAGTCCACATCCTTCCTATAGTGTGTGTGTGTGTATGGGGGGGGGGGGCAAAACTGGACACAGTACCCCACATGCAGCCAGTGCAACCAGTGCAGAATAAAGCAGAATAATTACTTCCATCGATGTTCTAACAATGCTTCTACTAACGCAGCCCAGTATGCTGTTAGTGTTTTTGGCAACATGGGCACACTGTTGACTCCTATCCATCTTAAAGTCCAATGTAACCTCCAGGTCTTTTTCTGAAGAGTTGCAGCTTAGCCAGTCAGTCCCCAAGCTATAGCGGTGCATGGGATTCTTCCATCCTAGGTGCAGGACTTTGAAGACTTTGCACTTGTCCTTGTTGAACATTACGAAATTTCTTTTGGCCCAGTCTTCCAAATGTATGAATCCTAGCCCTACTCTCTAGTGTATCTATTACACCCCCCAGTTTAGTGCCTTCTACAAACTTGCTGAGTGTGCAATCTATCCCATCTTCCAGATTGTTAATGAAGATATTGAACAAAACAAGCCCCAGGACTGACCCTGGGGGCACTCCACATGATACCGGCTGCCAGCTAGACATTGAGTCATTGATTACTGCCATTTAACCTGACAATCCAGCCAGCTTTCTATCCACCTTGCAGTCCATTTTTCCAACCCATATTTCCTCAGTTTGCTTGCAAGAATGCTGTGACAGACAGTATCAAAAGCCTTGCTAAAGTCCAGGTATGTGTGATTTCCCCACATCCACAGAGTCATCTCACCATAGAAGGCAATCAGGTTGGTCAGGCATGACTTGCCTTTGGTGAATCCACGCTGACTGTTCCTAATCACCTTCTTCTTCTCCAAGTGCTTAGAAATGGATTCTTTGTGGACCTACTCCATGATTTTTCCAGGGACTGAGGTGAGGCTAACAGGTCTGTAGTTCCCTGGATCTTTTTTCTTCCCTTCCTTAAAGTTGGACACTAGATTTGTCCATTTACAATTGTCTGGCACCTCCCCTTATGACGTTTTCAAAGAAATGTCCAGTGGCTCTGCAATCATAGTTTCATAGTTTCATAGTTTCTAGGGTTGGAAGGGACCTGAGTAGATCATCTAGTCCGACCCCCTGCCATGGCAGGAA
>NW_017729025.1:68762966-68763850 GCF_001723915.1 Gavialis gangeticus
CTGACTGGCCTGTAGTTCCCCGGGTCCTCTTTCCTCCCCTTTTTGAAGATGGGAACCACGTTGGCCCTCTTCCAGTCCTCCGGCACCTCTCCAGAGCACCACGAGTGTTCATAAAGCCGTGCCAGGGGACTTGCAATGACCCCAGCGAGTTCCTTCAGGACTCTAGGGTGAAGATCATATCATATAAACCAACTTCCTCAGCACCCTTGGTTGCATTGCATCCAGCCCCAAGGATTTGTACACATCCACCTTTTGGAAATAGTTCCTAACCTGTTCTTTCACGATAGTTGGCAGCTCACCTTCTCCCCAAACTGTGTTTCCCAGTACACTAGTCTGGGAGCTGACCTTGCCTGTGAAGACTTGAGGTAAAAAAGGCACTGAGTACTTCAGCCTTTTTCTCATCATCTGTCACTAGGTTGCCTCCCCCATTCAGTAAGAGACCCACACTTTCCTGATCCTCCTCTTGCTACCAACATACTTGTAGAAACCCTTCTTGTTACCCTTCACATCCCTTGCTAGCTGCAATTGCAATTGTATATTGGCCTTCCTGACTTCATCCCTGCAAGCCCAAGCAATGCTCTTATACTCCCCCAAGTTATTTGTTTGAGCTTCCACTTCTTTTAAGCTTCCTTTTTGTTTAAGCTCACCAAAGAGTTCTCTACTAAGCCAAGCTGGTCACTTGCCACATTTGCTATTCTTCTTGGACCTTGGGATGGTTTATTCCTGTGCCCTCAGTAAGGTTTCTTTAAAACACAACCAGATCTCATGGACTCCTTTCCCCCTCAGCCTGGCCTCCCAGGGGATCATGCCCACCAGTTCCCTGAGGGAGTCGAAGTCTGCTTTTCTCAAGTATAGGGTCCATACTCTGCTGCTCTCCTTTCTAC
>NW_017729025.1:68768850-68774210 GCF_001723915.1 Gavialis gangeticus
TGAGTTCTTTGTCCCAGTTTCCACTTCTTGTCATCTTCCCTTCAAGATGTAAGTTGTAAGTAACTAGGAAAATTACATATTTAAGACCCTTCAGTTTGCCCAGTGTGATTAAGCATTGTTTGTCAAAAGATAACAGGTACAAACTAGATCATCCTCTGTTTTTACTTAAATATGCCAATACAGCATTAGCTGTATTTTATTACTTAATGCACTAAGGGGCCTTAACCTTTGAAAAGCTTGTCAGGCAATGCCTATGAACTCAGGCTAACAGGCAACCTAACCTGAAAAGAAACCCAAGTACATGGGAAAATAACTGTTCTGAGAGCTTTGGCATGGTTCTCGTTGCTAGGGAAACCACTTCTTTGTCTGTACGTGTTTAGAATGGCTGCCTCATTAGGGGCACTGAGTCTGAGAATCACTTCACACTACAGAAGAAAACAGAAATCGAAAAAATGGTGTGTTCACTAACTATTAAGAAAAATACCGAGAAGTGAATAGAAGAGGTCCCATATGCATATATGTAAACACAGACGTGCACACAAATGCCCACAAACACAATAGATTACATTTTCATTTTGTTGAGGTTGCTAAGACGGTCTGAGCCACTTCATTCCTGCATGCAGTTTTAGCTAGGTGAAGGAATAAATAATTCTCTCTCTTCTCCCTGTTGTATTTCAGTCTCTTTTTTAAAGCAATGCACAAAGAATTGAGATGTGAATTTCATGTGTTATAAAATAATCCAGTTAGTTGGAAATATTGAGACACACTTATTTATTAAGGTCATGCGGTATGCTTGTCCAACTGCCTGAGAGTGCTGCGGCAGTGTTAAAGCAGATTTTATCGATGGATGCAAAGCGTAACATGTTTTGGAAAACCAGTGTGGATACATTTATTGCCGTCATCAAAACAGGGGAAATGGTAAAAATAAAGCAGTAAAAACTGCAAACATTACACAATGACAAAAGAGTAACTTAATGTTAACTGCTAAATTTTAATTGAGATATGAAAACAACCACCATAGAAGTGTATGGATTGCAGCAGAGCTAGATGCAGTTTCAAGGCATTACTCATTGGTAATATAGCTGTGAATCCAAGCTCCCTTGGGTGCTCAGCTCCTGCTCTTGGCTGACGGGAAAAATCTTTGCAAACAGGGCAGAGCTGAACCTCAACCTTCTGCAGCTTATAAATATCAACAAAAGGATAAGATTTTGCAGGCATCAACCCCACGCCTCTATGCACTGAGTGGAAAGAAATATATCCAGAATATAAGTACAGCAGTTAATGGACCCCCAATGTCTTCTCTATACATATTCATGAGGAGGGCTAGCAAAATGGCTACCAGTTCCTGTTTTTGAACTCACAACAGATGTAAAAGCAAGTAGTGAGATACATGCACAGCAGTGTATCTGCCCAGGTGGTCTGTGTGATGGGTTTTTTTATTGTCCAAGAGATGTTAGCTCTGATATTAACTAGATTTATAAAAGAGTCTTCTGGAATTCTTCCAATTTCTCAATAGAAACACCCCCCCCTCCCCAAAACAAAACTTTTCCCCTCACTTTTTCACTTTTCTTCAAATCATTGACATGTAAGATAGAGAAAAAAGAGAAATTTAAATTAACATTAATATTTGATGCTGCACTGTTTTATCATGTTGTTTCTTTCACTGAAAAAAAAAGGCAGGAAGTTCTTCACTAATGGTAATATCAGGGAAATCTGGAAAGGAATAAAGGGCTAGAGGTTACAACCAGAAAACAGAGGTAGCATTTGTCATGGCCCATACTGTCATAATGTTTATCCTATATCAAAAAATTCACAGTACCAGTGCAGACACACACTGCCGTTCCAAGTCTTTCTCAGTGGGCATGTCTACATGAAATGCTACTGCGTAGTCATCATTACTGAGCATTTATTTAGTACTTGTATTAGCTGTGCAGAGTTACTGTACAGTAGCACTGGCGAATGTCTTTTAAATGATGTTACAGAACACTAGCTTAATAATACTGTGCAGTGTATTAGCATTGTCTGTGCTGTGATGTGCTACTGCACAGTATTATTCAGTTGCTGCATGGTCTGCATTTCATGTAGATGTGCCCAGTGAGTGGTAGCATGCATTGCTGTTTTCCCTGCCACTATGTGGCAAGTGAGTACACATATGCCTTGTGCTGGTTTAGTCTCTGGAAGTCCCTGAGGATTCTCCAATATGGAAGAAAAAATCCATTAGGTAGTGAGCTAGGTAAGAGTGACTCCTGTTACCCTCTGCTACCACTATTAGCCTGCTGCTACCTACAGAATTGATCTGTCCCAGCTACTTACCTTGCAGGCCACAGTAGGCCACAAGCAAGAGCTCACAACTAAGAAGCTGCAGTCAAGGCACTGCCTGCAGCCTCTGAAAATCAGTTTTGATTTGGTTGTCTGCAACCTATACAACAGCAAAGATGAATATTTCTTCAGGTTAACAGATGGGCACTTGTCAGAGGCCATGCAATAGTGAAATCGTCACAATCTCTGATTCTTCTTCTCTGTCAGTGCTACCTGTGCTGAAAAGGTGGTGGCTGTATGGAAAAGCAAGGTGTCTGAACTGTTGTGGGAATTACTCCAAACCATGGAGCAGAATTTCTGTTCCAGGGAAATGAGTAGTAACTGGTGGGAGCAGATAGTCCTGGTTATTTGGGACAATGAGAAGTAGTGGATGAACTTCTCCATATCTTGGGCAAACTTCATGGAGATCTGTGCCTACGTGGCACCCAGCCTTAAGTGACAACCCACAGGGATGAAGGCTTCTAACTATGAAGAAGCATATTGCCATCATAATATGAAATCTTGCTACTTCTGTTAGCTTTTAGAGCATCACAAATCCATAGCAGCATTTGCTCTAACAGCTGCCTTCACTCTGGCTGATATGATCCTGATAAGGCTGACCCAGTAATGGGAGCAGGACATGTTTGTTGTTGACAGGCACTGACTCAGCCTGAGGGGTGACTGAAGACATAGGCTGACTGGAGGCCTTGGGTGGTCATTGCTTGAATCCAGGTCCTTCTCCATGTCCTTGTCACTGTCCAGACATGGAGGATGGAAAGGCCCTGCATTATCACAGTCCAGGAGAGACAAGGTGTCCTAAAGCATCTCCTGGGTCATCTCCTAGGTTCATGTAGGGGTTGGCTGTGAAAGCACTGTTCAGCCCACCACAGCCACTATAGCATGTTAGTCCTTGCCACTATCCTGTCCACAACATAGGTGGACAAGCTAGTGTTCTTCCTCTATCCCCTGGTGTTTTATGCATAGGACGAACAATGTGAATTAAAAACAAGTGGGAATCTTATCAGGGGATAAGGCACAATGCTGCATTTATTGAAAACATAAGACAAACAAAATAAAAGAAAGAACAACAAAAAGGTGGTGTTTCCTCTTTCATACACTAACACATACATACTCATACACTCATACATACATAGCCATTTATTCACATACATATAAAAGGAGACAGACAGACAGTCCTGCAAATATCAAGATGTTACCAGTCTTTTAGATGCTCGGGTTAGCTTGGTGGCCAGCCAAGTTAACTATGAGAATGAAGCCAGGCCTTATCGTATGCATTCTGATGCTTCTTTGTCTTCTGTGCAGGACAGACCCAAAGCCTCTTTGTTCTTGTCCATCTTTATAGTGATTGTTCCCCATACAAGTCTATGGGTCTCACTGTGTCATGTCCTTTCAATGTGGAAATGATCCTCCTCTTCAGTTACAATGTTATGATTGACAAACTTTTCTGTCTCTGTGGTCTGCAATTTTTTTCATCTGCAATTTCTTCAGCCACTAGAACAAAACACGATCTTGTATTTTGTAATTCTTAACTGCTGATCTTGGACATTGTTATAACCTTTGGCTATTGAATCACAGAAGGCTATTTCTATTCTTTTAGTTTTAGGTGCAAGATAGACTGTCTCAACATATGCATTTCCACACATATTGTTTATTCTTTCATTACCTCTGTCCCAGGGAAAGAAGTAACGAGGGATACTTACCAGCAGCAGGAGATGCAGCACAGCAGGGGTGGAAGGAAGAGCCCACGTGGCTCGTCAGCCACCTCTTTATTCAATTAAGGCCAGCCAGTGACATCAGCCTCAAACGCCGGCTGGTGGAAATAAAGATGGCGGCCAATGCTGTGGAGAAGGGGGGAAGGAGAGCAGCAAGAGAGGGGAGCTGCAGCTGTCTCAGGGAGAGAAGAGGATCCTCCCCATGGCACCCATGGAGCCCAACAAGCCGGGGGCAGACGACGGCAGTGTGGGGTAGAGCACACCGACAGGAGCGCACACAGGACAGTGAGGGAGGAAAGGCACTCTGGACCCAGGGACGGAACCAGAGCTGCACCCGGAGACCGAGCAAACCCCAGGTGGGAGTATTGGGATGACTGAGGTGAGGAGGAAGCCACGCCAGAGGGAGAAGACCCTGGGAGAGCCCTGAGGGGTTTACAATCGGGGCGGGTATCACCGCCGGTCCCAGCTGGGCTGACAGGAGAATGGGAGTGAATCCCAAAGGTGATGGGTGAGCAGTAAAACGTCCCCCAAGCTAGAGCAAGGGGAAGGATAGTAACGGGGCAGGGCGTAGCCATGTCAGGGAGTGGCTTATCATTTTGTGTTTTGTTAACGCGTTTTATTTAGTTGCCCGTGCAAAGGGGAGAGTGGAAAGTGCAAAGTATCCCCAAGGAAAAGGTCCAAGGAGGAGCCTTGGAAGGTTTTTTTGTGTTTCCCCGAGAGAAGGGGTGGAGGCAAAGAAGGTCGACAGGGGTGGGCCCACACTCGCAAACTTGGCCATGGGCAACAAGCATCCAGTGCCAAGCTGTGAGGCACTATCCCACCAGAGGGGATGGGACCGATGGAAGGGCAATGCACTTGAAGAGGTGTGAGGCCCAGGTGTAGGGATGGTGGAACCCCGTGAATGACCACTGGGCTAATCACGGACCACCAAGCACACCCAATGACCAATCCCGTCTACTGAGGAACAACAAGTCGTGGCAGGAGAGAACAGGGAAGGTGACTCGAGGGGGAGAAACCTGCTCAGTCTATGACACGAGTCCATAAGACGCCTTACGTCTACCACCAGAGCAAAGGTCGCACGAGAACAACTATTTGAGGCCCGGCGGCCACAACCTCTTTTCAAACAACCCAGACATACCACAACCTGGGGTTCTGCAGGGCTCGGTCCTTGGGCCCGCACTGTTAAATATCTTCATCAGTGACTTGGACGAGGGGGTAAAAACCACCCTATTCAAATTTGCTGATGACACTAAGATGTGGGGGGATATGGGCACATTAGAAGGAAGGAATAGGCTACAATTGGACCTAGACAGGTTACATGGGTGGGCG
>NW_017729025.1:68774293-68775187 GCF_001723915.1 Gavialis gangeticus
AGTAGGCATTGGGGGAGTCCCTGTTTCCCTGAGCACTACCAGGAGTGACTAGAAATAACGGTCACAACCTGGCAGAGGGTAAATTCAGATTAGACATCAGGAGGTGCTATTTCACTGTTAGGACGGCTAGGATCTGGAACCAACTTCCAAGTGAAGTGGTGCTAGCTCCTACCCTGGGGGTCTTTAAGACAAGGCTTGACAATCACCTTGCTGGGGTCATTTGACCCCAGTACTCTTTCCTTGCCTTGGCAGGGGGTCAGACTTGATGATCTGCTCAGGTCCCTTCTGATCCTACTAACTATGAAACTGTGAAACTATGAAACTATGAAACCTTGCATACACACTACTTCTCTTATACTATGTTTAACCTACAAAATCACAAACCAAAATGACTGTCACACTTATGCTAAGCAATGTAAAAATCAAAATGGATTCTCAACTAAGGCTAACTTACACAGTTATTTAAGAAACCTAAAATGGATATTGGTTATACAATAATAATTAACAAAGCAATAAAGGGTATTATAAAGGCAATATCAAGAGTATATAAAGGGAAATTAACTTTAGCTCAACACTAGGATGTTAGGACAGCTCCTCAAAGAAAATTCACATAATCCTGTAAGCACCAAAACTGTGGTTGGCATCATTGACCCACTTGTAGCACAACTTCAGTACCTTGATCTGCAGTGGTATTGCTGGCAGTCAGGACTGTAACCACAGGCTGCCATTTCTCTGGCAAATTCACTTGAAGACCACCTGATTGCTGTATGTGCACTAACACTTCATTCCTAGTGATTCCAGCTGGTGCTGTGCTTGAAGGTACGAGTGGAAGTAATTGGTAAAAATATATCCTAAAGTACATAGTTAGTAAGCATGATAGGGTTGGCAAGGCAT
>NW_017729025.1:68780187-68787982 GCF_001723915.1 Gavialis gangeticus
GTATTGCTGGCAGTCAGGATTGTAACCACAGGCTGCCATTTCTCTGGCAAATTCACTTGAAGACCACCTGATTGCTGTATGTGCACTAACACTTCATTCCTAGTGATTCCAGCTGGTGCTGTGCTTGAAGGTACGAGTGGAAGTAATTGGTAAAAATATATCCTAAAGTACATAGTTAGTAAGCATGATAGGGTTGGCAAGGCATCACAGTGGATAATAAATAGATGGGTAAGAGTACTTGTGAGTTGTCACCTCCAGACAATAAAGTGCCTCCCCAAGTGGAAAAGCAGCTGTCCCAAGTTCAAGAATAGCAGAAGAGGCAGCAGGAGTGGGTTACTGTAAGATGTCTAGCAGACCAGCTGCCCTGTTTTTTGCTGTGCAGTGACAAATGTATCGATCTCTATTGTGATGTTCTGGAAAAAAAAATTTTTTTTTTTTCCTTTCCTGGCATATTTTTTCCAGGACACTTGGGCCAGATCTTCTGTGGGTCAGCAGCCATGTACATCTGTGTGCTCACAGTTTGCCATGGAACAAAATGTTTATTCTTTAGATGTGTAACAAATATAGTGTCTGTCTGTATCCTGTGAAAACAGTATTACTTTTAGTTCTACAGGACTTTCTTTACAAGGAAATCAAAGCACTCTGCAAATGTTTCTTAATGAAGAATTATAGTTCCTCAGAAAATAGGTGAATAAATACAATTATGAATTTCTAGATGCAGAAAGTGAAGCAAAGAAAGAGAGAGAAAACAAGAGCTCCCTCTTGTAGGGCTTTTATCATTCTCCATGTGTTTCTCACCTGCATTTTTGAAGGTAAAGAGGTGGCAAGACAAGAAATTCCAATGCAATGTACCAGTTAGGGAC
This sequence comes from Gavialis gangeticus, assembly GCF_001723915.1. Classification (NCBI taxonomy): domain Eukaryota; kingdom Metazoa; phylum Chordata; order Crocodylia; family Gavialidae; genus Gavialis; species Gavialis gangeticus. The sequence continues at coordinate 68,781,051 of NW_017729025.1, forward strand.
CAAGAGTGAGAGATTGTGCTTGAGGACTCATACACAGTCAAGTAGTATCAGAGGCTTAAGGTGCATTGTGCTTTGTGTCACAGACTTAGCAGGAGCTTATAAGTGGTAAATGCTAAGGAAACAGGAAGATCTTCTGGGCTACCCCTTCAAGCAAATGCACAAAGAAACCAAAGTTTGCATAAGAAGATTAAAAATGCTGCCTGAATCTCAGTGTATAATGTGTGATCCTGGATGCCCATGAGAACAGGTAATTAATTATAAGACACAGTACAAGTGGGTAGTAGTTATTATAATCACTTTACATTACTAGTTTAGCTGAACTGGGCTGTAGATCTCTAGGACTCCAATGTGGAGCATATATCACAGTCTCACTTGTGCTTTGAGCTGTTACGTACCATGTTATAAAAGAAGAGAGATAATCTCTATTGACATAATTTCTTGATTGTGTTAGCAAAACTAAAATGTAAAATCTTCCTGTTCCTAATCACTTTCTGAAGGCAGAGGGTATTTAAAAGACTATTAGCTTCAAGATATTTTACTTAGATTCTTTTACTGTTGGAAAAAAAATTACTTGCATGTATCCTAGAAAAATGCTTCATGCTTGATTCAAATTCTTTGAAAAATTGAGATGCAGTTTTTTACAGGTGGAAATTTACTTAAACACAGATGCAGGCATTTCCAGTGGGAATTCAAAAGGTAGACTCTGATCCAGCTGAACACTTAAGCTCAGCAATAACTTTGAGCCTTGAAATAAATTCAATAGGAATATATACACACTAAAATTATGCACATGCTTAATTGTTTTTCTTGATCCACATGGAAGGCAGAATTTTTTGGTGTTCATTACAGAAACTGTATCAGCTCATGTTATTTTGCCCTGGGCCAATATGCTTATATATTTTTTTAATTTTGTTCATACAAATGCTTGGGAAGTGAAAAGTGGTATTTGTATGTAGTTTTATTTCAGCATAAACCATGTGATACCACACAAACTTTCACAGTACGGCATATACCCATTAAATGTTATAGACCTCATTTTCAAAATCCTATTCAGAAATGCTTTTGTGACACGTCATTCTAGTCAAGCCACCAGTGACTGAACTAGGAACATCTAGAGTTTAACATTAAACTTAAAGCACCAGGAACCTCTAAAAAGGCATATATCCTCTGTGAATCAGCACAAAGGTGTAGTAGTAACATATTCAAGAGTGATTTATTGATACACACCACTATGTCCACAAATCAAATATTTGCATATGCAAATCAGTTGTGCAGTGTAAAAACTGGATAATTTGCAAACAAACAGGTTCTAGTTTTACACAGACCCTTTACAAATGCAAATGTAGTGCTGGATTATTCTTAACATCCATTAGTAGGTATTAGTGCTGTTGGCATCTTTTGAAAAGGCATCACCTTCAGAAATGCATGAGCCTTTCTCAGGTGCTCATGTGTAGTGAGTTATGCTTCCTTGCATGATCTCAGTCCATATAAAAGGCCAAAGCATGAAGGAACAGAAAAAGTCTGACATCTCTCTCCCATATGTGGTAATATGAAAAGTTACAAAAACAAAATAGAAGCAATTCCTGTGTTCCAGTGACTACATATGGGGAGCTAGGGAGACTCTTCACACACTTTTAAATACGGATCATCATCTCTGGTCCTGAACAGGAACAATGAGTAAAGTGGCATTTTATGAATGCCTCGGTTTTTCCAACTTTTCCAATCTCTAAATTTGCTCTTCTAATGTAGCTGAGTAAATATGAACCTGCAGTGGGGAGAATCTTCAAGTTTTCACTTGAGTGAGAATAGTAGGAATACTTCAGTCTGTCATTTTCCATTCTGTTTGTATGCAATTTGGTGAAAGTGTCCAGTAAAGCTAGAAGCTTTGAAGCTGGAAGGAGAACTGACACTAGAGAATGAGTTAGGTCTGTTATCCTGAATTTCCTCTAAATCTATATTCCTCCTTTGGGTACTTTGAACATAATTTCATCTTGACAGGGCAGCATTGCCTCAGCCAACCAATGTTTTCAAACCCTGTAACATTATGGCATAATGAAAATGGATGACTGTTCTCATGGCATCTTAGTAACGGTAACGTTACACTACCTTATCTATTTCTGAGCCTAAGGTACTTGTACGAGTTCTCATCTCAATGTACCACATGTTAAAAGAAAATTTGAACTTATTTTAAGCAACTTTCTGTCGTATTTTTAGATGATCTTGCTTATGCTTTACATTTAGTGTTATCTCCGAGACAGTAGCAGTGAATGCATATTTCCAACTAGTAATTGCAGTGCACCTACATGGAAAAAAACTTGTTTTTTCCAGTTTCAAGGACTTAGACAAATATGAAAGTGCATTTAGAGATGAAACACAGAAAAATTAAAGTAGGCTATTAGTAACAGCCTATCTCCATTAGAGCAAATCTCACTTTCTACCATACTGAAATGAGTCTGGCACTTTTAGAAATACTATAACACTAGACATTGTAAACTTCTACGTGTCAATCATAGCCCATGTATGCTATGACACTGCATAAGTGCTGTAGTTAGAATAATTAGCTGGACAAGTGTATAAACTGCGTACATTCTTCCTACATGACCTGTGGTATCTCTTCACTTTTCTTGTAGGAGGTCTAACAGAAGGGAGATATGGCAGTAGTACTGAACATGCCAGAAAATCCTGGCTACTCTTGAAGCCTCACCTGTACCCCTCTCCCCTCACCCCCCTTCTTTGTTTACTATGGGACATAACACAGAATCTGTAAGGCTCCTGAGAATACCTTTTATTTTAGACTGGAAACTTTTGTCATTATATGTTACTATAGCTGACTTTAAAAAAAAATAGATTTTTCAATTTACAGACAGGTAATAGTGGAGTTAGGAGGAATCACAATTTAACATCCGATTGTTATGTTTGACAATGCAGTAGACTATCCCAAATGGCCCTATGTTTTGAGGGAAGATTTTTCTTCATTAAAAGATCTTTATGCTCTATTTTTCCCCTTTCCTAAACACTGTACTGGAAAGGGGGGAAAATCCTTAAAAGACTACAAGAATCTGAAAATATAACCCTGCCGTAGTCTCTTCTCATGAGGAAATAAGACAGCAAGAAAGATGATCTGACAGCCAAGAGAAATAATGTAACAAATCAATATATTATTTACTTTTTCCTATCCTTGCTCCATATTTACCCACCAAATGTCACAAAACAAATAAGGAAGAAATATATAACACAGTGACATTCTAGGTCTGTCTACATGTGCTATTAATGCCCAGTAAAATTACTGAGCTTTAAAAAAGAAAAGGGTCTACATGTGCACCAGCTTGGAAGCAAATTTGCTCCCAACTGGAGCAGGTAAGACCCAGGATGTTTTGCCCACCTGCCTTGCTCTGCCCTGTTTCAGCAGCCAGGGGGCATTCCAGGCTTCCCCAGGTGCCGGCCCCAGGTTGGCAAGGGACAGGGGGCTGGTGAAAGGCAATTATGTAATCTAGTGGACAGTAGGGATTAGCACATAGCAGGTACTCTAACCTAGCCGGAAGAAGCATCCCCTCCTAGTGTGGATGCTGCCTGGCAGCCATGTGGGAATTGGAAGGGTCCTGATTCCCATATGGCTGTCAGGCAGTGTCCCCACTAGGCAGGGACACCTCTCCCTGCCACATGTAGATGATACCTGATCCCCACCTGGCTGAGGTGGAGCAGTTCTGGCTGCCACCTCCCAGCTATGTGGGGATCAGGATGGTCCCAATCCCCATATGGCAGGGAAACAGTTGTCCCTGCAGCCAGCACAGCTTGCACCACATGGGGCTTAGCCAAGCAGCAGTGGGTCCCCTCCTGACCAGCATCTACACATGCCCTACTACACAGTTGCTAATGCACAGTTAATCTACTACCTCTATAGTCAAGTAGTAGATAACTGCACATTAGCCTATTTTACTGCACAGTAGCCTACCACATGGTTACACAGTGATGCTTTACTGCACTGTATATTAGTCCTCTGTGTAATAAAGCTTATCATGTAGACACACCCTGTTGCTTTTGTAAAAAGATGCAGGCCACTGACAGTCTGTATAGATTCATAGATTCATAGAAGTAGGGTCGGAAGGGACCTTGCAGAACATCAAGTCTGACCCCCTGCCCTGGGCAGAAGAGAAAGCTCAAATGAACCCAGCCAGATAGATGTCAAGCCTCCTCTTAAAGACCCCCAGGGTAAGAGCCAGCACCACTTCCCTTGGAAGTTGGTTCCAAATCCTAGCTGCCCTGACTGTGAAGTAGTGCCTTCGGATATCTAGTCTAAACCTACTCTCTAACAACTTGCGGTCATTATTCTGTGTTACCCGGGGGGGTGCTAGGAGGAGCAAAGTATCTCCCAAACCTTGCTGGTCCCCCCTAGTGAGTTTATAGACAGCCACCAGGTCCCCCCTCAGCCTTCTCTTGTGAAGGCTAAACAGGTTAAGGTCTTGTAGCCTCTCTTCATAGGGCCTGCCCTGCTGCCCCCTGATCAGGTGAGTGGTCCTCCTCTGGACCCTCTCCATGTTGTCCATATCCCTCCTGAAGTGCGGCACCCAGAACTGGACGCAGTACTCCAGCTGCGGCCAGACCAGTGTCTCATAGAGGGGGAGGATCACCTCCTTGGCCCTGCTTGAGATGCATCTGTGGATGCACGACAAGGTACGGTTAGCCCTACTGACTGTGACCTCACATTGTCAGCCCATGTTCATCTTGGAGTCAATAATGACTCCAAGATCTCTTTCTGCCACTGTGCTCTTGAGAAGAGAGTTTCCCAACTTATAAGTGTGCTGCCAGTTCCTACTGCCTAAGTACAGCACTCTGCACTTGTCAGTATTGAAACCCACCCTAGTTTCATTAGCCCACCCCTGTAACCTATCCAGGTCCTGCTGTAATCTGTCTTTCCCTACTAGCGTGCTCATGTCACCCCAAATCTTCGTATCATCAGCAAATTTAAACAGGCTGCTTTTCACCCTGTCGTCCAAGTCACTAAAAAAGAAATTGAACAGTGCTGGCCCAAGGACCGAGCCCTGGGGCACTCCACTGCCCACTTCCCTCCAGGTCGAAAAAGACCGATCCACCAATACCCTCTAAGTACGACCCTTAAGCCAATTTGCAGTACATCTGACTGTGTAGGCATCAGTGCCACAGTCACCCAGTTTTTTAATGAGAATGGCATGGGAGATAGTGTCAAAGGCCTTGCTGAAGTCCAGAAAGATTACATCCACTGCAACACCTGCATCCAATGCTTTTGTGACCTGATCACAGAAGGCAATCAGGTTGGTCTGATATGACCTTCCCCTAATGAAACCATGCTGGTTGCCCTTGACACACAACTTACTAAACACACAATTTACTCAGTGTTGTTCAGGTTAGAGTACCTGCTATGTGCTAATCCCTACTGTCCACTAGATTACATAATTGCTTTTCATAAGGAAGGAGTTCAGAGTGCTTCATTTTGACCAGATCTTTTTTTTCTTTTGGGTATTTCATCTTCACCGTCTCTGCAAGTAACTCCTTTCAGTGTTAAATGGCTTTACTTCATAGCACATTGTGTGCAACTAGAACATAATCTCATAGCCACAGATAACAAAGTATCCTACCTTCTTCATCCTGTTGTCCAGTGGGAGCTCCTACAGTCAGTGATTCATCAGTGTGCATTAATCTTTATGGGGTTACATAGAACATCTGTAACTCAATTCCCCTACATCCTCAAAATGTAATATGTCCAACTGCAGAAAGATAAGACATAAGACTGATACTGTTAATCAAACAGACACATATTCTGACACATTTCACAATGGGAAGAAGATTCAGGCTTGTGTAGTACAGCAGTGATTGAGAAACAAAAAAGAGTATTAGTAAAGCTGGTATTACACTAAGGGAGATCACTTGTTATACTTGTAGAATTATTATTATGCTTTGGAACAAATTTCCTGAATTTCTGAAATCTTTAAAAAAGGGTTAAGGCAGGAGTTCTTAAACTGTGGGTCACAACTTCCCACGGGAGAAGAGAAGAGAACTTGGTTACTTTGGGATAAGATCCTCAGAGGCTCTTAGGGGTTTCAATGCAGTTTGTCAGTATTTAATTCTAACCTCAATGGACTCTGAAGTCACGAATTAGGCACCAAAACTTCCTACACAACATATGAGAGTCCAGGGATGTACCACTCAAATTTGCCTGAGGACATCATAGCACACCAAATGGCAAAGATATTTGAGAACTCGGGGCACTTGGGAGGGGTACCAGAAGACTGGAAAAAAGCCAATGTCATCTTAATCTTCGAGAAAGAAAGGAAGGAAGATCCAGTAAATTACAGGCCAATCAGTCAGACATCCATCTCTGGAAAGATCCTGGAGAAAATCATCAAGGGATCCATCAGCAACAGGCTAATGGAAGGCAACCTTCTGAGATCCAGCCAACATGGCTGTGTTACTGAAAGGTCTTGCCCAATTAACCTCATTTTCTTCTATGACCATGTGACATATTGCCTGGACAAGGGAGATGAGGTTGATGTCATATACCTGGATTTCAAGAAAGCCTTTGACTTGGTCTCCTATGATGTCCTTATGGTTAAGCTGGGGAACTGTAGCCTTGACCATCTCACAGTCCAATGGCTGGAGAACTGGTTGTGGGGTCGGACCCAAAGAATATTAGGGAGCAAATCAACATGGCACAAGGTGACCAGTGGTGTCCTTCAGGTCTTAGTACTTGGGCCAGTACTTTTCAATATCTTCATTAATGATCCGGATTTGGGCATCAGAAGCGGACTGGCAAAGTTTACAGATGACACTAAACTATGTGGGAAGATGGTCACACTGGAGGACAGACTGGGGATACAAGCTGACCTGTACACACTTGCAAGGTGGGTGGACCAAATCCTGATGGTTTCCAATGTAGACAAGTACAGGGTGTTCTACCT
>NW_017729025.1:68792982-68795229 GCF_001723915.1 Gavialis gangeticus
TGCACACACTTGCAAGGTGGGTGGACCAAATCCTGATGGTTTCCAATGTAGACAAGTACAGGGTGTTCTACCTTGGGAGGAAAAACCAGCATCATACTTATAGGTTTGGCAGTGCTATGCTCGCTAGCACCACAACCAAAAGAGATGTGGGGGTCTTGATTGACCACAGGATAAACGAGCCACCAATGCAATGCCATAGCTGGCAAAGCAAACCACACTCTGGCATAAATCTGCCAATGTATCTTAAGCAAAACCAGGTTTTTCATCCTCCCAATTTATTTGGCCTTAGCGCTGCTGCAGCTGGAGTACTGTGTTCAGTTTTGGCCCCCCCCCCCACTTTAGGAGAGATGTGGATAAGCTTGAGAGAACCCAAAAGAGAGCCACCCAAATGATTAAAGGCCAAGAGAGAAAGCCTTATGAGGAGAGGCTGAGGGACATTCGACTCTTTAGCCTGGAAAAAAGAAGGCTCGGGGGGGGGGGGGACTTGGTGGCAGCCTATAAGTATATAAGGGGGGTGCACCAGGATTTGAGAGAACAGTGGTTCACCAGGGCTCCCCAAGGGACAACAAGGACTAATGGCCACAAACTTCTTGGAGGTCAATTTAAACTGGACATAAGGAAAAATGTATTTACAGTCTGAGTGTCCAGGGTCTGGAACAGACTCCCCCCAAGAGGTGGTGCAAGCGCCTAGTCTGGATTCATTCAAAAGGCATTTGGATGCTTATCTTGCTGGGATCATTTGACCCCAGCAGACTTCCTGCCTGTGGCAGAGGGACTGGACTCAATGATCTTGCAAGGTCCCTTCCAGCCCCTAAAGTCTATGAAATCTATGATTGCTCAGAGTTCCAGTCAGAAACTGGAGATAGGTATGTTGAAATTCTCTGGGTTAGGGTCAGAGGGGAGAGCAACAAGGGTGATGTTGTGGTGAGAGGTCTGCTATAGACCACAAGATCAGGAGAATGTGGTGGATGAGATTTTCTTCAAACAGCTAGTGGAAGTTTCCCAGTCACAGGCTTTGGTTCCCACTGGGGACTTCAATCACCCTGGCATCTGATTGGCGGACAATACAGCATTGTCCAGGCAAAACTGGAAGTTTTTGGAGAGTGTTGGGGACAACTTCCTGGTGCAAGAGTGGCCAACTAGGGGCTGTGCTCTTCTTGATCTGTTGCTCACAAACAGGGAAGAAATTGTGGGAAATATAGCAATGGATGGCAACTTGGGCAGTTGCCATGAGACAACTGTGTTCAGGATCCTGAAGAAAGGAAGGAAGGAGAGGAGCAAAATAAGGAATTCAGAAAAGCAGGCTTTGATTCACTCAGGAACTCATGGGGAGGATCCTCTAGGAAAACAGTCTAAGGGGGAGAGGAGTCCAGGAGAGCTGCCTGTACTTTAAAGCAACCTTACTGAGTGTGCAAGAACAAACCATCCTGATGTGCAGGAAGACTAGCAAGTATGACAGAAGGCCATCTGGGCTTATCAAGGAACTCTTCAGTGAGCTAAATCACTAAAATGAAGCTTATAAAATGTGGGGACTTGGACAAACAATTAGGGAGGAGCATGAAAGTATTGCTTGGGCATGCAGGGATTAAGTCAGGAAGGCCAAAGTGCAGTTTGAGTTGCAGTTAACAAGGGACCTAAAAAGCAACAAGAACGGTTTCTACAAGCATGTCAGCACCAAGAATAAGTTCAACAAAAGTGTGGGGGAGGCAATAGAGGGTGTAGATAAGGCTGAAGTAATCAGTTCCTTTTTCACTTTAGTCTTCACAGGCAAGGTCAGTTCCCAAATTACTGCACCTGGCAGCACAATTTGGTGGGGGGAGGGCGGGGAGTTGCCTGATGTAATTGCGGAGCCACTGAACATTTTATTTGAAAGCTCATGGCAATTGAGAGAGGTCTCAGATTATTGAAAAGGGCAAATATAGTGCCCATATTTAAGAAAGTGAAAAAGAAGGCTCCAGGGAACTACAGACTGGTCAGCCTCACCTCAGTTTCTGGGAAAATCATGGAGCAGGTCCTCAAAGAATCCATTTCAAAGCACTTGGAGGAGAAGGTGATTAGGAACAGCCAGCATGGGTTCACCAAAGGCAAGTCATGCCTGACCAATCTGATTGTCTTTTATGGTGAGATGACTGGCTCTGGGAATGAGGGGAGACCAGTGGATGTGGTATATCTTGATGTTAGCAAGGCTTTTGATATGGTCTCCACCAACATTCTCACAGGCAAGCTAAGGAAGTATGGGCTGGATGA
>NW_017729025.1:68800229-68802962 GCF_001723915.1 Gavialis gangeticus
AGAGGTCTGCTATAGACCACAAGATCAGGAGAATGTGGTGGATGAGATTTTCTTCAAACAGCTAGTGGAAGTTTCCCAGTCACAGGCTTTGGTTCCCACTGGGGACTTCAATCACCCTGGCATCTGATTGGCGGACAATACAGCATTGTCCAGGCAAAACTGGAAGTTTTTGGAGAGTGTTGGGGACAACTTCCTGGTGCAAGAGTGGCCAACTAGGGGCTGTGCTCTTCTTGATCTGTTGCTCACAAACAGGGAAGAAATTGTGGGAAATATAGCAATGGATGGCAACTTGGGCAGTTGCCATGAGACAACTGTGTTCAGGATCCTGAAGAAAGGAAGGAAGGAGAGGAGCAAAATAAGGAATTCAGAAAAGCAGGCTTTGATTCACTCAGGAACTCATGGGGAGGATCCTCTAGGAAAACAGTCTAAGGGGGAGAGGAGTCCAGGAGAGCTGCCTGTACTTTAAAGCAACCTTACTGAGTGTGCAAGAACAAACCATCCTGATGTGCAGGAAGACTAGCAAGTATGACAGAAGGCCATCTGGGCTTATCAAGGAACTCTTCAGTGAGCTAAATCACTAAAATGAAGCTTATAAAATGTGGGGACTTGGACAAACAATTAGGGAGGAGCATGAAAGTATTGCTTGGGCATGCAGGGATTAAGTCAGGAAGGCCAAAGTGCAGTTTGAGTTGCAGTTAACAAGGGACCTAAAAAGCAACAAGAACGGTTTCTACAAGCATGTCAGCACCAAGAATAAGTTCAACAAAAGTGTGGGGGAGGCAATAGAGGGTGTAGATAAGGCTGAAGTAATCAGTTCCTTTTTCACTTTAGTCTTCACAGGCAAGGTCAGTTCCCAAATTACTGCACCTGGCAGCACAATTTGGTGGGGGGAGGGCGGGGAGTTGCCTGATGTAATTGCGGAGCCACTGAACATTTTATTTGAAAGCTCATGGCAATTGAGAGAGGTCTCAGATTATTGAAAAGGGCAAATATAGTGCCCATATTTAAGAAAGTGAAAAAGAAGGCTCCAGGGAACTACAGACTGGTCAGCCTCACCTCAGTTTCTGGGAAAATCATGGAGCAGGTCCTCAAAGAATCCATTTCAAAGCACTTGGAGGAGAAGGTGATTAGGAACAGCCAGCATGGGTTCACCAAAGGCAAGTCATGCCTGACCAATCTGATTGTCTTTTATGGTGAGATGACTGGCTCTGGGAATGAGGGGAGACCAGTGGATGTGGTATATCTTGATGTTAGCAAGGCTTTTGATATGGTCTCCACCAACATTCTCACAGGCAAGCTAAGGAAGTATGGGCTGGATGAATGGACTGTAAGTTGGACAGAAAACTGCCTGGATCGTGAGTCTCAGAAGGTAGTAGTCAATGACTTGATATCTAGTTGCTAGCCAGTATCAAGTGGAGTGTCCAGAGGTTTGTCCTGAGGCTTGTTTTATACAATATCTGGAATGATATCTTGAAGATGTTATAGTCTGTACCCTCAGCAAGTTTGCAGATGAGCTGGGGGGAGTAGTAGATACACTGGAGGGTATGGTTAGGATTCAGAGTGACCCAGAAAAATTAGAGGATTGGGGCAAAAGAAATCTCATGAGGTTCAATAAGGATAAATGCCAAATCCTGCATTTTGGCTGAAACAATCCCATGCATTAGTACAGGCTGCGACTGACTGGATAGGCAGCAGCTCTGCAGTAAAGGACCTGGGGGTTACAGTGAACAATAAACTGAATATGAACCAACAGTGTGCATCTGTTGCCAAGAAGGCTAGCAACATACTGGGCTGCATTGCTAGGAGTGTTTCCAGAAGATCAAGATCAACATCAAGAAGATTTCTCTCTATTCAGCACTGGTGAGACCACGTGTGGAGTATTGTGTCCAGTTTTGGCCCCCCACTACAGAAAGGATGTGAAAAAATTAGACAGAATCTAGCTGAGGGCAATGAAAATGATTAAGAGGCTGGGGTACAAGACTTCTGAGGAAAGGCTGAGGGAACTGGCTTATTTAGTTTAGAGAAGAGAAGACTGAAAAGGGATTTAATAGCAGCCTCCAAGTACCTGAAAAATGGTTCCAAAGAGGATGGAGCAAAGAGGATGGAGCAAGGCGGTAGCCCTAGACTTCAAGAGGGCCAACTTCAACAAGTTGAGGAGATTAGTGGGAGAGGAGCTGGGGTTCTTGAGGGCAGGGGAACTCAGTGCCCAAGATGAGTGGTCGTTCCTTAAGGAGACGATACTCAGGGCCCAAGGGGTGACCATCCCAAAAAAAGCAAGGGGGGCAAGAGTGCCCAAAAGCCCCCCTGGCTTACCAAGGGTGTACGGGAATGCCTGATTGCCAAAAAGGCAGCGTACAACTGGTGGAAAGGGGGTGCTATCTCCAAAGAGGGGTATACCTCCTCTACTCGGGCCTGTAGGGGGCCTGTCAGGAAAGCTAAGGCGGACATAGAGCTAGGACTTGCATCTAAAATCAAAGATAACAAAAAGTCCTTTTTCAAATATATAGGGAGGATATAGAAAGCACCGGGAAATGTGAGGCCCCTGCAAGATCCTCTGGGCAATCTGGTGGTTGCGCCAGAGGAGAAAGCAGACCCCTTTAAGTAATTCTTCACCTCCGTTTTCTTGTGCAGGGACTGGAACTTCCCCACCATGATGCAAGACGGACTTGAGGGGAATGCCTCCAGACCTCAGGTTGGGGAGGACCGGGTTAGAGAGCTTCTGGAGGGGCTGGA
>NW_017729025.1:68803491-68805036 GCF_001723915.1 Gavialis gangeticus
TGGGGGTCTTTAAGAGGAGGCTTGATGCCTTCCTAGCTGGGATCATTTGAGCCCAGTTTTTTCTCCTGCCCAGGCAGGGGGTCGGACTTGAAGATCTACAAGGTCCCTTCCGACCCTACTTTTATGATTCTATGATAAGCTAGACTGTTCTCAGTGGTGGCAGATGACAGGACAAGGAGCAATGTTCTCAAGTTGCAGCAAGGGAAGTTTAGGTTAGATATTAGGAAGAATTTTTTCACTAGGATAGTAAAACACTAGAACAATGGTGGTAAAAAACTAAGACAGGTGGTGGAAGCTCCATCCTTGGAGGTTTTAAAAACCTAGCCAGCTTTGGCTAGGATGATCTTATTCGGGATGGTCTTACTTTGAGCAGGGGGTTGTACTAAATGACCTCCTGAGGTCCCTTCCAGGCGTAACTTTCTATGATTCCATGATCCTATGAGTGGCCTAATGCAATCCTTAGAGATATAAGAAAAGGATATAAAGCAGGAGTATTCAAGAGATGAGGCTTTTTATGTGTGGTATTTTTATTCAAGCATCCAACTGCAGGAACCAATGTGCAGTGAGTCCAGTAAAAGATATCACCCACAAAAATCCTGCTTCTTGCATATTTTCTGGACCATTCTGGCTATATCAATCCAACATTACCATAACAAATGGAAGAATGGAACTTGCATTGGTAAGACCACTATGCATAGCTCTGTTATCCATACTTCAAAAAAGGTTTGGGAATATTGGATAATATTCAAAGAATGGTTACACAAATTATCCAAATTATTAAAATAAACCTTTACAATGTGGGTCTTAAAGAGCTTAATCTATTCAGTTTATCAGAAAGAAGATGGAGAGAAAACAGTTACTGTAAATAGAATACATATGGAAAAGGTTTCTGATAGTAGGAATTTTTTAATCTTGCATATAAAGGCATAACAGGATTGAGCAGCTTGAAGTTGAAGAAAGAGAAATTATACCAATTAGATATAATTACCTAGAAATTAGGGTAGTTAAACATTAAAACAGTTTACCAGATGATTCACTTATCCTTGTTTGATAATTTAAAAGTAAGATTAGATATTTGTGTAAAAGTTGTGTTTTATAGCAGTTTCAAAGGGAAATCTTATAGCCTATGTACTCAAGACAAGTCAGTGTGGATAGCTCTTGGTATTCCTTTCAGCACTGAGCTCACTGTAAGTCAAACCTACAAAGCCCCATAATGATCAATTTCCTTCATGGTCCATGGAAAAAAGCAAGATGCTCTGTGTTGTCCTGACCATGCTTGTAATTCTCCATGCAGACAATGTCAATAGTCAAATCTCTTAATCTCTTGTTTCAGGTCTCCAGCTTGTCTTCTGCTGGGGAAAGTAAAGCTTTTTTTCCCCGAGTCACAATTGGGCAGAATTGCGCAATTTCTTTTTATTATTATTTCTCCCTTTTCCTCTAAACAATCAGAGATGGACATACTTGGAGACTGGATACTAAATGAGATAGCCCCATTCTATGAGATGAATGAAAGACTCCTTTTTCTCAGTCTAGGCCACGAAACTC
>NW_017729025.1:68810036-68813392 GCF_001723915.1 Gavialis gangeticus
TCTCCATTCAGACAATGTCAATAGTCAAATCTCTTAATCTCTTGTTTCAGGTCTCCAGCTTGTCTTCTGCTGGGGAAAGTAAAGCTTTTTTTCCCCGAGTCACAATTGGGCAGAATTGCGCAATTTCTTTTTATTATTATTTCTCCCTTTTCCTCTAAACAATCAGAGATGGACATACTTGGAGACTGGATACTAAATGAGATAGCCCCATTCTATGAGATGAATGAAAGACTCCTTTTTCTCAGTCTAGGCCACGAAACTCAAGGTCAAACTGGGCATGTCTACGTGAGACACTACATTGCCATAGCAATGAGCTACTACGCCATAGCTCCTCATTACTATGGCAACATAGCATTGCTGGGCACAAACCCTGACGGTGATGCTACTGCACTGTAGCAATGAGCTATGGTGCAGTAGCTTGTTGCTACTGCACAGTAACAGCTAAAAATAACCATGTGGCTTTGGGAATGCGTAGTAATGCCAGTTAAGTACTAAATTACTGCACAGTAACAACTGCACAGTCTGGCAGATGTGTAGATGCACCCACTGATGATCAGGTTTAGGATCAAGCAGTAATATTTCCCTAGGATAGATCAGTAGAAATCTTCAGGGTGTTTCACAGTCTGCTGTGAAATGTGAAACACTTGCTACATTCTCCTAGGCATATCTCACCTCATCAATTTTATGTCATATTACTGGCCTCAAGAACCCCATTTGTGAATGTTTTTTGCCATAGCATGAAACAATTTAGTCTCAATGTTACTAGAGGGATAAAGGTATATACAATCTGGATAAGTGGTTATATAATCTGGGATATACTGGAAACCTGAGTACATGATCTAGTGGTCTTTTTTCTCCTTAAACACTATGAAACCTCAATACAATGCTGTCAACATATATATTATTGGTGGAAAGATATAGATTTATAACATGTCTACTATTGAAAGCTGCACAGGACATTAATCAGAACTGGTCAGAAAAATTCTGATGAAATAGCTTTTTGTAGGTGAATGCCAAATCACTGAAGTAAAATGTTTAATGAAAATGTCTCTGCTTTGCCAAACTTCCAAAAAAAAAAAAAAGGCAGGATTCCTTTGAAACCTGACTTGTTTCCTGCCAATTTGCTTGGCAAGCTGCTAACCATCTCCTGGCTTCTAGGATTCACAATTCCAAGAAACCTCAACCGTACAGACTAATGTAGACTCAGGACAGCATGCCTCAATAACTTGCTGCTGTGAAGCTAGAAGCATAAGGTGTTGAGAATCCCAGTTCATTTCTGGTCAATTCCACTACTGTTCTGTACTGGTGGAAAAAGGAAAAACCATCAGTGTTACTTAGGAGCTGCCAGAGAACTCAGATGTTCCCAAAGTAAAGATGTTGAGACTTGTTCAATGAAATGCTGAACTCTTGTTTTTTATCCGGATTCTGGATGAAGAAAATTCTGACAACTTGAACATTATCACAGAACAGAAATTTGATTTGTCTATCTGTTCTAAAAATATTAGACAGCTAGAACCTTTTTTTAATTCATAAGGGTTAATCTAGATGTGGGCTGAAATATTTATCTCCGAAGGGAAAAGAGAAGTAGGGGGAAATAAGCATAAGGAATTAATTGCATGGACACTAACATATTATTATCATTATCATTAGTATTGTATTATAGCAGCATTATGAAGACTAACTATGTCTGGGGGACTGTTCTACTGGGCATAGTGTAAAATACATAGCAGATAGTGATTTGTGCTTTAAGGCCACAGCTAGACAAGTGAGCTGATGCTTGCTGCAATGTCTCAAAACTGTTTGAGACACTACAAGAGGCACTCTAAGAATGAAAAAATGTTCCCTGCACTGCATATTCGCAGTGCAGACTCAAAATTTGATACCGGGAAATCCCAGTATCAAAAAATAATATGCTGGGAAAAAGCATGCTCCTGGAATGTGGGGTAACTGGAAGCTGGGTCTTCCAGACAGAGGTAACTGGAAGCTGGTTAACTGGAAGCTGGGTCCTCCAGCAGCACCTGCCAGGTGTCCCTGCTGCTCCAGCATGCTGCCTCAATGTTCTGGTGCAAATAGCAGTGGGGCAAGGCTGCAACAACACATCAGACCCAGGCTCTGCCCCCCCGTAGGGATGGGGTGGGGGGGAGACTGTGGGTGGAGGGACTGTGTGGGGGTGGGAGTAATTGCTTGGGAGGAGTGGGTTCCTTGCCCGCCCCCCCATACAGAGCACAGCTCCCTCTTGTGGCACACAACTCCTCCATACACAGTGTACAGCAACCCCCCCCCCACTGCAGCAGCAGCAGCAGCAGCTCTCAGGGTGCTCATGGACCACTGATGGCAGAAACCCCCCCAACGGGGGCTGCACATGGCATGAGGTGCTGGCCCAGCCCAGTGGCACATGCCCTCAGGTAGAACTGAGCTAGCTTTTGCTGTCACCAGGCTACCAGTACCACCTTGGGCCAGGCCAGGTTCTGCTTCCATGTGCCCCACATGCTAGCGGGCTGGACTGGCTCCATGGAGGCAGGACCCAGCCAAACATGAGGACAGGCAGGTCTTGTGTGCAGTGCCAGGAGCCCAGGTTAGCAAGAACTGGCCTGGTTCTGCCTGAGGGCATATGCTAGCAGGCTGGGCCAGCACCATGTGCCATGTGCAGTCCCTGGATTTGAGGCTGTGCTCTGCCACTGGGGGTATCTGTCAGCAGTGGGCCATGAGTGCCCTGATGGCCACTGCTGCTGCCATGTGGGGGCTATGCACCATGAAGTGGGGAAGCTGTGTGCCATGTAGGGGGGTGGGAGGGAGACTCACCTCTCCCAAGCAAATCTTCCCACCCCCACAGTTCCCCCCAGCCCTACAAACTCCCATACAATCTACCCACAAACCCCACACCCCAAAGCACCACAACTCCCCCCACCCATATACCCTCCTAAAAACCCCACATCACCCCAAATCCCTGCACAAGCCTCATACTGCCCCCACAAACCTCATTCCCCAAAACTCTACACCCACCCACAACCCCCTACAACTCTCACCACAAACCCCCATTCCCCCCGACAAATTTCACACCCTGAATGCTCAGCTGCCAGACAGGACAGGATGCGTCTTTCTGGTAGGAGCCATGGCTACAGGGGCAACTGCCAAACTACAGCCCTGCTCCATGCCTACACTGATCCTGGGACATGTGGCCCCAGTCTGAGAGGTCTCTTGGTCCCATAAACCATTTGTGGGGGGATGCGATGGGCTGAGTAGAGTGGTGGAGGTGGCAGCAGGTTTGTGTGTGTGTGTTTAGTTTACTATGCTGTTGTGTTGAAAGTTGATCACAACTTGAAGTTGTATTATTTGGCATTATGTTAAACCAATGG
>NW_017729025.1:68818392-68853034 GCF_001723915.1 Gavialis gangeticus
GACAGAGATGGGAGTTGTGGATGGGGGCACGGTCCAGGTAGGAGAGGCTGCCAGAGTTGGGGTTAGAGCCCCGCTACACCTCTAAAGCAGTCTGTACAGGGGAAGGCCAGCTTGGAAGGGAAAGTGTCAGTCCCTGAGACCTAGTCAAGGGCTTCCTAGGAATGGCATGGGGATCACTGGGGCCTGGGCACAGGTGGAGGGAGCACAACAGTAAGGGCTGGCACTGCTCAGAGCCACAAAGCAGTGCGTGGTACAGCTGTAGCTGGACCTATGTCTTGGTGCTGGGACCTAGTATCAGCTGGGAGGGAGCTAGTGGGGGCAGGCAGAGGCTGTGGGTCATGAGTGAGGGGCACTGATGGACCAGTGGGTTGGGAGTGAGGTACAAAAGCAGGGGCAGGGCACCAACATATCAGTGCTGCTCAGCACCCCACATCCTGGTAAGTGAGGAGGCAGGGACAGCTCTTGTTTTTCTATGATAAAAAAATCAAACTCAAATGCCAAATTGTACAGATATTTAAAATTCCTTTTATTATGATGGTAGAGGCACTGGTAGATTTCCAAATTGCTTTAAAATTGTAAATATATCAATAAAACATATACATAGTGGTGTCTCATTTTAATTGCAGAAGAACATGGATTTGGGGTATTTTAATGAGAGAATCTGGGGTTTTTTTATCAGAGAATTTTCAATTTTTAAACAGGGAACACAGGTTCTATGCTAGTGAGGCAAGTGGCAGAACTCAGACAGAGGAGCCTTCCCAGGGCCAGCACCAGAGACCCAGTTAGAGGGCAAATGAGGTGGTGGACCTCCTCGCCATTTGGGGCCTGGAGGACATGCTTCACTAGTTCAAAGTGGGCCACAGCAATGAGCACAACTTCCATGTGACAGCTTCCCAAATGGCAGAGCAGGGACACCAAAAGACATGACAGGGGTACTGCACAAAGGCCAACTGTGCAGCCATGGCCCACTGATAGCTGACCCATAGGTGCAGAAGGCTCTTCTGCAGTGCCTGTATCACAGCCCAGGTGGCCATGAAGTCCTTGTCTGAATCTCTCAGGTGCATAGCCATGGGGCCACTGGTCCAAAGGGGCAGATGCTGTCGCAGGTGGCAGCAGGTCAGAGCCAGGCAGCAGCTTCCACTGCCAGACTGCTGCAGTAGGTAGGGGTTGCAGGGGCCACTCTAGGCTAGGGCTGCTTCAGCAGTGCAGCTGGCCTAAGGGGCTAGTGCCCCCAGATACCAACTGGCTGGGCCTTAGAAGCTCCTGAAGGAAAGTAACCCTGAACTTCTCACCAGGGCAACTTTTTATACTTCTGGGGCCAGCAGAGGTGCTGGTCCCAGCCTTTAGCTCTTCCTGGCTGAAGATCTGGGAGGAGCTGGGCAGGGTCATTTTGCCCCAGATGGCACAATTTGCCCCACAACAAAGTGTAGGGGTGGGCAAAGTCTGGCTCAGGGCCAGATCCAGCTAGCAGTGGACTCCATTTTCCAGCTGCCTCTGCCCTCATGACTGGGGCCAGTCTCCATGGATACCCCAGCCACAGCTTCACTGTGATAGCGCAAGGCTGCCATGGAGACCAGCCCCAGCCGCACTGGCAGGACATGCATCATGGTAGGGGGCTTCTCCAGAGCTGCTAGGATCTTGCACTGGAGGAAGCTTGGTTCAGAGCCAGGGCAGAGCCATGATCTGCAGCCTGTGTGCTCCAGGCAGGGGCATGCAGGCTCCAGATCATGGTTCTGCCCTCACTCTGAAGCAGGCTGCCCCCACTGCAAGATCCCAGCAGCTCTGGAGCAGCCCCCTGCCATGATGCATGCCCTGCCAGTATGGCTGGGGTCAGTCTCCATGGGAACCCCAGCCTTGCAATATCACAGCACAGCTGCGGCTGGGGTCTCCATGGAGACCAGTCTCAGACATGTTGGCAGAACTGCTGGGAAATGGAGTCTGGCTACTGGGTGGATCCACCATTTTGCCCACCCCTGCCAAAGCGCATGTTCAGGCAGGTGTGCTGAGGCACAAATTTCCATCACAAAGTTGTGCTACTGCTATTTGAGCTGCTGCAAGCACATGTGCCTGTATGTGTGAATGCACCCAAGGGGTTTACAATCAAAACAGTAAAGACAAACAAAAAATGTGGGTGAAGGGCACAGTCTACAAGAAGTGCAGAATGTGCAATATAGACAGATTAAATGATTTGCCAGAAGTCATACAGACATTTGTTAAAGACCTGGAAGTTACTTATCTCTTCAGAGTCCCAGAAAAATGTATCACCCAAAAGGCACTCTCTCCTGCTAAGTATACTTCCCTTTTAATATAATTCAAAATTCCATTTTTCAACTTTACCATTGTAGGAGCATCATTTGCCACACTAAGCCTTTGTATTATCTGCTGTCTCTCGATGAGCTGGGCTGTCCATCTCCTATAGTGAAACATCAGTTTGCGCAAACCCAACTTCAAACATGGGTTACACTGTATATATCAGAAAGGAGTTACAGTGGACCCTAGCTAAGAAAAAAAAATTGCCGATCACAGCAGCCTGAAGTCCCAGCTGTCTGCCACTGCCAATCATTGTAAGTATCATAAGAAAGGCTTAAACATAACCCGTTAAAAACAAACAAACAAAAAATAGCAGCAACAAAAGCAATTAATTCAGAGTATTTTAGTTACAGTGAACATTTTGGAAATCATCAAAATGTGGGGGTCTTGTTTTCCAACTTTTGTTCACAACTACAGGACTAGGAATTTACTTTCTTGAAAAATTACAGCAAAGATTCTTCTAATTATTTGCCTAAAGGAGCTGGGACTTTAAAGAAAAAACAAGAACAAAATCATAGCTTATTGTAGAAGCTAGGAGCACTGTACTAGGACTAATAGGATTGTAGAAACCACTGACAGAGGCTTACAAATGGCACAATATGTGTTCTTGGATTCCATGGTGCAAGTCAGATCAGCATGGGGCAAACTTTATCAGTTTTTATTTGTTTCCTTTTACAATCCATTAGCCTTTCAACATTTAGAATACGTGACTCTTTTAATTTGTTAACATTATCAGGTGCTTTTCTCAACACTAGGTTGTGTAATTTCCTTCTGTGATTTACCTAATTGCAGATTTTGACTGGCATCAAGTTCCTTACTTGGAAATATAAATTTCTCCAGTGAGTTATCAGAAATATTTTCTTCAAGAAACACATTAAAATGAGCTTTCTTGTTTCATCCCCCCATTTCACATGGAGAGGATCACAGTTCTCTCAGCTGCTTTTCAGTCTTACTGACTGCATTCTTTTCATTTCCATCATCAGTTTTTCTTCATGAGCATTAGACTGTGTCATTAGTTATGACTCATCAGCGAGGCATAATCATATCAAATCCTGTCCAATGACTTCTTTCCTCATTTAAATACAAACTCTTTGGCTGCTGCTGAGCTATCAAATATGTTTTATTCACTAAATATTCTAATAAAAAGTGAAACAACCCTTCCTGCTTTACTCAACATAAGAAAACAAAGTTGTTGGTTGTTTCCTGGGAATTCCATGTCGTTACCAATTGTCATCATCATCGTTGCTGTCTTCTTCTTCCTTTTACAAAAGGCTTCTATGCTTTGCCTTATAAAGAAATTAGACTGCACTACTACTACTGGTTGTGTTATCTTATCTTACCCAACATAAATGATGAAATAGGAAGTTATAGCGTGAATCATTCTTCACAGAAATTACTGAGGTTTTTGTTTCAAAACACATTGAACTATAGTTATTGAGTTTTGTGATAACATAAGCATAAGAGAGTCTTAGGGTGCATTCCCATGAGTGGGACTGTGTGTTCCCCGGGGGACAACTAGCTGAGACATATTTGTGCTGCTGCTAGTTGCCCCCAGGGAATGCCCCTGCACACATGCTCTACTGCATGGCAAGTTGCCCCAGATGGGATAAGGGAGGCTGGGGCCAGCACCTGGGCTGGCCCCAGCAGCCTTACCTAGGGTCCTGGGGCCTCCCTAGTCTCCAGTGGCAATGATCTGGGTGCTGGCATGGTGGGTTTTGGATGGAACGTAGTGCTACCACATGCACCATCCTGCTTTGTTCTGGCAGGTTTTTGGTTTTGTTTTTTTACACCAGAATCTCATAGTGTTAAAAAACCCCACCATGCTGCAAATTAGTCATGCAGCAAATGCTTTCATGTGCAGTGTGTGAAGTTTGAAGCACTGCAGACAGGTCTGTGGCACTGCAAATTGCACATGAGCACTCATCTGGATGAGCCGTTAGAGTCTGAAGATTTGACATTAGCATAAATGTAATACTGGTAATTGGCGACATGTAGGGGGTGCACACGGGTACATGTGCACCCCCTGAGATTGGCCACTGCTAACACTGCTGGTGGTGTCTGTGGAGACTCACCACTTGCCACCTCCCTCCCCCCACCCACCGCTGGAAACACTGCCAGCAGTGTCTGTTGGCAGTTGTCGATCACCACTGAGATCACACCCGCTTGGCCTGCCCTTGCTGCCAACATCATCATGGCTGCCTGCGGGCAGTCCCCACTTGCTGTCACCATATTCCCACCACTTGCCACCACCTGCAGGCAGTCACCTTTCCCTCATGAGGCATGAGGCGTTTATGCTGGTAATAGTGTTTAAGTTGCTCCTTCTTTTAAAAGGAACAAACCTTTAGTAGTATGTCTGTCTTATTTAGCCATTAATCACTGGAACCAAAACTTCATAAACATAGTGGCAGACATAGAGCAACCCTTGTATTTCAGAAAAGGTCAGCCAAATTAGGTATGGTGAAAGTCTAGTCAATAAATAATCTCATGCAACTAAACACTACATCCATTCTTTTGAAGTTACTCATTACTCATTTCCTACTCCCTCAATGACATCTGTTTATTAAAAGAAAATTCATGCTAAAGTCTTTTTTTAACAAGGAAAAATATTTTTAGCTGGAGAAGTTCCACCTATAGCTGAGATTCACCATTACTGAACAATTTCCTAATGGACAAGAAACTATTGTGACAGGCACATTAATAATACCTCTGAACATCTACCTCTCTGACTGTCTGTCTTGTTGAAAAGACCTCCTGTATTATGGATAAACACTGTATGAATAAAAATGACTTTTTGTTCTGTTGTTTGAGTTACTTGAATTAATCACTGGTGAAGTTGTTTAAGAAACTACTGGCTAAAATTAGGGTACCAGATCCACGTTTGGTGTATGAATATGTGGCTTCATGTCAATGGGAGCTTCTGGGTATTCAGTACTTTCAGTAAAAGAACACATTTCAGAATAATATTTTCAAAAGCACCTCCCTGATATAGTTGCTCATGTCCCCTTGAAAACTTGTATATGTCTAATCTGGTTTGAGGCTTTTCTAAGCCCCATAGGTGCCTGTGTACTCATGTAAACCTGGTTCTATGAGCCTAAAATATCAATTTGAAAATCAAATTTAAGAATCTGCCTTTTTTTTCTTTTAATTTTGGCCACTATGAATAAATTATAGAATTAATTCATTTTTAAAAGTCTTAAGTCAGTTAGGAACCAAAGTCCCATTTTCAAAATGCCTAAGTCAAGTGACTTAGTCTGTCCTATTCAAAGTTAACATTTACCTATTTACATTATTCATGCATGGGTCTGACCTGTTCAGAAATCACTGTGTATACTCTCTGTTGTTTGATTTGAACAGGAATATAAGGAATGACTATTAGTTAATAATGCATTTTGAGTACAGTTTCAGAGAAACAATCAGCCTTGCTAAACATTATTAAACTTATGGGGTTTGTCAATATTTTCATAAAGGTCTGGTAAGCCTATGAATACTTCCAAGCAAGACACAAAATACAGAATGATATCAGCATGAATCACTGCTACAAATAATAATAAGTAACAGAAAAAACCTAAAGAGAGGTTAAGAAATGAGTGAGAATGACCACAGGCATGAAAATATGCAAGTGAGGAGTAGGTAAAAAGTCTGGAACTGATTCTTAGAAAGCAGACGAATAAGAAAAACATAATAAAAGCTTAGAGATTCTGGACACAGAAGTATTGTCCTTCCATTTCCAGAACAGGTTACTGAGGTCAAGAAACTTTCAAGATAAAAATTGAGTTGAATAGTGTTGCAGAGTATACTTCCTGTTTAAGGGTTAGTTTGGAGCATGCTGCCAATCTTGGAGCTGTGTTCATGGTAATTTGGGGTGGCTTCTGGAGCTCTTAACATCTGGATTATCCACACATTAACAGCTTAAATTAGTTTTAAGCACTCATTATGGGGCTCGAAGTTATGTCACTCCAGAGAAGGATTATCTTTGATCCGTGTTACCCATCTTGTGTTACACTAAGGTGTAGAGACTCTAGGCTGCACCTTAGTATATACACCCCCCTCCCCTGCCTCTCCACTGGTCTCGGGTGGGCCCATTGCTCCTCCACTGCCAAACCCAAAACCCCAGATCTCCCCTTACTTGTGGCTGTATGTACTGTCTGCCCCTCAGGAGCAGGCAGGGAAGGGTTAACCTGTCTGCCCAGCTGCACTTGCCTCTTCTCTCCTGGTGGGCTCAGCTCAGAGAAGAGCAGTAGCCTGGAAGTGGCCACTGCAGACAGAAGGCAGGTTAACCCTTTGCTGGCTGCTTTGCTGGGACAGACAGCATGGGCAGCTGCAAGTAAGCAGAGAGTGGCGTGGGAAGTGCAGAGCCCCAAGGGGCAGGAGGAACTAGGGGAGCTCTGGGGAGTAAAGAAGGAGTCTACAATGGGAGAGGTAGAGATCCTCCAGGTCCCTGTTGGCTTGAAGTGTGACTGGTTCTAATTTGAGCTAGTGCTAACACAAATCAACATCTGTGCAGCTTTCAGTATAAGGTATAACAAGGCCCTGGATGTAATCATGATGGACCCAGCTGGGCTGGAGCTGTCAGTAAAAAGGAATAGAAAACTGACACATTGATAAAGGACTGAGAGTACTGTTTGATGTAGGGAAACAGTTCTGCTTCTCTAAAGGCTTTATTTTACAGTGACCAAGTTTAACTGTTTGGATTCAAGGCCCTAAAAATGGCCTTATGAATTTTATTTGTCCTCTGTGACCTGATGTCTTAGGGAAGGGAAAAAACATGCTTGACCCTAGCAGGATGAAGTTGGTTTGGTGATTTTTCTTAATGGGTTCAGGTATAATGTGTCTTTTATTCTGAGTTTTGTGTATTTGTTGGTTGTGTACAGTTCTTGTACAGGCTTTTATATAGATAGCCAAGACTAACTAGTGCTATCTTAATAAATTATAACAAATCTCTAACTACTATGTATTTTATGTGCTTCTTGCACCGTTGTCTGAAGAAACTGATGCTAGTCACTGTCAGAGACTGAACGTTGGACAAGAGAGAGAGAGAGAGACTGGGTCCAATCCAGTCTACACTTTCAATGTCCTTAATTGGTCATATTATTAACTAGCATCTTAGAATTCATGACAATGTGAGCAAATGGGTCTGATTTCCTGATACTGTATGTGCAGTCAGGTTTGTGTACCCTTCTAATTATTGTAGCCCACCTTTGGAAATCACAACTCTGTAAAGTACTACAGTATTTAGTAACCAAATAATGGACCATATAATAAGGAAATAATCTTAGATATATGCAGAATGCATAAGAAAAAGCAATATGGCTAGCAGCACATAATCTATTGAAGAGATTATTGCTTATTTTCCAAATTCTTAATTTAAGCAGCCAGTTTGTGAGCAACTGAATAAGTGAGATTAAAGAATGATTAAGCACATTGATTTGAGCACAATGGGAATAAAACAACCCCAAATTGAAAATAATTGGACTCTAGATAAGAATATCTCTTTCATTGTAACTGTCCTTGAGTCTGAATGAGCCTTCATAACAGTTGGGAAGCAGACTAACATTTAATATTTCAATCCGCTTGTGCTCTGGAGATTCTGAGTTGGAAGTGCCCTCTCGCCACTAGATGATTGAAAATAGCAGGTGATGAGGTAAGACTCTGCTGAGAAAGAGCAATCGGATTTAAGCTTACTAGTAAAGCAAACTGTCTTGCATTTCTATTTGTTCTGCTGCATTCATCTGTAGTTGAAGCTACTGCTGCTGTTCTACAGTACAATAACAGCTCCCATGACTTGTTTCACAGTTTGAGAACAGTAAGGAGTAATACAAAATGACGCAATGAGCCAAAATTGAGAATGTCAATGAGATGAGTGGATTTCTCTCTACCTCTCCTTCTTCTATCCCAAGCGTTGCTCGGCACCTTCTTCAATGAATTAAGAATCATATCTGCTGACTCAATGAATTAAAATAAATTCTTAATCCCCATATGAACTCTACAAGAAAAAGGATGAGTCATTTTCTATTCTGGCTCCCCTGTCATAAACAGCATTGGAAACTGAATTCCTATTACAGAAACATTATCATTAGTGATACGTTAAGAGGGGGGAAGGGGAGGAAGTTGGCTTTAGAAGGATACAACCAATTTTAGGTTGACTTGGTCTGGCATTTAGAGTAAACAGCCTTTTTTTCTTGTAAATTTAGCAGATACTATCTGGAAATCACTGAGACAACAAACATGGAACCCCAGGAGGCCATTTTTTACAAAATCACTTTCCAGAACAGAATTGCACTTTAAGCAAAGATTGTTATCATTTTGGCAGAGTGCCTTCATCACAAGACCTTTAGACTTTTTCTCACTCATATTTATTTTTTCTTCCTGCGCGCAAGATGAGATGTGATGAATCTGCACATTTTTAACATCTATTAAATATTAGATAGTAATTCTAAAAGCATTTCAGTTCTAAGAAAACCAAGTTACTTTTTTGTACTCCTGGAAAAATAGAAACTTGGTATTACTAAACTAAATGTTTTATTAGGAAATTTAAGTGGCAAAAAAGAGGCTGTATGGGACTTTCCTTAGCTCTAATCTGCTAAACCATTGAACAGTAACACATTGGCTGATTATTTTTAAAAAGCTGGTACAATGGTGCTTCAGTTATGCTAGGACATAATCTTAAGGATGTAAATATATTCCTGGAATACAGTTCAAAGTACTTAAGATATGAAGAGCACATGCAATTTTAAGTTTTGTTACCTAAACAGTATTTGAAAACCTGTGAATCACAAGAGCTCAGGTACATATCTGTGTACAAGTTATATAAAATTCCTGTGTGGTCTATTAAGTTTCTGCCCCTAATTCCCTGGGATCACATTTCAAGGACATTCAGCCAATAATCTTTATATTTAAGCTTTGATCTTCTTCCTGACCATGCTAGCTTTACTATTGATTCCATATTATAATTTATTTAACATAAGAGCAGTTATATAAGGTGGTTAAAGTTGCTTAATGAGCTACTTGATTAAGGAGAAATGCATCTGAGATCACTTTGAACCCACTCTAATTTTCCTAAGGAACCAGACCCTCTGAGGTTTGGGGTCCTGGAGGAAGAGAGTAGAGTACAGCTCCTTAATTAATGGAATATCTGGATAGAAGAGGTATTACTTAGTGGGCCACTTTATGACTTTGATTTTTTTCAGTGCTACTAGAACATGAAAAGTTTCTGCTTTTAGCCAAACCAATGTAATTAAGAGCAGAATTTGCCCTCCTGGTATTAGTAGCTCCAAAACTGAACACCCTTATACATTCACAGTCTGCTCTTTGTCCTGTATTTTAAATTAGTGTCAGAAGGAAGCTAGTTAAACAAAATGATGAACCAGGGGACCAAAGAAAACATATTTGCAAAAATGTAAAACATAAAAATAAGAATGCATGTGACAATGTAAGCCAATCCATTGGAGGTGACTTATTTTTTGGTTTAGATCCTGATTTTGATTTCATGACAGCTTAGCACTCACATTACTTTGTTGATTTCATTGCAGCCTCTCCAGCTACTCCTGACCTGCTTTATGGAAAACAAGGTCACAATTAGGAACTGAGAGAAAGAGAAACTTAGTGAAAAAATTTTAAATTATGGTCTTCGTGAAAGGGCCTGAGTTGTCCAGATTTCGTTTTCCCCCTTCCCCATAGCAAACCAAAGCCTATTGATACCCTTTTAGTGCATAAATACCATTTATGCATCCCTCTCCAATCACGGTTTGTGCAGTTGGATCATAGTTTGGGATTTGGCCAATTAACTTAGAAGGAAACGTAAGTTTCAGGATCAATACATTCCTTTAAATCACATTTTTCCGATGTGCTTCATCATAACATTTGACAAAATAGTAAGAAATGTTATGTGTACGTAAATGCCAAAGTCTTCAAAGGGGACATGCATTCCCCTGTTGCCATGATGTGAAGACTGTTGAAAAATAGTCTGATTAGGTTTTTTAAGTATAATTACTATATGTTTGACACAATGTAGATATTGGAAGAAGAAGGAAAATAATGGTTTACTCAACCATGCTTTCTAGTACCTTAATCTCTTAGGAACCTGCTCTTTTCTGACAGTCAATGAAAAAAGTATAATTAGGTTTTTTTAAAAAAAAGTCTCCTTTTCAGATTCCTTGTGAGAGACTGTGATTCATATGTGAATATATCACTTTATTTAATTCTGTTGCTTTTATATAATTTGCTTAATTCTTTTTTTAATAGTTTAAATGAAAGAGAAAATAAAAAAGCTGACATACAATAATTGCTTGTGCCTTGGAATTTCAAAAGGTGCCTGAAGGAGTTGTGTCTAAATTATTAAAGGTCAACGAGAGATGAAACTCATGGATGCTCTTTGTGCCTTTTGAAAAATCTCTAGAATAGCAGCATTAAGTATCCAGTAAAAGGCAAAATATCAAATTTGCTAGAAGATTAAGTCTTAGGTCTGGTCAGTTGAATATACTCTATCCCTTAAATAAAATCCCCAAACCTCAAATGATGTGAGTGGTATAGTATATACAGTACTACAGTCAATGGAGATATGTCAATTCACAGCAACTAAATATACAGCCACAGATAGTGTTCATTTCATAGCATTTAGTGAAAGAGTTCTAAATCATGTTGATACAGTGACCTTTTCTTTCAGAATATTAGAGTTCTCTATCCAAGGTGTTCCATGACACATATATCAGTTAAAGTGTACCAATTTGGGATGCTAAGGTGGAATTTAAGCTCTCCTTAACACAAACCCATTTTAAGAGCCCTTCTCTTCACATATACATCCAAATTGAATTATTTCTTAGTGCGGTCCAACTGGAAGCCCACAGGCTACATGCAGACCATGAGAGGTTAAAATGTGGCTCCCAGGCTTTTTCCTGGGTGCTGCTATGCCCATACTTCTGACTGCTGCTGCTACCAGAGCCTTCAGGCTCCCCTTAACTCCTCTGGATTGAACTTCTTGTCCGTGCCTGCAGGAGCAGGACAGCAAGTCCAGATAGCCAGCTTGGTACTCAGGGATCGTGCATGCCAAGAGAAGCTCAAGGTGACTCACACAGTGGGACAGGGGCACAAGGTGGGGGAAACTGCTGAGGGGGGCACATGCAGTGTTGCCAACTCTGACTTTTGACTTATGACTTTTGGACAATATATATGTATGTATGCATGTGTGCGTGTGTGTGTGTGTGTGGGTGTATGTATGAAAGAGCTTTTCACATTCCCAAAGCGTAGACTTTAAGAACAACACCAAAAATCATGAGAGTTGGCAATACTGCACATGGAAATTGAAGCCTGAGAGAATCTGTGTGGTGGCAAAAGCTCACTGTGGCTTGCACAGAGTGGGGTAGACCATGTGGCAGCGGGAGAGCCCATATGGTAGAAAGGGGCAGCAAGGGAGTTTATGCACTGTGTGGCCTAGAGAAGCTGTGGCCTGCATGAATGCAACTTCCAATGCATACAGCCTCTGGGGAGCTAGAAATCTCTCTTCTAGATTATGCAGGAATGCATTTCGTTCTGTAGCAATCTGTTGTTTCATGATTTCTGTATTTGCAAATGGATAATATTGCATTGCTATACAGTGAGTTCATAACTGGCAGGTGATATTTATAATTATATGAGGTCCCTTCCAGTCATACTTGCCTATGGTCATAACGTCATCTAGTCCAGACCCCTGCTCAAAACAAGATCATCTCTGACTAAACCACTTGAGCCAAGTATTTATCTAACCTGTTCTTGAAAATGTCCAGGCATGGAGATTCCAGAATTTTTCTAGGTAACCTGTTCCAGTGTTTGACCACCCTCATAGTGAGAACATTCCTCCTAATCTTTAACTTAAATATCCCCTGCTGAAATTTGAGCCCACTGCTGTGCCTTACAGCTGCAGAGAAGAAAGCCCATCTTCATCCTCTCTATAATCACCATTCAAGTATCTGAAGACTGGTATCAAAACTCCCCTCAGTCCCCTCTTTTTTAGTAACTCAAGTTCTTTGATCTCTCTTCATAAGTCTTGCTTCCCATTTTGTGTTGTTCTGTTCCATCTGTCCACATTCTTCTTGAAATGTGGGGTCCAAAATTTGACACAGTACTCCAGGTGAAGCTTCACTAATCCTGAACAGAGCAGAAGAATCATTTCCCTTGATTGTCAAGTGGTAGTCCTGAAAATACAATCCAGTATGTTGCTGGCTTTTTTTTGTATCAAGAGCACACTGTTGGCTCATATTCAGCTTGTGATCTATTGTATGTGTAGCAGGGCACTGGGATGGGCCTGATCCTTTAAGAGAGCAAGCAGCCTGAGGTGCAGGTGGCAGAGGGGAGTTAATGAGGGACTCACAGAGCAGGAAGAGGGACCAAACTTGAGCTATATAACTAGGGACAGACATTCAAAAAGCCTGAGCCTGAATTGATTCAATCTGCAGGTTTATCTAACCTGGCTAGGCTGAACATCTCTGTAACTGAACAGACATCCCCTCCGGACTGAGAAAATGTAGGCATATGCCTGGAGTCGCTCAAGCTAGAAGCTAGGGGGTGCTAGAGGAGCCCTCCCTCCCTTCTACAGAGCTGAGCTGAGGGGGGCGTGGCCATTTATCAATTCACAGCAACAAAGTCCTTGTCACAGATCCGGACAAAGCTGCAATCATCCGGCTGAATCAGCAATTCATCTTCCAATGGGCCAGATGCCTGACACTCGCTGCTTCAACAAGAAATACTTGGCAAATCTCTCTTTCTTTGCCTGCACCTCTGCATGGGCTGCGTGCCATCTCTGGTATCTAAAGCCTCGGCTCCTCTTCCCCTTCCGGGAAAATGCTGATCGCACCGACAGTCCTTTATACAATGTTTCTACTGGCTGTTGTCAATCTCCAGTTGTCCACTGCCAGCCAGGAAGACTTAATTGGCAATTAAGCCTTTTGTTATTTCAATCTGATTAAACACCTCATTGCTGTCAGCAAGTAATGGATACTTCACCAAAGTCCATAGTGGGTATTTAGTGTCCTGGATGGGCAAACAGTCAATATGTCACCCAGTTCCATGGGTCAGACAGAAAGTTCTGAACAAAATAGGTGCTTTTCCTGGGTGTTCCTGTAAGAGGGACAGTGTCTATAATCACCATGGTTACACAACCCATTAAGAAAACAAAGCCTCTCTTCATTAAGTAATGGAGCTCATCTGAAACAGCTCCTCTAAGGAAGGACATTAAGCTACCTGTCGATAAGCTCCAAAAAGCCTGTTTGCCTTTCTCATCTCCCACAGCATGGATTGTAGCCAGTATGTGGTCTGTTAGCTAATGCTGAGGTATTTGCGTAAGGCATAGGGAGGGGTGGGGGGAATAATCCCAGTTTAGCATGGAGAAGCCAGGCAGGCCATCTGTCCCTGCAAGTTTCTGTTGGAGCTGTAGCCAGGGAGCAGAGGGGAGGGACCAGCTCTGCTGTGGAGCAGAGAGCCCCACCCAGACTAGGCAGCATTCCAGGATGCTGAGGGAGTCTATTTTATCTTAAACAAACAAGGGGTCTGAGACAGACATTGCATAAACCAGTTTGACCCAAATCAGTTAAGTCTGATACTACATTCAACCAGGTTTATCTCAAACCAGTTTCAGCCATTTTTAAACTGGTTTACGTGCACTGAACATCTGTTCTGTTACAGATTTAAACCAGTTTCTGATCACTTAAACTGGTTTATGTGTAATGTCTATCTCTAGTCTATAAGCCCAGAGCCTGAACTGGTCAGTTAGTCTTACACTGGCAACCAGGAAGTGAGGAGCTCCTGCCTGTAGGGCAGCAGGGATCCTGTAGGGACCTGGAGTTAGTTAAACATCACTGGATTTTACAGGCAAGAGGCCTTTGTTTATGTTGAATTCCTAGGGTTTTGAAGTATCTATCAGAGGGTTGTGGCAGGTTCAAGGCCTATTTAGAGAACCAGTGACTCAGGAGTCCATAGACTGAGACTCCTGGGCCCCAGCCCAGGAAAAGGCTGAGACCTAGAACAGAAGGGTCTATGAGCCCAGGGAAGGGCTGAAACCTAGACCAGAGGATCCACAAACCCAGGGAGGGGTTTGGACCTGGACCAGAGGGTCCATGAACCCAGGGAAAGGTCTGAGACCCAGATCAGAGGATCCAAAAGCCCAGAGGAGGGGCTGCATGTGGGATCAGGGGTCCAAGAGTTCCGAGGGAGATGGTGTAAGGCAACAGGGGGTCTGAGAGCCGAAGAGGGATGACTGTATACAAGAGTTAACATTTGTGAGGCTTGGGGTGTGGTATAGAGGAGGAAAAGGCTACTGTGGCCTATTCAGGCTGAGAGGAAACTATGAGGCCTGAAGGCTGGATTGAGGCAAGTGGGGTCTCATGAGAGACCCAGTGGAAATTATTCAGATTAAGACTCACTCTAAGGCCTGTTGGTAGCCTCCCTTATTCAACCTATAATATTAAGAACAAGGCGTGGTACGAAAGCAATCTTGGGAGAGCAACATTAACATCTGAGCTGGGCAGCAGCTGCAAGCCCACTACTGGGCATCACATAGTGTTACCATATTTCCAGTTCTAAAAAAGAGGATATTTTTCGGGGGGACCCCTCACTCCCAACCTACAGCCCCTTGAACCTGCCAGTACCCTTCATGCCTGACCTGCAGCCCCCTGTCCCTGCTGCTGCTCCTTACTCCAGACCTGCAGACCCCTGGCTCTGCCAGTGCCTCTCACTCCCAATTAGGACTGTGTGAAATTTTGCTGGATGTTTCATCTGGATGCTGTTTTGACTCATTTCAAGCTTGAAACAGCAAGATTGAAATTAAATGCAAGGCTTTGAAACAGCCTCAAAACAAAATAAGGGCACTCAAAACATTTTAAAAATTTCAAAACATTTTGCATTTCGAAGCTGGGCTTGCTTGCAGGGAAACAGAAACTAAGGAGAGGGAGGGGGAAGAGTGGGGAAGGACTACTCTGATATTGACTGTGTAGCTGGCTAGTGACTGTGATCCTCCCTCATGTCCCTTCCAATCCCAGTGCTCTGGGGGAGATATGGAAAAACAGCTGCACCTTAACATACACACACAGTCACATGTCACAAGTTTTGCTTGTCAGAAGCTTGAGGTGCAATTTTCCAGAAACCCCTGCAACTATCTCCTTGAAACTTGGCAGGCTTCATGGCATCCAAAGGAGATACCAGCTTTGTAAGTTTCATCTGAACCAGGCAAGAAATGACAAAGTATAGGAAGTTTGATTATCAGGACTGAGAGACTGGAGACAAAAGTGGTTTTCTGCTGAGAAATGTGCCCCCACAGGTAGTTGGGTATTCTTGTCTGTTATACATTCTGGTGCACAGTTTGTAGGGGTACTGGAGATATGTTAGCAGGTTTTGCATTTCTTGTCATGGCATGGTCTGGATCCATTCCGTGTGTTTTGGGCTTTAGGAAGTTGGCTTCTGGTGATGAGGTTAGTGAGGTTTGGTGTTTGTTTGAATTTACAAACCACTTTTCACAGACAGGCCTATGAATTACACTTCATCAACCTCCTAGATACAGAAACTCATTGACTCAGTATAGACATTGAATTCATGACACACTACAACCTGCCTGACATTTGACTCCCCAGGTAGCAGGTATCTCTCCACTTTTACCGGCTGCATCCCCCTTCCACCCTTGCCTGTCTGTCACCTCCTGATGCCTCAATTAACATTTTCACTGACTGGTTTTTTTGCCTGCATTGCATGCCAGCCTCTGGCTTCTTTACTATTTCTTCCATCCAGGAAGAACACACACAGCAACTGCAGATGCTTCCTCATCCTGATGAAGGGTTTTTAAACCTGAAAGCTTGCAAAGAAGAATCTCTCCAACTATTCAGTTGATCTAATAAAAGATATCAGATTGACCCTAAGAACCTTGTCTGGTCCTTAGACCAACACGGCTACATCCTACACCTTTTAACACACACAAGTGACATGAGTTTTGCTTTCAGCAGTTTGAGGTGCAGTTTCACAGAAACCCCTGCACCACACTGCCTAAAACCTGGCAGGCCTCATGTGGGTGGCCATTTAATGCCCCGATCTCACAGTTGGAGGCAGCAGTTTAGTTTCTCACCAGCCAGCAGGGGAGGAACATCTCCCTGCTGAGCTTCCATGCCAGGAAGAACTTGGAGGTATAAGGGCTGGGGCTATATGGTGAGGAGGAGGCCCTACATCTATCATCCTGGGCTTGACCTAAAACTGCACCCTGCCAGGGTAGGGAGGCCTGGGTAGGACTGCCGGTGACACAGCAGCCCCAGGAAATGCCAGGGCCATGAACCTCCCTGGTGAAAGGTGGGTAGGAGACACATGATAACCGTCAGCCACCGCACAGTCATGGCTGGGGAAAGCCCAGATCTTGGAGAGGCCTGAGGCTTAGTGGCTGCAGTGGACTTGCGAGGGTGAGAGCAGGGACTACCATCCCTGCAATTTTCATCCTGCTGTGCCTTAACATAGACACAAAGTCACACATGACATGTTGCTTTGAACAATTTGAGGTGCAGTTTCCCATAAACCCCTGCACCTATCTCTGTGAAGCTTGGCAGGGTTCATGGCCTCACAAGGGTCTAGCATCCCTGCAAGTTTTGTCTGACTCAGGTAATAAGTGACAAAGGTATAGGCAGTTTTGTGATCCCCCATTATAGCCTATGGCTGAAACACCAAAATAACATCAAAATTCTGAAACAGTTTCAAAACAGTTTCAGATTAAACGAAACAAGACAGTGACCCAAAACACTGAAATGAATCACTGTCCCTCCAAAACTCCAAATCTGAACCTAAACGAAACACAGTTATTTCACACAGCCCTATGACACACCAAAATGAAACAGTGTTCCTCTGAAACGCCGTATCCAAAACCAAAACAAAACACAGTTGTTTCGCACAGCCCTAGCAGATATCTGTCAGCAAGGCAGAGGGGAGGAGGGAAGCAGCCTGCAGGTCTCTGCAGAGCTGCAACCAGAGAGCAGGGGGTGGGTCCAGCCCTGCTTTCGAGCAGAGAGCCCTGCCCAGCCCAGAGAATATGCTGGGATGTTGGGGGAGTCTGGTTGATCTTCAACCAGCAAGTGCCCTGGGACAGAAGTTGCATAAACCAGTTGGACATAAACTAGTTTGACCCAAATCAGTTAAGTCTGATACTATATTCAACCAGGTTTATTTCAAACTGGTTTCAGCCATTTTCAAATATGGTTTATGTATACTGAACATCTGTTCTTTTACAGGTTTAAATCAGTTTCTGATCACTTAAATCGGGGAGCATGGGAATTAGGGGTACAGCCTATGAATCATAACTTCCTAGACTTTAGATGCTGGGTGCTGCAAGTGAGAAAGAAACAGTGTAAAATGCCTTGGTTATACCCTGTCATTCTGCCTTTCAGCATCTACTCTCTGCCACTGTGACACCGGATACTGGGAAAGAAGGACCTGTGGTCTGACCTATTACATTACAATTGTTATATTCTTAAGTAACCCCCAGGTCCTTCTCTGCAGTAGTGAAACCTAAGCAATCATTTTACAGTCTGAATATATGCATGCAATTTTCCCATTCCAAGTGCAGAACTTTGTGTTTATCCTTGTTGAATTTCATATAGTTTATTGTGGACCGTTTTTCCAGCCTATCCAGGTTGTTCTGGATCCTAGCTCTACTTTCTAGACTGTCTGCAACTCCTTGGAAGGGCATATAATAGAGGCTTTAGAAGTTTTTGAACCACTGAGGGCCTTGTTACATGGTAATTTTAGGTGACTTCTGGAGCTTTTAACCTCTGGATTGGCTGCACATTATTACCTTTTAAGTGGGTTTAAGCACTCATTATTCATCTTCAATTTATACCACTACAGGACAAGATTATTTTTAATCAACCTAATTTTGCTCCTGTTCTATTAAGGTGTAGCCACTCAAGACAGCTATTCCACCCAAGTTGAAGTCCTCCAACATCCCAGAATGCAGCCTCCCTCCCAGCCGGCAGGGAGGCTGCACTACTCACACATGCCTTTCAAGCAGGGCGGGAACAGGAAGTCCTATACCTGTACCCCCCTCTATCTCCTGGCATGTTTCTGGACCGATAGGCCATAGCAGAACAAGAGAGCTCCAGGACTGTGGTGCTGGCTCTGCCCAGCAGGAGCAGTGAGTATATTACAAAATTTAAATGGAGTTTTTATAAAATGCTATATTTTATAAAAGCAGTGGGTCCATAACAGATTTCTGAATGCTTAGAGCCAGGGACTGAGCAAGTCAGCTCCAAATGTAACGAGGAATTCTAGGTGGATTCTTTTAAACTTGATAATCAGTCCACTGCCACCTGATATACCTCGCATGCAGCATTTTGATGTCATATTTGCATTAATGAGGATCAGAGCCAAACTTGCACCTATTCCTGTTCTTTGATTGTGGCCTCGTTTTCCAAAATTGTAACAAAAAATTCATAGGCATAGTCTATGAATACAGAGCAGCATTGTGATCAAATAGTAGTGATCATAAAACGTGTGGAATTTCAAAATGAGCAGGTTGCTGCCAATAATTATACAGAGAAATAACTTGCCTACAGTCAAAATCACAGACAAGATGAAATCTCATTTCTTAAACTAGATTTATGGATTTGCAGAAGCAGCTCAACAAAACTCTTGTTGCTAAAGCTATTTTGCTTGCTTGATATCACATTCCCCCATATTCTTTTGCATTTGAAAAGTGAATGTCTCTGACCACAGCAAATATTTTTCTTTGAATTCTGGTTTTTTAAAATTGAATGTGCACTGGTCCATACTATTTTGTGAGAATGATAAGAAAAAGGGAAATGAATGATGGTCACAAAAATATATATAACTGTTTCATTCATATTTGTTTTAAAAAGTTATCTTGGTCTAATGAGGGAAAACAGTTGCTTTCAGAATGTATCACTCAGGGTGGGAGAAATTAAAGACACAACTAACAGCAACAAAACTGGTATTCATGTTTTTATTAATTGTCAGAAGATTTCAATTCAGGTCATTTGTGTCATAAAATCATGTATTATTTTTTATTTCCTGCCAAGTGTTCCCAAAATTTTGTCAGCTAATTAAGAACTGTGTCTTTTCTTCTTCTTTTTCTATAACTTATGTGCCAGCTATGTCAGTCTTCTCAACTTCAGTTCTTATTAAGTGAGACATCAGTTGGCTACACATTTTAATTTCAGCAATGATTTGCCCCATCCACAGTCCTGGAGCAATCTTGCTCTGCTATGGCCTAGTGGAGTCCAACGTCCTAACTGGTAACACAAATTGTGTTGTGGAATTTTTACTTCATTCATACTTGGAGTGGTTTCTGCAACCTAAAACGTTGTATATATGACACAGTCAAGGAGATTGTGGAGGATTAGGGCAATATTTCTGTAGAATCAACATTAAGTTCATAGAGGCACAATGAAACACAGTGCCTTAAGATGGAAACCATGGATCTTATTCATGACTATATTGCAGCACTTGCATATTGGTGAAACTCCCCTGAAATCTAATCTAAACTGGAGAATAAGGCCCTATAAATCTAGACAGTTTAATTCTGATCTCCTTGAATTAGTTTTTCTTAGGAGAAATTTTACTACTTTTGGTAAAGTTACTTGCGATTTATACCCATGTAAATAAGATCAGAAATAAATTCTATAACTTTAAACTATTGTACATCGGGTCTCCATATGATACACTAAGGTACAGACGTACAGTGTAACTCCATTATTTCACTACTTTACAACTGAAGAAATGTAAAAAAGAAAAGAAGAAATGAAGTATTAAATGTTCCCATAGGTATTAGGCAAGACTTAATATACATTACAATGTCTGGAATAATGGCTGAGTTGTATAACAAATTAAACATCTCATTTTTAAAAGTGACCTATATTTAGCAGTTCTGACTGTAATACCAGTTTGCATAATACAGTTCAGGCCAACAATACATAAGATTAAAGAACCAGGACCAATTAGACACTGTTGCTGGTGTATACTTAATTCTCCAAAGCCAAACTGAGTGTATAACGACAAACACATTATTGGGAAGAGATTCTAGTGTCTTTAAATATTCAGAACATATGTGATATAAAATTCTTTTTACATAATATTTCTCATGTCTGGAATTATCCAGAAGCATATGGGATGAAATCATGGCCCTACTGAAGTGCATAGAAAAATCCACCATAATATACCTTTTATATATTAGACCAAAGGGACAGAGGGGTCAAAGGACATGTATTTAACAATGAGCATTTGGTTTCATGTCTAATCACTGGTAGTATAATTATGATTATTATAGGACATATCAAATCTGAAATATCCTCCATGGTTCTATACTTTTTCAGCCCAAGTTGCATGAGCATAAATAAATTTCCAAGGAAAAGCAGAAAGTCAGGGTCTGGTAGTGGTAGCATAAGAGTAATGTAGTTGCAGTAATACAGAAACTGTGCAAGAGGAAAGGGTTTCCTAGGGTGACATCTTCCACTAGGCAAACTGCACAGCTGAAATAGAAGCAAATAAATCCTCAAATGCAAGATACCCCCTCCTTGACAGTGCAAGTACCCCCCATACTGTGGCAGTGCAACAGCATGTAGCTGTGATGGTTCCAAAATTCTTCATGGGACTGGTAGTGGTCATTTAAATAAATCAGTTGACAGTCGTATCAGATCAGCGTATTGCCTTATCTGCATAAAAGCAAGGAAGATTTTAAGGGGATTTTAAGGGGATTTTAAGGAAAAGATGACTTAGAAGTTAATTCTTTTACTGAAGGCACAAAGAGACCAGTGGAGGCAGATTGGCATACATCTATTATTTTTTAGGAATGGACCAGTGGAGGCAGAACATCCATTATTTTTGTAGGAATGGATGAGACTTGATTCTTCACTTCATTACTGTTTTTGTCTCTTTACATTTTCTCTAAACTTTCTAAATGTAGAAATAGCAGCAGGATCATTCAAGAATTTCAGGAAGAGTTTGAATGGAATTCTGTTTCCTTTTATGTGCCTATATGGAAGTTTTATAGCTGCAAAAGTGACACTTTTGCCACCTATGCACCAGTTACTATTCTATTTTCCAT
Organism: Gavialis gangeticus; assembly: GCF_001723915.1. Lineage (NCBI taxonomy): Eukaryota > Metazoa > Chordata > Crocodylia > Gavialidae > Gavialis > Gavialis gangeticus. The sequence goes on from NW_017729025.1 coordinate 68,839,754, forward strand.
GCTGTGTGAATGCATAAGCTAGGCCACATAGACTGAGCAGTCACACTAGGCACTCATAGTGCATGACTATGTGTGTGTGCCAATTGTATATGTGTATCTGTGTCCTAATCTAAAAAATGCAGCCATTTTTTTTAGCTAGCAGTAGCCAAAGGAGGGTCCTCCCATATTTCAGCTTCAATAGCTGAGTGTTTAAGACACTCACTTAGGAAATCAGAGTTCTAGCCCTCCATTATCCATGGGCAGTTTGAATCATTAAATCTATAACAGAGGTTCCCAACCATGAGGCTGCAGCCCTGTACTGGGCTATGAAGGGTTGAATGCCAGGTAGTGGCATGAGTCCCTGCTCATACTCCTGTGGTTCTCATTACCCCTGTCCACCTGGGTGAACAGCTTCCTCTGCCAGCAATGACATGCAGGGTTAAACCTGGGTGGCAGAAAAGCGCTGGGAGGGAGACACCTGGCTCTGTGTGCCCCAACCCACTGCTCCCACCATGAACATGCCCAGCAAGGAACTGCCCATGCAGCAAGTACCAGGGCCTGCACTGGGCCAGGCAGGAACCCCCAGCCCTGCCTGCAGCTGGGAACAGGAAGATAAGGGTAGGGAAATGCCTGGGATGAGGGACAGGGAGGCGGCTCCACTGCTTGCTTCCAGGAAAGGCAGCGGAGCCCCTTCTTTCCAGGCAACCTGAGCTGGGTCCCCCCCGGGCCACTGCCTGTGCAGCCCCCTCCCTTGCAGGGTCCCATGGTGCCCACAGCTGCAATGCCCAACCTGCACCTGGGTACAAGTTTAAATATTTATATATTTAAATCTGTAAATTAGATTGTTTCTATAGCCGGTCCACCAAAATTATTTGAGTGAGTTTGCCAGGCTGCAGCATAAAAAAGGTTGGGAGCCACTGATCTATAAGACTTCCTAGCACAGCACTATAACTATGGGTTAGGTATTATCCAGTTACCCTCTTTAGTGCTCAGTTTGAAGCTGCCTTCCTGAGTATTGGTGGATCCAAGATTTTGTAAAGAGAGGTGTGGAAGCAATGACCAACACTGAAGGAGTGGTAGCATCCGTGCTCTAAGCTTCCCCTCCCCAGATCCAGGGGCAGGCAGACCACACCATAGAGCAGAAGCTGAGGATTTTCAGATATGATTCATAATCAGGTAGGAATCCCACCCATTCCCTTGCTCTCCATGCTCAGTGGCACCTTTCTTTTCCTTCAGTTTCTCACCTCCCCTGCCCACCACTGCCCCTATCCCCATTGTCCGTCCCTGACTGACTGGGGGTAGCAAAAGCTCTATAGCTGCTCCTGTCCTGCTCAAGCTAGGCTGCAAGGAGATCCCTGCTCATCCAGGGACAGCAGCAGTGGTTCTTCCTCACTGAAAGCCGGCTCCTGGTCTGATAGGGAACATCCCTGTGGGTCAATCCCAGATGCTGGCCTAAAACCTGGGAGGGCTTTCTCCTCCAACACTGTTTTTTCCAAGACTTGTGCTCAGGTATGTATATGTATAGATGGGCACATACCCAGCCAGGTCTGTGATAGGCAGAACCAAAGGGGTAATGAGCAAATTATAAGGAAAAGATTTGCTTCTTGAAAGCATCTAGCAATAGCATATAGTTAATATTAGCTAAGGCAAAGCTTGCAAGATTGTTTCCCGCAGACATATCCTGTCTGTCATAAGCATAACCATAATGTTAAAATTAACTGCCTGTACCAATCATAAGACTAACATGGGCCCCAAGAAGCAGAACTAGAAAACAAAACTGCAAACTTTAGCTGATCTAACAGTTTTTGCTTGAAGGGCAGTAACAATGACAAACCTGACCACAAGGTATAATTAACACATTTCAAAAAATTCCAAAAGGAAGTAATTAAGTGGGTTGAACTTAGGCGAGCAAAAATGCTAATCTCGGACCCCAAAGTGATGTACTGTAGTTTGCTTATTGGGTAAACCCAAGTTTAGGCAGTAACCTTTTATAATATTTTCTAACACCTTTTAACCCCATAGGGTAACAGCTGTAGGATAAGATTGTGGGTGGCTCTAAAGCCAGCAGATTAGCATAGGACAAGATATAAAGGAACACGCACGTCAGGTAACCAGTAGGAAGGACGGAACAGAATGGTCATTGCTGTTCCACGCCTGGACTCCAGACTCCCAATGTGAGCAAGGACCAGATCCTGACTCACGGACCTTCCCCAGTGCTCCCTCTGACAGCGTCGATTGGGGAAGCCCGACTTCACTGAATCAACTTGACGTGAGGGACTATCGATAAGTTGCCAACCAAGTGGGAACTCTTTGTCAATTTGTCTGTCTGTTTTTATTATCACTGCCAATTTTTAACTTTCATTGCTATATTGTCTGTTTATTAGTTTAACCTTCTTATTAACTGTTATATGTGTAAACCATATTTTGCTATTAAAACATATTTTTGTTGCTATTTTTTTGCTATAAGTATAATTTATCTTTACTGTTATAAGTGAAACTTGTCTTTGCTTCACTCCCAACTCCACTTCCTTGATCCTGAACCAAACAGCCCAATGGCTGATACATTTGCAGCACCCAGTTGGCCTGCAACCAAATTGATTTACTCACAGTGCCTAGTTGGCCTGTGACACAAGCCATAGCCTACTGCATGTTCTCAGCAAACATACTTCAAAATATTATAAAAAGTATATTTATATTGAAAATAATGGAAAACCGGGGTCAGCAAACTTTTATAAATGGGGGGTGGGGGGGTACACTGCAGCTGTGTGTTGCAGATTCCTGGCTACTGCCCCAGCTATGCCTGCTCTATGCTGAGGGCTGCTTTCAATCCATGCCAATGCAACCTGAAACAGCCACCAACAACCATGGCAAACAGCAGCTTGGAGTGGCAAATTTAGCAGCAATGGTTGCAGTGGTTGTACAGGGATGTACAGGCAAGGGCAAGAAAGAGCTGTCCACACAGATCAGGAGTGTGTGAGGCAGCAGCAGAAGATCAGCCTGCCATTAATAAAATACAGAATGCAGATCACACGCCAGATTAGATGGCTGGGTGGCAGCATGGGATCAGTGTGCTGTTAGTAAAACACAGTCCAGATCAAATCTTCACAGGCTGGATCCAATCTCTTCATTGCCAACCTCTGATGTAAACCAGAAGTCAAGCTAATCTAGCAAACAAGAAAAGCAGAAGACTAGACTAAATGAAACCACAACATAATGGAAGGGCAAAAAGCACAGAGAAAATACAGGAGGATGTAGTATATGTTCATCTTGAATTCTACATTTGATCACAGAGCTCTTGGAAAAATAATGCTTGTATTTCTAGTTTAATACACAAGCAGAAAGGGAGTGGAAGAGAGGCAGGGTGACGGGAATGGTACACATCGTATCAAGTTAAGAATGCTGAATGTCTGCTGTGTGATTGTAGGGACTTTTCAAAATCCCAAAGCATCACAAGATTTTGAAGATTCTCTGAAGAACTTAAACATGGTTTACTTAATTGGGCTGGAATCTTGGCTCCAATGAAGTCAGTGGCAAAATTCCCACTGATTTCAAAGGGGCTCTGATTTCAGAGCTAGAGCAGACTACAGCTGATGTTTACCCACAAATATAACTTTCCCATTACTGATCTACTATTAGTTCTACGAGAGGTATAAGTGTTGGAAGTGTAAGAATACCTATGAAGATGATTTTCCTATAAAGTTATTCTCTTTTACCTTGTGTTGTCAAAGCAACTCAACCTCTAGTATAGACCAACCCCGCCTTGTGCTAGCATCTGTATAAACACAGCATGAACAGATGATGTCCATCACTTAGAACTTCCTGTCTATGTAGCAAATAGATTACTATCCAAGAAGAAGCACCCATTACCTGTAAACCGCATTTACAGTTCCACTGATTTCATCTAGAATTGGTTAAATTACATGAGGGTTGTTTCAGTCCTAAAACATAAAATTTAATTTACTGTCCCTTCTCTTGTAAACTGTATTAATATAAGTAAAAAAAAAAAAATCTGCATAAACTTCTGAATTAATAACCTTATGGGAAAATTAGTTGTTGATTATTTGATGTTTTTCCTCTTTTCTTATTGTATGTAAATATGTTTCACCTCCAGTTAACCATAGATTTTTTTGTTTAAACTTATGTAACTGTCTTAACAGAAACATTAACACGTGCATATTATGAATTTGGTTGGTCTTTTCAACTTTGGTTTTCATTTGTGTAACATTCTGGTTTCCTACTACTGGGGGAAAAGTTCCTTATATAATAAATTAAGGCTCCACATTTTGTGATGAATATTCAACACCATTTCATGATTTACATGAAAGCCTATGGATCTTAATTATTTGAAAAAAATAATGAAACCATTTAAACATGTAAATGATTTAAAATGAACTAATTTCAGATAATTAAATAATTTAGACTAATTTCTGGAGTCATGGCACAAAGTAATTTGCTTGAGGAAAAAACACACTAACTACCGTATTGAGAAAAATAATAGATGCAGAGGCTGTTATCTTTGAAACAGAATTTTCAATGTAGTGTTAAAAGTATACTGTATCTATGTTCTTATTAAATCCCATGGATTTACAGCCTTATTAGTTACTTTAACTGCATTATAAAGCAATATATTTGTATTATGTCCTGGCACCTTTTGGATGTTTTCATCAAATATCATAGACTCATAGAAAACTTGGGTTGGAAGGGACATAAGGAGTCATCTAGCTCAACCGTTTGCTCAAAATAAGACCAGCCCCAACTAGATCATCCCAACCAAAGCTTTGTCTAGCCAGGTATTAAAATCCTCCAAGGATGGGGAGTTCACAACCTATCTAGGTAACCTGTTCCAGTGGTTTACTACCTTCCTACTGAGAATTTTTTTTCCTAATATCTAACCAAAACTTTCCTTACTGTCCCTGGGATGGAAAGGGAGAGGTGAAGGGAGATGGTGCCCAGGCAGCCTGGGTTGCAGGCAGTGGTGCCAGTGATGCGGAGCCAGAGGACCCCATAGAAAGACACCCATGTCACCTGGCGAGAAACAACCTGTAATATACTTACAGGCTCGGCAGTGCTACACTTACCAGCACCACAACCAAAAGAGACCTGGGGGTCTTGATAGACCATATAGTGAACATGAGTCACCAATGCAATGCTGTAGCTGGAAAAGCAAACACAACACTGTCATGTATCTACCAATGCATCTCAGACAAGACTAAAGATGTCATCCTCACACTTTACTCGGCCTTGGTGAGGCTGCAACTGGAGTACTGCGTCTAGTTCTGGACATAACATTTCAGGAGGGATGTGGAGAAGCCTGAGAGAGTCCAAAGGAGGGCTACACATATGGTTAGAGGTATGGAGAGTAGGCCATACGCTGAGAGACATAGGCCTGTTCAGCCTGGAGAAGAGAAGCCTCAGAGGGGACTTGGTGGCAGCCTATAAATATATAAAGGGTGCATATTAGGGAATGGGAGAAAATTTGTTCAATAGGGCTCCCCATGGGAAAACTAGGACTAATGCTCATAAATTGCTAGAAGACCACTTTAGATTAGACATAAGGAAAAACTTCTTTACAGCTTGAGTGTCCAGGGTCTGGAATAGATTCCCACAGAAGTGGTACTATCACCTACTCTGGATATCTTCAAAAAATGCCTGGATGCCCACCTTGCTGGGGTCATCAGACCCCAGCAGTCTTTCCTGCCCAGGTGCGGGGGTGGGGCTGGACCTGATGATCTCAAAAGGTCCCTTCCAGCCCCTGACAACATCTATCAAACTAAGGAGATGCAAGGGAACACACTATCAAGTTGCATTATTACTAGGGATAACAAATGATTAAAGAATTAACTGCAATTAATTATGAGATTTAAAAATATAGTCATAATCGTGATTTTAATTACACAGTTAAACAATAGCACCCCAACCGCCTGGAACCCGGGCACCCTGTGGTTCCTCCCTGCCACCACCAACAGCATACAGCCCCAGCCCCAACCCCAGCCTGCCCACACCTGCTTCACACTCCCTCTGGCTGGAGCAGACCAGCCAGAACCCACACACACAGCCCCAACCCCGGCCCACTCTGTGCCTGCTCCAGACTTATCTGCCTATGCTGAGGAGCAGTGGCAGTGGCCATGGGAAAAGCATCCCCTCTCTCTCACCACTGCCAGGCCCTTCTTGTTCTTGCTACATCTGCCTGGAGCTTGTACCTGGGCTGCTCTACCCTGCTGGGTGGCCCAGAGGCAGCAGTGATGGTGGTGGAGAGCTGCTGCAGGGCAGCCTGGACACAGACTCTAGGCAGCTATAGCAAGAAGGGCCTGGCAGCAGTGGAGGGGAAGGGCCTCTTTTCCCCTGTGCTGAGCAGCAGCTTCTGTCCGACCACCACCAGCCCTATTTTGCCCACACCTGGTCAAAACAGGCGCTATTAACACTCATTTAAAAAAGAATGTGTTAATTTGTTTTTGCATTCATCACACCTGTTAAATGAGATTAGCTGACAGCCCTAATTATTACAAATTCATTTTGGAAAAGAAGAATATTACAAAGGTGGTCTAAGGCAGAGATAAAAGCAAGATCATCTCTCATTACTTTCCATCATCAAGAGCTGCGACCTTTCAAGAACAGATATGAGCAGAATTATTTTAGTGTTGGAACCAAAACCTTATTCCAGATTCAGATCCAAGACTCTAATGCAACCACTCCCCTATGCACCTACACTGAAATTTTGTATCTAAGGCTTTATACTTTTTCTACATGGAAGTGATTTTTGAATGGAGCCCAACCAATTGTATAAACTTCAAAGTAAAAATGTATTTTTTCTATAAAAGGCTCTTTTCCATCAGAATAAAATATGCTATTCTCTTTTCCATTCCTTGGCTAATTCTGCTATAGTTAACTTATATTATACAAGAATATTATAGTACAGATTTCTGTAGCTTGTGCTAACAAAGATAAATGAAAGCAGGGATTGCAATAAAACTTTGCAAACAATTCCATTATAGCTTGTCAACTACACACACAATCTCAGCTGTAAGTCTTTTCATTTGTGTGTCAATTTTCTCAATGTCACTGACTAAAAATATGGACTTCTGAATGTAATCTCAAAACAAAAGACTAAAATGACTATTCTAGCTTGAAGCTTTTAACTATGTCTTCAGCACTGACATTTTCCCCCCTCTTTCATACTCTATTCTATAACAAAAGCACTACATGAACAAATAACAATTGAGAAGTAATAGAAATTTACTAAAAAATACAAAGTATCAAACATTCACTCACCCATTTTCTTTCCTTCTTTCATATGGTTTCATGCTTTGTTCAAGAAAACCATGTACCCAAATATTTTCTCAAGTTTATGAAATCACTTCAACTATACCCAGGATCTTTGTGTGTTGTATTTATATCCACAGATAAATTCAAGCATTTTTCTGTCTTAAATATTTATAAGAAGTGAAATTTAAGTATATATTCATAAATTAGTTGTGAAAAACTTAAAATATGTGCATATACATTTATTTATTCAGGAAGCATCATGAGACATGTAACAAAGTTGCAGCTAATCTGCTCCAGATTTTTGGCACTCTCTCCCAAACCTAAGTCACTAATCAGAAACTCTCACTTTTTATTATAGTCTATAGAATACATTCCCTGATACTTTTTACTAAAATGTTTTTCACTACAACATTTGAAGGAAAAAAAACAAATGATTTTACATGGTTGCACTTTCTTTGAGTTTTTAGGATTATAGAATTATCCCTAATGTCTTCCCCACTCTGAGTGTTACTGATGGTCTCTCCCTCATACACATGACACCACTCTAGTACATAGATTCATATTTTTGCCCTGAACTAATTAAAGAAAATTATCTCCTTGTCCAGATAAAAGATTTTAAAAAACAGAGCAAAAATGAATCAATGATGTCCTCCCCAAGGCACGTGCCAGTATAGTAAGGATGGCAGTCCAGGGGACCAGGTGATGATAATAAAGTGCAGTGGCATCTCTGCAGGAAGAATCTTTCAAGAACTTTGGATGGACAAGCTTGTAGCTTTCTGTATCTGGGATAAATTGTTACTACTTCTTATCCTGTGTACCTTTTAAGGTTTAATCCTGGGACAATGGACCTGAGCAAAATGATTTATCCCAAGACAAATACAATATCTGTTTGTAACCTAACTCTACTTAGATCCACCTTGTCACACTGCCTAAAAGATCTTTCAAGCCAGTGACAGTCAGGCCTGGTTAAAGAGCTGTGTGAACACTCTATGTTTGTGGATAAATGTAGCTTTAAACATTTTAAGAGCGGAAGGGGACTTGCAGCTTGGGAACATGTATCGGCTGTTCAAATTTTTATGTTATATTCTTCTGCTCCAATATCAGGTTTACCTCCAAAGAAGTAAACAATGGTAAAATCTACCCTGGATGAAACAGATGTAAAATTACCATGATTTACTTCCACTTATACTGGTATAGATGCAGACAGACATAATAGTTATATTGGAAGAGCTTCTATGACCATAATTAAATAACTGTTATGTGTACCGAACCAAGTGGTAACCAAAGATCCATGACAACGTATATGCTCTAAGTCATATGCCGACTGTGGCAAATGTGGCCGTTCAAAAGAAAAAAACAAACAAACTGCAGGCTGCATTACTTGTAGATACAGGTAATATGTTTATTGCATTATTCATGAGTAAAGGACAGACACAGCCAAAGACTAAAATAAGATACAAGTACAATACAATTACTCTGATAGTATTTTCTGTGGGGAGCCATAGGTAAGAAACAGAAGAGTCACTTTGGCTGGGGAACCATGGTATGAGCATTACATTCCAAGCAAATGGTACCCCACATGTCAGTGACTTTGATATCATGGTCTAGTCCTTGTTGGGAAAGGCAAACTTCATCTGCATCCAATTCTGAGAAATTTCCCCACACTGCAGGGGTTGTTTCAGCTGCATGCAATGCATCTGCAAGGAGCATGCCAAAAATCTGAAATGGTGAGACAAGCAGTTCTGAGGAAACTGCACCAGCTTCAGCTATTGGGGCTGGAGAGCACCAAACAGTTTGACTTGGGACCCTGAATATTTTTAAATTACTGTGAAAACACTCAGAGCAATGGGTGGGAACTTGAAATATAAATAAAAGGAAGCAATAAATAAATCATAACCAGTTACACAACACAGCTGGGTAGAATGAAAAATGAATATCAAATACACACAAATAATTATTCTGAGAAATTTGCTATGCTAAGAAAATTCACAAAGAAAAAAGCCAAAATAGGAACAAATTAAAGGAAACTGCTCATATGCTTTGAGCAGAAAAAGAAACTAATATTCTTAGCTAAATTAAGCATTGCAAATAGCTTTCTTTGCTCTGTTACTTTGCATAAGTGGCCCTGATCCAAAAACAACTATGCCAATGGAGAGATGCCCATTGATTTCAGTATGTTTGTAGTCAGGTTCTATATGTTGTAAAACTGGGAGTGCGGGGGGGGGGGGTAATAAAAAAAGCACTTTGATAGATACCTCTCTTTATGTAGTGAACATGGCAATATAATACCATGACAAAAATAACAATATCTTTGTCGGTGATGTTAAATGTCTAGACTGCTTGGATACAGAAGCTAGAATTATGCTAAAAACAAAGAGACAAGTAATTTCAACGGGCGTGAAGAAAATAAACACAACCAGAATCTGAAAATTATCCCCTCAAGCAAAGATTTCTAAGGAACAGAATTGTCTCTGAATATTGGTCTCTGGATAGCTGTTTCTTTCAAGAATGTTGAAGCAAGGATACCCTTATGTAGTTAACTTGTTGACCATGTCATTAGGCAGTTAAGATACACCAAGATGTTTCAAGGCTGACAGTTCTACAGCACTAGGGTGTGGGAGGGAGGGGATAGAATAGATAAATATCAGCTTAAAATACTTGAGATATTTTGTGATTTCCTTTAGAAAAAGCACACCCTTTTCACTTGTATTGCCTGATTATCACTGCTTTCAGAGAATTTATGTAGAATTCTTATTAGGTAAGCTTACAACTTAAATCACCAAACTACAGAGGCCATCAAAATCAGAAAGCACTGCACAATATATCATGTTAAAAAGCAGACTACAAGCCCAACAGCCATTATTTCTCATTTACTCAAATAATAGAGGAGATTTTATGACCGAATCCGAGAAATGAATTACAGAGTTTCATCTTTATTTCATCAGTTTACTGAAGCATTCGTATGAAACTCCGATTTATAATTTTAATCACCTTAAGAGCTGTAAATGGGATTTTTCTACTGATTGGAAAAATGAAACGAATATTATTATTCAGAACTATCTCATTTAGAAAGCTTGTTTTGATGTCCTAAACCCTACAGAGATACAGCCTACAGCTATTTATTTTTGTTTCACCTGCCTAGCTTGCATCATTGTTACATTTTGTCGCTGCATAGACACCCACTAGTTATGATGGATAGTACTGCTGTCGATATGGTCACAGCTAATGAAAAGATGACATGAACACTTACAAACGTCATCTAGATTTATGAACCAATAAGAAAGCTAAAATGCTAAACAAAAGAAGTAGCTAGTGTACCAAACCTATTGAAGAAATTATTCACATTAGAGTTCTTACTCCCTCTGTGACATACAACCTTTCCCTCTGTGACATACAACCTCTGTAGAACCACAGCGTGAAATATCAATTTTGGATAAATGCTATAAACATTCAGTCTTAGTGTATTTCTCTTATTATAGTTAAATACTCTTCTAATATAGAAGTTCAATATTTTCTATTCATTAATGCGTGCAATATTATAAGGGGGTGATACCACTTGAAACAAGAGAATATCCATAGAATATCACTGAATGCCCTGGGAAAATAGTCCACTAATGACATGTTTAGGTATAAAGCTTTTTTCTTTAAATGCTGACCGGGCAGTTTCTAACACGAAAGACAGGTAAGGGTGTATGGAGGAGGGTCACTTGCAAGGGCTCATACCATTCAGGTCAGAAACAAAATTTTCCAAAAAACACAAGGGATGGAATTTCTTAGGCCTCCCAGATGCATCAAGTTATTGAATTTATACAGGTTTCTTTGGTATTAATGAATAATTATGATTCAGATTCTCAGATTCTCTAAATCAGGCATCACTATAGCATGCTGTGGGGGCACCTTTTATGTTTATTCACAATGAAAGGAGGAATTGTCTAGTGAAGCACATGGAAGACATGGATTTAAGTCACTACTCAGCCAGTGGTATATTGTGTGATGTTAGGGCAAGGCATTTGTTGTCTGTTCATTATTTCCTCATCAGTAGAATGGGGATGACATTACCTATCTGGAAAAGGTGTTAGGATAATAGATACATTAAATATTGGTTACTATTGTAACAGAGCTAGATCAGGCTCTCTTACAGCATGGTCTTTGTCTGGTTGGGCTTATGCTTCAGCCTGTTGCAACAAAGGAAGTTCAACATGATTGGACCATTCAACTGAAACTTCTGATTGGACACATCCATGGATGTAGCACAAGGTGACTGGAGAAATCACTGCTATTTGTTGGACGTGACCACCTGAGGGGCTAAAAGAAGGAACATGCTGTAGTCAGTGGAAAGAAGCACATGGGCATTGAAGAGTTGGGGTCAGCTGACCCAGCAGGGCAGTCAAATGAGCCCCAGAAGAGCCTGAAGTGAGCAGGACGAGACTGGAGTGAGAGTGGTAAGGCAGAGACTGAGGTGCTGCTCCAAGGGCCAACAGGTTTCAGGAGACAGAGCAAGATGATGCCTGTCAAGTCCTATGGGGCTATCAGCATATCCTTGCTTGTTATACAGGAGGGAATTGTAGCCCCAGAGGAGCCTTCCCTGAGTGTTTGCAGCCTGTCCATGAGTGGGACAGTGGGGAGAGTCACCTATCTCATGCAGGGGAGAGTGCCCCATTGAATTCTGAGTGCTAGAGAGAGAGATTGCAGGCAGGGATCACAACACTACATGGTTTCACCTAGACATGGAATAGGATATAGACCCCTCTCAGGAATGCAGGAGTTGCATACATATCTACAGGGTGCTTGCCTGAGTCCTTGCTGAGGGGGAGGAGCTGGGTTCAGGCCATGGCCTGGCAAACTGCAGACTGGAAGCAGCTGTGGCCCAGCAAACTGTGGACCACTGCGTGGAGCCCCACAGCTGGAATTTCCAGCCGGAAGACAGGTAAAGCGAGTTCCAGCCCCCGGCCCCTGGAGGAGTTGTGGTCTCTCCCCCTGGCTCTGCAGGGCTATAGTTTGCTGGTCTGCAGTCACTTCTGGTCTGACACCTGACCTTCTTACAGACCAGCATTCAATACTTCAGGCCACTGCCCAGGGGTTGGGAACCCCTGCACTATAGTAATGGGTGCCATAAAATTACAAGAAAGATAAAGTCAAAAAATGTGTAAGTCAAACAGTGGCGTAACTGGGGTGGAAGGGTGATAGGGACAACTGTCCTAGGCATCAACTTGTGAAAGAGAGAAGTGAAAAAAAGTGGCTGCTGCTGGCAGCCACACATTTGTGACTGCAAACAGGAAGTCATTGCTTCCAATTTGCCCCAGGTTCCTGGATGTATTCTTGCACTACTGAAGTTGGCTTAAAGCAGGGACGGGCAATTATTTTGTGAGGAGGGCTGCTTACCCAGTTTTGGCAAGCTGTCAAGGGCCACATGCATAACCCTGCCCTTTGACAGGTGCCCCACCCCCTGGTCACCATCTTGGGACCAATGTCCCTGGGCTAGCACGAATGGGGCCCAGAGCGGGGTACAGGCTGGCAGGGGTCTGTGGAGCCAGGCTGGGCTACACGAGCAGGGAGAGGGGGGGGATCTGATCTGGCCTGGATGGGTGAGCCTGGATTAATTTTCCATAGACCCCTGCCAGCCAGGACCCTGTACCCATACTGTCCTGCTCTGGGCCCTGCCAGCACTGGGCCTGGGACACCGGTGCAGGCCCCATGCACCTGCTCACTCCCAGTGCCCCACAGTCCTGCGGTACAGACAGGGGGTAACGTGCAGCCCCGACCCCCTGCTCCATGAAAGTGAATGACCTGGTGCTGTATGTGGGAAAAAGTGTCCCCTCTCCCACCCTGTGGTTGGAGCTCCCTGCTGCAGCAGCTTACAGTCTGCGCAGGGCTGTCCTGAGCAGGCACAGGCAGCCCCACACGTGTTGCAAGCAGCTGCAGCATGGGGTGCCAGGCACAGGGCAGGTTACAAGCCATTGACCGTGGGAAAAGCGGCCCCTTGCTCACCCCATGCCCAGTGCCCCACACTGCAGCCGCTCGTAGCCTGCGTGGGGCTGC
>NW_017729025.1:68858034-68863859 GCF_001723915.1 Gavialis gangeticus
GGCTCTGGGCTCGCCCGTTGGGGCTGCACCGCGGCAGCAGCTGTGGCCCCCCAACTTGCTGCACCAGGCAACGTTTGCCACTGCTGCCTCGGGGCTGCCAAGTGAGTGAGCTCCAGGTGGGCAGCAGCAGCAAACATTGCCCAGTGCAGCAAGCGGGGGGACCGCAGCTGCTCCCTCCATGAACAGCCCCAATGGGTGAGCCTGGAGCTGGCGGGGCCCAGGCTGGCAGCGGGGGCAGGTTACAAGCCATTGACCGTGGGAAAAGCGGCCCCTTGCTCACCCCATGCCCAGTGCCCCACACTGCAGCCGCTCGTAGCCTGCGTGGGGCTGCCTGTGCCTTTTTCATAGTTTCATAGTGGGTAGGGTTGGAAGGGACATGAGCAGATCATCAAGTCCAACCCCCTGCCATAGGGACTGTTCAAGACAGCCCTGCATGGGCTGCGAGTGACTACAGCAAGGAATGGAGGCCACAGGGCAGGGGAGGGGCTGCTTTTCCCTGGGCTCCTACTTTCCCCTCCCCTCCCCCTGCACCCTACCTGATATTCTGGTGCCAGGGCAGCCATGTGGTCCCAGGCAGCCATGTGGTCCCAGGCTGTTGCAGGAGCCTGCTGGACTTCCCCTTGGTCCTACTGCCCCTGGTTCCTGTCAGAAATGACAGGAATCCAAGACAGATTAATATTAATTTTCTAATTTTTTTAGGGGCCCCATGGGCCATATTTTGCCTACCCCTGCCTTAAAGGCATTAGGAAAACTTAGTGTTATCTCATTTGGGATACAAACCAAGTCCTTACAAGTTTCTTATAAATTACTTACCCGCATGCCATGTTACACACCTTCCAAAAAGAAAAATCAGATCCCAAATTGGATAAAATTGAACTGGAAATCTAATTTTCCATTCTCCTTTTTTTTCCTTCAGATACTATTCCATGGATACTAAGAATAGTTTATGTAATCATCCTGTCTCATGGCATGCCTGCACCTAGAAAGTATAAAATGTTCTAGCAACAAATGCCTTTCTGCCCCTCTGGCATGGAACTGAAGAATAACACTAAAGCATTTATACCACATATCTATGGAGAAGAAAAAAAGCAAAAATGGGTGATAGTTTTTCCTTTTTTTTTGAACACAGGAATTGTGCTGCACTAGACATCATAAGAATCCTCTGGTGCTTTCCTTCTCTTTATTTCTGCAGTCCCTTGCTGCTTCTTCAGAGAGCATAAAAAGCATGGTAGCTCAAATATTCTAGTTAATACATACTTGATTATCATTTTGCATACCTTTTTGTTCTGTCCATAATCTGCTGCAAACTCAGCATTAACCTATGTTTTCAGCAGATTTCATTCCATTCAAAAAATAGGAAAAACCACAACCAATTGTTTGACTTCTATTAAAAACAATCTCTAGAGCATCAATAATCCCCCAACTTTCATAAGGAAACTTTGCACACATATGTAATTAATTCAAAATGAACACAAAGTTATCAGAGAACAAAAGCTATTGCAATTGGATCTTGAGTTATATTCTTTGATAAGAACCATAAAAGAGAATTGGAAGAGGAATGGTTACCTGAAGCCACAGGAAGACCCATTTGTCTTTTTCTTTGTATGCATCTCTCTGAGTGGCACTTATTTATGGATGCCTGATTCTCTTCTATTTTCAGCATAATTGGGTATGAATGCAGGCAGGCTTAGCTTAAAGTTCACTACTTAAATCCTACTCAAGCTAAACAATCAACAGCATATATTTTTAAAAGCCAATTGTTTTTTTTTTCCTCAACAGGACAGAATTTCTTTTCATAGTTTTATGGTTTGTACGGTCAGAAGGGACCTGAGCAGATCATTGAGTCTGACCCCCTGCCATGGCAGGAAAGAGTACTGGGGTCAAAAGACCCCAGCAAGGTGTTCATCTAACCTCCTCTTACAAATAAAGTGGTTTGGATTTGAGACTCATGATGTCTTGAAATTTTAGCAAATTGCAGATAGTTTACCCAGCCAGCAATATTTAAGGAGGTGTACTGAAATTCTGCTCCCTTCCTGATTATCTAAGTGTCTGGATTTTGTCATTTATATGTTGTTTTTTGCCAGTTATGAGCCAAATGAATTTAATGTGTGGATACATAGCTCTGCGTGCAGGATGACTATGTAAGTGTGCAAATGGGGAATGAACACTGGCAAGAAATTGGGGAGAGGGAGAGAAAGAAACATTCCATCTTTTCCATAAATAGCTGAGTGGCTATGGCAGTCTTCCGGGAAGTTGGAGAGCCTAAATTCTGCCCCATTCACCATCACACCTGCGTTTCTTTTCATTACCCACAGAACTCTAACCCCCAGACCACCAGTCAGCCATTATCCAAGTTATTCTTTGGTACTCACTGGCTGCATGTACATGAAATGCTGATTGCACAGTAGCCTATGACTACTGCACAGTAACATCACATGACAGGAAGCATAACACGAGTTTACTGCACAGTAGTCTCAGTTTTACTGCGTAATCAGTATCATGAAAAAGCCATTTGGCACCACTACTGTGTAGTAACTCTAGTTACTGAGCAGTCATATGACTGCACAGTCAGCATCTTGTGTACATGCAGCCCCTTTGAAGCAGAACCAGTAATATAAACCTTGGGAAAAATGGACGGAGGGAAGTGTACAGGGAAACTCTCTTTTTTTCTCTTCATGTTTGGATAGCTAAGGTTCTTATGCATCCAAAAGGGCAGTGAACTTATAAATCCACTTAAAAGTTTTCTGGATCAACTCCTATGTGTTCTAATAATAAATTATTGTATTTCATTATATCCAAGGAAGGTACCAAGGGAAGTAGATTGAAGGTGAAATTATCTTTCAAATATCTAGTGCTGTGCTCAAAAAAAAAAAAGAAAAAGAACCATTATTTTAGGATCGCTGAAAAACAAGTAATAACTATTCATACTTTTTCATTAACTACTTTATCAAAAACCTAAACCAAGCACATACACAGGTTTATAAATCAATAAAAATATATGTATAACAATTAAGAGCTAATTGGTTATACTTCTATTATAAATATTTTTTCCCCCTAGAAATATCCATTTCTAGGAAAACAGTTGCCAGAAGACTGTTAAAAACTTTAAGGGGAAAATATGTCTCATGAACTCAGCACCATTTGAGAATAGCTACTGTGGGTTTATCTAGAAGATTTAATCTCATCTCAACCTGATTTTTCATGCCCTTCAAACAAATCCACCCTGACTCTTTCTGGGGGTGTTATCAGATTCCAGACTGCACAAGGCACACATTTGAGCTGGGTGGGAATTGTTTTTCTAGCTCATGAAGGATTGAGATTTCAATTGTATTTGATCCTGCAGTGGAATGAAACTAATACCTGTAAGAATTTCAGGGTGGGGGGGAGGGGGGAGGGAAGGCAGAAGGGAACATACAGAAAGGAAGAGGATACAAGTACATTTATATCAACTGGTAACCCAGAGCTTAGAATATTCAGGTGTTCTGTGGGAAACGGGTTCAGATCCCTGTTCTGCCATTTTCTAAATGATAGATGGGTGCCCTTAATAAAAATATATTTGAAATATTCTTGACTGAGTTAGTCTCATTCTGGCTTGCTAGAACTTTTTTTATTCCACATAATAGAATATTTACAAAAGCTAAGACTTGGCTCTTGGTCTCCTACATCATAGGTGAGTGCCATGACAATCAGTTATTCTGGAGACTGTTTCTATCTCTAGTTCTGACCAAAAAGTTTATTCTTGAATTTCTCCAACAGAAGTTCATTAAATCAAGTATACTTCTTTAAAAACTTTGTTTTGTTAAATCTGCACTTTTCAACAAAAAACCCCTCATTTTTGCCAGAATGTTTTTTGACACATTCAACACTCTTTTTGATGTTCTACATCTTTGTAATTTTACCTGTTATCTATGTCTATAAAATCCCAAGGAAAAGGAAACAGCTGTTGCCCTAATCCTGAAAAGCTGTGCACAGACATTAATTTTTCCAGAAGAAATTTATTCTGTTAGAAAAATAGCCCAGGAGCCAAACTGGACGGATATTCCTCTAGCCCAGAGGTTCCCAACCATTGGGCTGTGGCCTGGTACCGGGCTGTGAAGGGTTGGCTGGCACGTCATGGCAGGATCCCCCTGCTCGGACCCCCATCTGTCTGCCCAGGTGAGTGGGTTATACCACTGGCAGTCATGTGTGGGATTAAAAAGCTGGGTGGCAGAGCAACCCTGGGAGGGAGGCAGCTGGCTCCATACACCCCATCCTGCTCCCGCTGCAATGTCCATGCATTGGGGCTCATGCTGGGGCCCGCGCTGGGCCAGGTGTGACTCTCCCAGCCCCTTCCACAGCTGGGATCAGGGGGATGTGGGTGGGGAAATGCATGAGGTGGAGGGCAGGGAGGCAGCTCCACTGCTTGCTCCTAGGGCAGGTAGCGGAGCCCCTTCTTGCTGGACAGCCCCAGCTGGGTCCCTCCAGGCCACAGCCTGTGCAGCCCCCTCCCCTGCAGGGTCCCCCAGTGCCCATGGCTGCGATGCCGCAACCCGCACCTGGGTACAAGTTTAAATATTTACAAATTTACATACTTAAATATTTGCAAACTTTTATCCATAAATTAGATTGTTTCTATACCCAATCCACCAAAATTATTTGAGTAAATTTGCCAGTCCTCAGTATAAAAAAGGTTGGGAACCACTGCTCTAGTCTCATGGCTAGAGAGCTTCACAGACAAGCTCTTCTCTCTATCCAGAGGCACTATAAGGCTGCTCCCTGAGCCACTCTCACCCTTAGAGGAACTCATTACTTAACATCCTGTCCTCTCCCCTGCCTGGGAATGGGGCAGGCTGTCAAGTGCCAGCTGGTAGCAGGTGAAAATCAGCAGCTGCTCCAGACAATTGGGGGAGGATTCGCACTATGGGAGAATGTCCCATCAATCAGCTGATTAGAAGGAGGGGAACATTGTCCGATGGTGGGAAGCCACCCTGTTCTCCCTTGCAGGAGAATAGCTCCCTTTGCTTGCGCTCCTTCAGGCTGACTCAGGGACTATCTCGTTTGGGGAAGTCAGGGAGCAGTGGCTGCTGTTCCCTTTACCTATGGGAGCAAAGGACGGGGGAGCAGCTGCCCCCCAAACCTCCTCAAGACCAGGGTGACCCTAGTCTCAGGAAAGCATGGGAACCTTTCATCCAGTTCCACTCCTCTTGGTCCACCAGAGGAGTTAAGTCAGGGGAAAGTGTATAGATGGTCAGTTTTCCAGGAGAAATTCTCCCTGGTTGTGCCAGGATTATTTTTCTCCAGAGCAGCAAGTTTTACTCTGAAAGAAAGCCTAAACATCTATACATTTTTGATTTCTACTGGGGAACAGCAATTCCTCCACTTCAGACTTATAAATGAACTTTCAAAGAGAAAGGCAACTTAGGTGTAAACTTATTACTTACTCTAGATGGATGGTGTATTATGATTCTAAATGGAATGTATTTATCTGTGATGGAGTAACAGTTTTCTTTAGAATGCATAACTCATGTTTCGTTAATCTCCTAATTTTTCCTTTCAAAATGTAATTGTCCATTTATTATTTATAACACAATGCTGAATTCATAATTCATTAAATACATGATGTTAAAATAGTGAAACTTATTTAGAAGATAAGATAAAAAAATCTGACCTTTTTGGAACCCTCCCCCCCCCCCCTTATTTCCCCACAGTATCTAGATTAGGACTGTATAACTTCTAAGTGTCTGGAGACTGCATGCTATACCAGCCATGGGTCCTGAGCCACACACTACATGAGCCCCACCGACACTGAAGGGCCCACATACCATGCAGGCAGGTGCCCTAGCAAT
>NW_017729025.1:68868859-68886110 GCF_001723915.1 Gavialis gangeticus
CCCCCCATTATTTCCCCACAGTATCTAGATTAGGACTGTATAACTTCTAAGTGTCTGGAGACTGCATGCTATACCAGCCATGGGTCCTGAGCCACACACTACATGAGCCCCACCGACACTGAAGGGCCCACATACCATGCAGGCAGGTGCCCTAGCAATCTTCTGCCCAGCTAGTGCAGGTCCCTACTCCCACAGCATGAACAGCATGAGCCCCATATCCCATGGGCAGTGGACTCAGTAGGCCCATCATGCTATGCTGCCCTAGAGACCCCAGCTGTCATGGTAGCAGAAGCAATGTGAGGAGTAGCATCCATCAGGAGCCCACAGGCTGCATGTTAACCCTTCACAGCTACCTGTGGCACATGGGCTACCAATTGGACAGTCAAGATCTAATTTAATTATGCCCAAGGATATTATTTTATGAATACAACTAATTAATATGGCTTGCTAATTCAACTACATTTGCTCTTATAACTTTGAAATCAATGGTAGCATCATAATATATATCCTGTTTCAGGAGGACAGTGGCAGCTAAATATATTTATACTGCTAAAATATACAAATATACTGCTGGGGGGTGGGAGGGGGAATGTCTTCAAATTACTGGCACCAGACTGACATAAAGGTACTATTTTGACGAAGGGTGTCAGAGCTACCCTGGGCCTAGGCCCAGTTCAGACTGCAGGGGCTCCTCCTGGGACATATCCATAAAGCCAGCAGCAACTGTGATGGGGCTACATTTAGAGAACTTTATGGGGCCATACTCAGGTTGCCAGAACCAGGAGGCAGTGCAGAGTTGAAGCAACAGTGCAGGATTTGCCTTTGCATGGCAGCATGAATCTGGGGGCCAATTGATGAACACGTTCATCAGGGTCCAGGGATCCCAAATTCTTCCACAGGCCACAACGTCCAACTTCCAGTATATTTGACAACTCTGGTTTAGACCCCGCTTGCATCTACTGTGTTTCTTACATGTGGAGTTTGAGCATATGCATCATTATTATAGATCTGTCTTTTTCTAAAGGGTTCAAATCATCCTCACCATCATTTTAAGCTACCTGAAAACCGGCTAAATAATATTTATTCTTGTATCAGTCTTGTACAACTGATTATTTGACAAACTTTGAACTAACAATTTATTCAATACAGCTATTTTTTGGCCAGACTTTTTATAAAACATAGGGTGAATACTTAAAAAGTGTAGCTTTCTTCAACCTTGTGTGTAAATTATTAAAAATGAGTCATACTGAGTCTTCAGTTATGTATCCCATGAAAACCCAAAGACTACCACAGTCCCTTCACTTGGATCAACATAGGTAACTCTTCCCTCTGGATTCATCAAGGGTGAGGAGCATACCCTGAAAAAAATAAAACATCATTAAGTAATAATAATAAATAATAATAATCCTCAAAGCGAACTTACAAAGCACTTTTCATTGATGAGCCTATGAACTTCACTTCATAAATCTACTGGATACAAAAAATCATGGATGTAATATAGACAGTGGATTTATCACACCTTCCAACCTGCCTGATATCTGATTCACCAGGTACCTGCCTGACCTTATCACTTACAAATTCCCACCCATCCCCTTCCTCCTCTCCCCTCCTTTTCTACCCATTGTCTTCCTAATTTCCAGCTATTTACTTTTCCCAGGCTGCCTCTTTTCTACCTGGGAGAACTCAGCTAAAGTAGAATCTCCTCTGGTCACCTTTGGCATTATCCCCCCCTTGTTTCCCCACCTTTCTTCCCTTCTCTACCCTTTGTTTTTCTAATATCAACCCATTTACATTCTCACTGACATCCTGTCACACTTTTAGCTTCTTTCATTCCTTGGAGATCTCAGAACAGAGGAGACTCCCTACACCCAAAGAAGGGTGCTTATGCCCAAAAGCTTGCAAAGAACTTTTTTCCAACTACTCAGTTGGTCTAATAAAAGATATGACATCTACCCAAAGAAGCTTGCCTGCCTATGTCCTTAGACCAACATGGCTACAACCAAAAACCCTGCAATACTGCACGACACTCTTAAAAGGATCTCATAGAACCTCAAGGTGCCAAGCTCCTTGTTTGAGAATTACTGTTGTGATCACTGTGATATTGAATAAAAGAGATGGGCCATGAAGTTTCTTGGTTGTTTTGTCTGTTTGTTTGGTGAGAAAGCATTGACCTTGCTTTCCAAACTCTTTATTACTTGTTATTATCTATTGTCTTTAAAATTGTTTCATTTATATCTTTTTGGGTTATATTAATGAGTTGGAGAGGGACAAAAAAAAGAAATATAAAAGCAAATATTTTAAGTCAAGGCTATTAGATTAAACTTGTAAATGTAGAAAATGTTTAATTGCCTCTAGAGTATATTTGGTGTTCTTAAGCCAAAACAATTTTTTTCTATTCGCAGGTTAAAAGAAGGGCACAATATACATTTGTAATGGAAGCTGATTGAGACTTTTTCTTTAAAAAGGACTAGCCTTCTTATACTATAAACATATTTCTGTAAAATATGGAGCTAGATCATTTAACAAAATAGGCTTAAAATAGGTACCTCTTCACTGTTAGATTTGTGTACCCTGTATCAGATAAAAGAGCAGTATGACGTATTTCTTTAGCAAAAACTTGGAAGTTTTCTAGAATGAAGATGGCTTCTTTTTTATCCATTCAGAACTGTGAATAGTAGGAGTTCACTCACTTGAATTATCTGGTAGTGTCCCTTCAAACCACACACACATACACCCCCTGCAGATTTTTTGGTACTAATCCAGGGAGTCTGTAGTGTTTCCATACATTTGCCACTGGCCAATTATGCTGTAAAATCCTGTGAAGGACGATGACTCATCTTTTTTGGATTCTAGGCACATAGTAAAAATCCTCACTTTCTGCACATTGATGATGGTTATAATCCCTGTGGACAAAACTTGTCAAAAACACCTTTTTCACTCAGGATAAAGACCCCCCTTCAAAAGCATATCCTGTTAAGAAGATAGATAGCTCAACTTAGACACAAGATGCCTCGTACATTATTCTGAGATTGTCAGTAACATTTCTATCATTTGTTACAGAGAAAATGTAACTTTCAGATATATCAGATTTTTTTTTCTGTATTTAGTTCTGTTGGATCTGATTAAATAAAAAAGCCAGAACATATTAGCACGACACTTTTGAATATAAACATTTCCCATTTCTGGGAGGTTTTTGGCTCACTTTTTCAGTTTCTATTTCATTTAAAAATTATGAGTTGTTCTTGTTGATAGGTATTATAAAACTTTGGAAAAGACTTCAGACTGAGTACTTTAAAAGAATTAAGTTGATGGGGTCCCCACACTTCTCCTTTTCTGTTATGGAGCTGTGCAGGGAAAAGAGGTGCAGAACAATCCATTTAGAGATTTCTACAGTGGCCCCGTAACAGCAGATGGTGTCAATTGGCTTTAACTTGTATTTCTGCCCAGAAATTCTTGTAGTTCCTGTAGAGAAATGGGGTAGCAACTCAGTTTTTTTCTGTCAACCTAAACTAAAGGATGCAGTTTGGCTCTACTGCCAACACAGGTTTCATCCTCTTGAAACTCAGTAGGTGAATATTTTTAAGCTGAAATTAATTTGTTTATAGGAACTTCCCAAAACACAAAATGTTTTAGTAAAAGGACAAAAGAGGCACTGAATTTTCTGAATTTGTAATGATTCTTCTGAAAGTTACTTGTTATAAGTTTCATAAGAATAGTATAAAGCATGGTATTATTATACAAGATGGTGGGTAAAAATGAAAATAACTATATCACTGCAAGTGGAGCTTGGGACACAATCTTTTCAGTCCCCAAATATCATGATGATGGTTATAATGTAAAAACCAAAAAACAATCATTCATTTCCATTTTTCTATTTCATAATCCACTTAAATTACGAATATGTGGAATAGGTAAGAGACCTTTTTTGACACACTTTCTTTTCAGCAGTTTGATTCACACAAGGGTTCAAACCAATTTAAATGAAATGTTATGTTTTCCACTTGCCCTGGTTTTAAAGCACTTCACTACCAAGATAAAGTTTAGTGGATTGAAAATAGGACTTTGTATTTTTCATTTAGTAAGATCTAAGGTCTTCAGAACCACGTTACTCTTTTTTATTACATTTCATACTTTATTTTCTGTATACTCTAGCTACTTTTTAAGATTGTATGGCTTACACATAAGCCATTTAAAATAAATAGATGAATAAAATCATAAGACTTAGTTGCAGGAGCAATTTATGTGCATCTGCAACTCACTGAATTTTGCTTTGATATTAATGTCTGAAGGAACCTTGAGAAAAAAAGTCAGGTCAAAACTAGACTCAATATCTGAAACATTCATAGTGTCTATCTAATCCATATTTTCCCCCTTACCAAAGTGCAAGAAAAGGATATACTCTGAATTCAGTCCAGGTTCACTCAGAATTTGGTTCAGGTATATTGAATTCTTTCACTAACCTAGACATAAGTTTTTGGTTTGGGTTAAAATTTAGAAGCAGGGTTATTTTTGTATGGTTTCACATTTTCTTACAGAACTTTCAAAGCATCCTATTTGGAGTTAAAGAACAGAGCTTTTCAGGCTTGGTTTAAAACAACAACAATAACAAGAGCAAGAATAATATAACAGCAGCAACTTGGAAGCCAAGAGCTCCATTGTGTGTGTCCTTCTGAAGTGGCTAGATGTTCAAAAATGCTTAACGCTACATGCCTCCTGATGCTGAACTTTCGAAAATCTGGCCCTTGACTCAGATTCTCAGGGTCTTGTTGCGTGGGATGCATAGAATGTGTCTTATTAAAGTTAGAAGGTGTTTGGAGCAGTTGAACAGTAACAATTACTATGATCTCTAACATACACAGCTCACTCCAGCCCAATTACTGCACTTGCATTTTGAACAGGCTACAATGAAGGGCTGCAGATGGGACCAACGATCAGCTGATTGTCAGTGCCAGCCCCAGGACCCTCCTGGATTGTGGGTTCCAGGCTTTCAACTTGATCCTGAAGGAACCTAAGAAGTGAAAGGTCCAGGATCTTTCTTCCTGAAATGTGTGGCTTTCCTGCTCTCACCTGGAGACTTTGTATATTAGAGAGGTTCCTAGCTGATGTCACAGCTGGGTGAAGATTATAAACTGCTAATAGTATCTCCATAGAGCAGTCTGACAATAGCTGAACACATGCTAATTAATATTATCTGTTGATAGTCGTCATGCCCAAAATCATCACTTTGCCACAGTATGGTATGTTACACTGCTTGAATGTTTTTTGCTTTAAATGCGTTTAACACATTAAGTATATGGCCTAAGAGCAAGTTAAGCCATTTTGAATTTGGCACTTGAGCACCAAAATCTTGAAATGCTTTTTGAAAAATAACGCAATAAAAATTTTCGTTTTGCTGCAGCTTGGAAAAAAGAAAATGTCCATAATAAAAATAATAAAAAATACAGTAAAATGTAAGATCGGTAAAATGCATTTTTTAAATTTGATTATTTTTACTTGAATGGATGAACTCTCAAAAGTTGAACAAGCTTCAGAATCTGATAAAAGTAAAAGAAATCCTAAACCTCTATCCAAATGTCAAATCATAATCACAAATTAATACAGTAGAAAAAAAAGAAGAAAAGGATGTGAGATCCTATTTTAAAAAAAGCTAGTATCAAATTAGGAAGGGTGGTGTTAACTCTTTTTGAATACTGACACTGAAATAATTTGAGTATTGTCTTTATTATATCACTTAAATATAACCCCACTCTGGAAAAAGGAAACCCTAGTGACACACCTGTCTGTATTTGTCTGTCCAAATTGGTACACCTGCAGCTGCTGCATACCCTACTTAGTACATTTTAATGCATCATCTGCCAAAAAAAAAAGGTGGGGACAAAGTTCACCAAGCAGCTGCTGGTATAGAATGAAGGCTTTCATGCAGTGTGAATTGGGGATTATACCGTGGGGTTGGCAGCAGATATGAAGCTTGAAAGCAGGAACCTGTTGATTTAAATCATGTGGTTTGAGAGTTTTTGCTTCCACCTAAACAGTGAATCCTATCCAGATGTCTCCAGATCCTAATAACTTAAAGGATGAGGGTAAGGTAAATATTTCCTTTTGTTGTTGTTTTTATATTCAATCAATAGGATTTTTTTTTTTTTTGCATTTTCTAGAATATCCTTTTTTAATATGATACACTCTGTCTACAGAAAAAGAATACTCATTGAACAGGAAAATCTACTGTACTGTTTTGGCTGATTCTATGATATTCCTAAGCAACTGATTAGGAACTGAGCTGAGATGACCAAACTCATTTCACATTATCAAACTAATGTTACCCAAGTTTCAAAAGGAAAAGGCTACTGTTTAATTTAATTTACTGCCACACAAGAAGATGTATTTCTACTAATTCCTATAAATTTCCTTTTTTCTTCTTTTAATGTGTTATAACCTAGACGAAATTTAGGGGAGCATTAGATAATAATTGAATTCAAATTAAGGTAAACCAAATTCTTAAATAATAATAGCATAGACCATTTGAATCTATTCTCATAACAGCAAATCCTTTTAAGGTCCCCAAAGCAAAATTACTGCCATCTAGTATGTGTGGGGGGAAAAAAGAGACTAATTCAAAATGAATTAATCTGCAGTTCATTAGCAAACACTAATGTTGCTTTTGGGAATGAAGGAAATTAGCAGGATTATAATTATAAGCAACAAGTGTCTTCATAAACATCTAATTGCTTGTCAAGGATGCACAATATACTATGTAGGGCTTTTGGGTAGGACTGTTTTATACCATAAATCAGGTTTTCAGTTATGTAACAGATTGTGGCTATAATGCAACACTGTGGGTGCATCCAGGCATGCAGGCACTTGCAGTTTGTGGCACTGTTAACTTCTCTGTGGCACAGCAAACTGCACACACTGAATAGTAAAACATGTCTTGTGCTGCAAATTTTCAGTGTAGGGCCAAAGTTTGCTACCGGGACTTCCCAGTGGCAAGAAATAAAATAAAATAAAGGCATGAAAAACTGTACAACATGTGTAACAAGTGTGCATTAGCACACACAGAGGTCGGGTTGTCCACCCAGACCTCCATCCTGCCCAGCCTGTGCCCCTACTGCTCTAGGTGACCAGGTAAGTCTGTTAGTGCCAGCTCCAGTGCTAACCCCAGCCTCCACGTCTTGCTGGTTGAAGAGCCAGAAGGAGCTGGACAAGGGCAGTTTTCCCTTTATGAGACAATTTGTCCTGCAACGAAGCACACATTCAGTGGCATGCACTGCAGCAATTTGTGCTACTACAAGTGCATACCCCTGCATGTCTGGACATGGCCTGTGTCTATGAAAAAACATTTTGGTGACCAGAGCAATTTCACAGGTGTCAGCACCACTGGTGATTTGTGTTATGAAGTGAATTCAATCACAGTTTCTTTCCTTATCTTTGTTCATTAGGAAACTTTCCCTGCTGTAGTCAGCTGTGGCTCAGCTCAACTACTACTAAAGATGGTAAATCAACCTTATATGCTAAGGGCAGTGGTTCAAATAGGAGGACTTGCGTATAAAGTTCTCAGATCTCTGTTAGTGTATATTTTATTTGAGGGTGCACATGCATGTGTATGTATGAAATGGTGGGAAGAAGAGGTAGAAGTCAGCTAACAGTAAGTCATTTTATTTAGTCATGGAAAACAAAGATTGCCTGCCAGGGGAATTAACTTAGATATTGACTCCTATGGGGGCTCGTTAGGTTATGCAGCAGACAACCTGCAAAAGCACTGAATAACAAACAAGCTTGGCAGACAGAAATCATTATGATGCCTGTGGCTGCTCCAAGTAGTCTCTTCTAGCAGGGTCACTTGATGGGATAGTATAAAGAGCATGAAAGGGATTTAGAAAACCTATGTTGCTTAGAAACTGACAGAGCCTTTTATGATAGAAGAATTTTACACTCGGAACTCTTCAAAGCCCCCCCTTTTTGTACTTCTTTTTTTGTTAGATTCTTTATTTTCAGTCCTGAATCCAAAAAGACTTGGTGGATGCTACAGAAGATCAGTTGTTTATAGAAACTGCCTGGTACAAATTTCATGAATGCGAAATTCATTGATTCCAGAAAGTCTTACATGAAAGGCTTGAAAGAAGAACATTTTTACATGTATTTTATGCCTGTTCTAAATTTGATTTGCACTTTCTGGCTCATTTTCATCGTTTGTCAGTTTAAAGGCCTGCATCAATGATTCAGCCATTTGCAAGTTGACAGGAGTGACACACAAATACACGAATAGATTAAAGTTACTGTAGCTAGCTAGATCTAGATTAATGAGTGGTATGTCTCTCCTAAATGTGCACTTGACAAGACTTTCAGACAACAGCAAACATAAAATAGCTTATTTGCTACAATGGTAGTGGAATACATTAAAGACATAGGGAAACAACTACTATATTTTAAATATATAGCTTCCCTTTTTCTGCTTTTGTTTAATTATATAGGCACATATACACTGCAGCAATTGAAGACATACAAATAACAGAACTAAACGTCCTTACTTTGGCCTGGCATTTTACTAATGTTGAGCTAATTACTGAAATCCTCTCTCAGGAAAAACTTGTGTTGACTCAGTGAGAGTTGTTTGCTCAAGTCAGGGAGAGCTAAGTAAGGTGCCCTAACTTGGTGGACTGATTAAGCAGAAGCACAAGAAGTTAAAGTTTCTTCTGCAGCTGAGTGCAGATGAAATATAAGTAGAAAGTATTACAAACCAAAGAAAAAAAAATAACACACCCCCATTTTGGGAGCTTTGCCTCCTCTTTGACAGACTTTCTATATTTTGCTTTGGATAAATATTTAGAGGAGAGAGAGCGAGAAAGGAAGCTAAGATTAATATCATGTGTGCTGGAGGTTTTGCCCACAAACCATCTTATTGTTCAGTAAGTACACAGTACTTTCATGCAACCTATAGAGCAGATGAAACTTTATATAAAAGGGCTTCTGCTAAGGAATATATAAGAATGGAGTACCACCTTTGTGAAAGAGTTTTTCCTTACTAATAACTGCCTCCACTAAGATTTATAGCTGAAGATGGAATAGCATACAGTTATCATCCCATCTCATGGATCTCGTCTAACAGAAAATCTGATAGAGACAGACACAGAGCTAGAATTTGAAGATTCTGAGTCATACACTGGAGTAGATTTCACCCATTGTCATGTTCATGTAATTATTCCATAAAAACGCACCAAAACTCCTTGCTTCTTTGACAATATAACAGTATGGACAGAAGGAGATGGCTATGGATGAAGCAGAACGTTGAGAATGGCTGTTTATTTATTTAGCATTCATAAATGAAACATTAGTGTATTACTCAGGAGCTCTGTAGGGCCTTTCTTCATTACTTGAAAAAATGAAAAGGTTATCCATATTTATTTCATTGCCAGTTTTGTTTTTTCTCCCTAGTGTTAATTTGATTGTACCAAAGGTTAAGGAGTTTTGAAAAGTACCTTCTTACCCTCTTAATATTGTAATTGGCAAGGCAGAGTGGCACCTTATACATTAATTAATTCAAAGAGTCATAAGCTTTCATAAGCAACAGCTCGCTTTGTCACATGCTAAAAATAGACTTTCAGCGAGTAGCAGATAAGCATGGCTAACTGCCTCTCTCATGTTGTAATTGGTGTTCATGTAATTGGTGTTTGAGAGTCCTTCCTGTAAAATCAAAAATTATTTTCTGTGGCAAAATTCCCTATCTAGACATTGCACAATAAACTTGCTGTTTCATCAACTCAAAATACTTAAGTATTTTTGCTGACATCTCTTGGCTGATTAATAAAATTTAAAAGATGTCTAATCTCTTTTGCCTTATAAATATTAGAAATCTTTTGGATGTGGGAGATAAAAGAATGTTACAGGCAAAAAAGTCATAAGGCTTTATGCTACTCTAGCAATATAGAGATATCTTAAACTAGCTGCATATATAATTTCCCCCTACTTCCAAGCCTGTCCAATAGTTAAAACAGGAGCTACATGGTTCAGTCAGTAGGGTAGATGACTATAGGTAGGAAAGGCCTTGGTTCTATCCCCAGTGAAGGCAGTGGGTTTCCACTCATCATTTCCAATTCCACTATAGCCTTGAAGCCCATTCAGCCTCTTGTCCAATGGAAATTAAAAGCTACCCAGGGGTAAATACAGCCAGAACATAGTGCTGACTACACTTCTGGTGCCGAAGTTTAAGAAACAGTAGAGCTCTACCTCAGTGGCCAGTAAACAGAGCATCTTTCCCCTTATATAGCCAGAATACCAAAAATGGCAATCAGGCAACTAATTTTATATCTAGATGTATAGAAATAACCATGTATAGTAATAGTAATGAAGATAACACATTTACCTACAAACGTATTTTGTATTTTGCCTTCTTAAAACATGCCTTACCTTTCAAAAGAGCCAACTTTGTCACAGAACTCCTCTCACCTGGAAACTAACTTTCTGGCTGCCTGACAAAATCCACAGAGAACTTTTCCCTTTAATTCTCTAGTATTTTTTTGAGTCACTACCAACTGCAGGTAAACTCCTTCCTTAAAAAAAAAATCTCTGAGACAAATGGCTGAATTACCTAAATGAGGAATAACTTCAATAGTACAAAAATATTTTGCCTTCTCCTACTTGAATAAAGTATTTATTCAATTGTAGCTCTACTCTTTGTCTGAAATTATACCAGCACTATAACTATAATTATATATATATATATATATATATAAAAACAGCAAATGAGTGTTTGTGTGTGTATGTATGCATCTGCTTTTGTCGTACTTTTTTTATAGTTCAGCTACAATCTGATAGTAAAAATAGTGTATATTGTAATAATATCATCTCATTAATTAACTTGGTTTCAAAAACGTGATTGTTACTAAAAGCATATATCTTTATATAGTTTTAAATACATGCACACACAAATGACTGATTTTTTTTTTTAACAAGTTATATATATAGATGTGCAGACATACACACACACAAAGGGGTATATAATGTAATCCATAATATGTACTTTCAGTTACTATGACTGTACATGAAATCTAGATACTTGTACATACAATGGTAAATTGTACAATTTATGTAGAAAGTAGGCCTATGTTTGGAACAAAAGTTTGCATGCCTCCCTTGCTTACAAATCAGGTTCACATTTGTTGCAAATTTTAAATATAATGGTTTATCATAAGCAAAGTGTCCTGTACTAACAGTTTCTGTTGAATATCAGAGAGGGAGAAGAAAACTAGTAGTATGGCTTACCATTTTCATAAACATCTCAAAAGAATAGTTTGTCCAGAGTAATTAATTTTAATGCCAAATGAAATACTTAATATCAAGTCTTGGCTATGAATTTTCTCAAAGGTCTGGTGAACTGAAGCAAAAGAAATGTTTTCCTAAATTGTAAATATGGGAAACAGGAAAACTCTGTAAAATCTTCCTGGTAGAATGAAAAATAGCTTGAAGAATGTGTTCTGTAAGTGGAAAAGAGCAAAAATGGTGATTTTTTTTTTTATTATATTTTTTTTTATCGGTAGAGATGACTTAGGTATGTCCCTTTGCCCATCATATTGTAGTAATAAAGCAGCAAGTGTGATGGGACGGAAGTAGCCCATTCTTTGTTGCTCAGTTAACAGATTCCCTAAATACAATGTTTGGGCAACTATTGTTCCATTCCACGTAAAAGCCGCAGGCCAAAAAATTGGTAAATTTAGCTGGGAGGTGTAGGAGGGCATTAAAGTATCAATGGTACAGAAGGAGTTGTTTGTAGGACTGGTTTTAAAATGATGTTTCTTTTAAATCATTTACTTAATTACTTTATAAGCGTGTTTTGGGGAGTATTACATTATGTAGATATTTCAGCTGTTAACATTCATCTACAACATCCAGATATGGCACCCTTATACATCAAGATATAGCCCTTTGGAAGCGCTGCAAATAATTCAACTTCAGTCCCAGGAGACTGGTGCTACTGGCTGGGACCGATGTTGGGTGCAGCCCGTGCCGGGAAGATCAGTGTTGCCCTGGCCCCAGCCAGCAGCACCTGCCTCCTGTCATCCAGCAGGCAGAGCGGGGGCTTGCCTGCACCCCAGCAGGGCTGCAGGAGCTGTGCTGAACTCCTCCCCGGGGTGCAAGCCCCTGATCTGCCTGCCAGATGACAGGAGGCTGGTGCTGCCAGCTGGAGCCAGCGGCGGCACTGATCTTCCCAGAGCTGGGTGTGGGCTGCACCCAGTGTCGGTCCCAGCTGGTAGCACCAGCCTCCTGTCATCTGGTAGGCAGATCGGGGGCCCTCAACCCCGGGAGCAGTCTGGCACAGCCCCTGCAGCCCTCCCATGGGTGCAGGTGAGCAACCAATTTGCCTACCAGATGTCAGGAGACTAGTGCTGCCAGCTGGGGCCAGCTGCAGCACTGATCTTCCCAGTGCTGCGTGCAGAATAGCCTATGGGTGAAATGTCGAAACAGCATCAAAACAGCAAAACAGTTCTGACGAACTGAAACAGAACAGTGTTTTTGAAATGAAACAAAACTTGAAACAAAAGACTGTTCTGTCAAAACGGAAGTGAAAATGGAATGGTGCTGTTTTACACAGCCCTAGTAGTATGCATGTTATTGTGATTAGTAATGTAGCTATTAGATACATTTATTGAGTGTGAGGCAGGAAAAAAATATTTAATCCATTCAGAAAAATGAAACTCCATGAAAGGAACTGTCACAACACTTCATGCTACTTTTACTTGTGTTGATCCTTAGGATTTTGTATTTATTTTCAGAATGTGCCCTAATAATCATCAACAATGCAAGTGCCTTGGTTAGTTTTGGAGCTCTTAAAATATATGTTTAGCAGGAGAAACATAGACTATGTAATTACCTGTACCGACTCTCTTAGCCACAGGGTAATGTAGGGACTAACTAACATGAAGAGCCTTGAATCTTTGGTAGATTCAACCCACGGACAAGAAAAATGACAATACAAACAGTTCAAAGGAACACTACCCACTGACGTATAAAGAATTGTAAAAGGTAATAAACCTTGTAAAAAGTTGGATATTTGTAGTAAAACAAGGGGAAAAAAGACTAGAATCCTAAGAGATAGCAAGGTAAAATTTCACAAGACTCTCAGTGCTGAGAGTTGTTAATATTTTCAGTAATGTGACTCCCATTGTCTTAGTCACATGGAGTAATTGCCATGCTTTAGGTAAATACCGTCATTAAAGACTCAACATAATTAATACTTACCTATTAATATTTCATAAGAAAAGAAAAGAAAAATAGCACAAATTAGAAGAGTACACTAAGCGCTAAATAATAGTCATTTTGGTTCCAGTGCTTGTGTAAGTCTCTTTGTAGAGAGATTTCAATAGACATTACAGCTTTAAGAGTGGTTCTACCCTGCTTGGGAAAAACATTTTCTAAATAAATTAAAACTAGACCAAATAATTCTAAAACTCGTTACTGAGTTTTTACATCATTATGTCACAGGCATCTAAAATATTTTAAATATGGGCCAGGGTATTTTGTTGAGGGGCTGGTGACTGGCTTGGCTTGGCTTGGTTTATGGTGCCAAACTTAAACAATTGGTTAATGGTGGGCAATCATAAATGTGTCTTATAAATCTGAAGAAAATGTTAACACTAGTTCTGTAAAAGAAATAACTCAAAGACTGGCCTTTAGAAAGGTGATCTAATGAAGACGAAACATTGCAAACTCAAATGAAAGCTCTTTTTTTTTCTCTCTGCTGAACCTACTTAGTGATACTTTGCTGTGTCCTTTACAGGGATATATAGTCTAAACAATCTGGTGTTTAACAGGAGAAGTTGTTAATAACTTATATTACAACTTGATTTCAGTATCACAATAAAATTAGGAATAAAAAAACCCTAATCTCTGGCAGAGTTTTTACAAGCTATATATCACCAATGATGTTGAAGTCTTCATGCTGATGTTATGAGGCAATAGCAGCACTAAGATGAAGATTATGGCTAGGTACAGATGTTACAGAGGTACAGCACATATTAAACAGGCAGAAAGCACTCCAAATCCAGAACTGAACAGATATTCATGGCTCTTAGAGAGCTTTAAAAATGGTGGTTTGTGCTCTAAGTTAACCCTCAATGGATGTGTACTAACCTAGTACACAACCATTGATGCTCTTTTCTTTTAGAGCACTTTAATGAACATCTATGCCAGATCCCATCAAGGGTTAATTTAGAAACTGTTCACCACCTTCCCAGGTGGCATTGCACAGAGCAACACTCTAGCCTCTGGCAGTGCTCACTTCCTCTGAGCTTGGGTCAGCCCTGCCCCCTCAGCTGCTCCCAGCCCTGACCCTGTTCAGTGACAGCCTCTGATTCCAGCCTGGTGTGCAGCCTTGTCAGGTGGTCTGGGGGGCAGGGAAAGGGGGTTTCTGTCCCTGCAGCTGCCCAAATTCCACAGCTCCAGAGTCTTTTTTCCCACAGAAGCCTGGACCAGGTGGTAGCACATCACTGCTTGGTGGGGGAAGAGGGGCTACAAGGGAAGGGAACTATGGTCTCACTGCAGCTGCCTCTGCCGTGTCTCTGTCCCCTCCACCCAGCACTGCTCACAGTCACCAGCTGCTGGAGCAGGGCAGTCTCCTGGGAGGTGTGAGAGTGTCCCCGGTGACCAGTGCAGGCAGGTTCTGAGTCTCCGCACCCCTCACCCCCCATCTTACTGAACAGCAAACCTCTGTTCAGTTCCTTTACAATCTAACATATAGAGCTTTAAGTAAAGAGTGATAGTTAAAGCACTTCCATCAGGGGCTATCTGAACATCTGTACTTAGCCTATGTCTTTTTGATGTTGTGTTTTTGCATTTTGTTGTTCTCAGCTTCCTGAGCATGTTACTGTTTCTGTTTGCTGAGATGAGGAAAAATTGGGTTAAGAGGCAATGAGAGTGAAGTCATAGGACTGTTTATGTTTGCTTTCAGTCTGAGTGATTTAGTTCTTTTCTTCTGTAATCTCATTAAAAGCATGCACGCCTCTTTCAGGGGCTTGGATATATTCAAATATTGGCTTCTGTTATCTTTGTGGGTTGGTTTTGACAGCATCTTTAGTGCATAAGTATGTAATCAGCTAATGCATATTTAGCAGTTCTGTAATTGCTTTTGTCTCTGTGGCAGGAAATTCTCAGTTTAATGACCAGAGTTTTAACTCTTTTATTACATTTGTCAATTTTGTGAGATGTAGAAGGAGCTGAACTTGTATTTCAAGTGAATCCAACCACTCATTTGTTATCCCCTACAAAACTGTTCATCTATCAAAACAGACATTTTATACTAAGACAAAAAGTCTATAGTTTAAAATAGGCATTGAGGAAGAGATGGTCCTATCTTTGGAAAAAGTTCTTGAATGTCTGACTTTGGTAAGAACATGATTACGCAGTTAGCTAATTCCACAAAGATACACCACCCAAATATTCACAATTCTTAACAGACTGTATTTACCTTCATTTTGGAGCATAGTCATGTGCTCCACTGCCTTTTACAACTCTACTATATGAAAGTGGTGATTAAACTTGGTTGAAACTGTCATATTTAACATGACCTAAAACACTTCTCTCTCACCAAGGGGGCAGATGCAGGATTTGGCAAAGGGGTGTGTGGAAGCAGCGAGTGATGCTGTAGGGGTGGCTGCATCCCCCACTTCTGGCCTCCCTGCCCCACCTTCCCCACACCAACTAGCATGGGTAGACCAGGCAGGGGGAGCCACTGGCAACTTTTTAAAGCCCTGAAACCAGGCAAGAGTCCTCCCCTGCTTCCTCCCCTGGTCAGAGTCACATCCCCTCCCTCCCACATTCTCCCCACCTACTCCTGCTATTTTCTTCAGTGTCTCAGGAGCAAGGAAAGCATCAGAGCTCACTTGCAAATGTGACAGGGCAGTGGCTGTGGTGATAGGTGGGTTCCCCACCCCTGCTCTGTCTCCCAGGAGCAAGTGCAGGGAGGGTGAACTCCTTCCCCCATCACCACTACTGCTGTTGCTGCTGTTGCTGTCCCAGCTGAGCCCTGGCCCTGCATAACTGGGCTGAAGCAGGCAGGAGAAGCTCTGAAATTTCCTTTGCTCCTGAGACAGCAAGGAAAACAGCAGTGGCAGGAGGAGGAGGAGAAGAGAGGAAGAAATAAAGTTTAAAGGACATGATTTTGAGCATGGAGGGATTCTCACCTGCTGTAGGAACTTTAAAAAGTCCCCAGAGGCTCCCACAGCATGGTCCAATCCTTAAGGGGAGTTCAGCCATGCCACTACACTGGATCTGCCCCCATCCTGGCCTTTGATCAGCATCTGCATGAGGCTTCAAACAGTGACTCAATTTAAGCAAATTAATATTTAATTCATTAAAAATAATATCAGCATTTTTACATGCAAATGCTTTCTTCCATATCCAACCTCTAATTACATGATATATATATATATATATAATATCTAAGTATCTATGTAGTAATGGCATCTGACACAAAAGCTTTCGTTTCAATACAAAATATTTACAAATCTAGATTTAAGAAGGCTTATCACATCCATAACATTTGATAAACAACCCATTTTCAACTTTAATAGGAATAAGTTCACAGTAATTACTAGGTGAAAAGTTTTCCAAGCATAAATACTGTCCTTAACATTTATAGAAGACTAAAGTGTTAATTCAAAAAAATTGTTTCTAAGGGAATTTCTTGTATTCTATTTTGTTTTTATTTTTTTGTTTTTATTGCAGTGCACTAAAAGGCCTATTTTTATTAGTTAGTTCATAGCTCTTGTAGCTCAGGCTGAAAATATTATTCCTTGTTATTCTTGTTGACCCAAACAGCTAGTAAAAATTCAGTCTTATAGGTTAGAAAGGGAAATTGCTAATGGAGTCAGACACTTTGATTAGGCTGTGCTGCAGTTTCCTTTTCTCCCTGTTTCAGTCTTTCTTCTTATTGCTTCACAGCCTAAGCATTTCTCCTCTCTAAATAACATTTTACAAAACAATATCTGGCAAAGCCTCACCACTGAAATTGTTCAAAATACTCAATAGCTTCTTTTCCCCTTTATTTTGGATCAGTGTCATGCACTTAACTGCCTTTTACAGCTCTATTAAATGAAGCATGGTGGCTAAACCTACCAGTTTCAATGAGGTTTGACACAGTCTACATAACACTTTCCCCTACCTTTGCTTATCATGTGGATAAGGTTTCAACCAGTGACACTTTAAATGAACCATTCCAGAAAGGTCATGCTTTAATAAACCACAAATGGTACAAGCTTGACTA
>NW_017729025.1:68891110-68892675 GCF_001723915.1 Gavialis gangeticus
TTTTCCCCTTTATTTTGGATCAGTGTCATGCACTTAACTGCCTTTTACAGCTCTATTAAATGAAGCATGGTGGCTAAACCTACCAGTTTCAATGAGGTTTGACACAGTCTACATAACACTTTCCCCTACCTTTGCTTATCATGTGGATAAGGTTTCAACCAGTGACACTTTAAATGAACCATTCCAGAAAGGTCATGCTTTAATAAACCACAAATGGTACAAGCTTGACTATTTACGTGGTTATAGTATCTTCCCATTGGTACAGTTTCACATCACCATCCCTAAACAATCTTGTTCCCATTCAAATCTCTGTAGAAATTTTCCTTCCTTCTTGATTTTCTTATAGCCATCAGGGAGGGAATCTCTCTCACTGGTCCCATGAAAAACAGTCTGATGTTTCTCTGATATTTGCTGGTTGAGCCAGACTGTTCTTATTCTGATATAACATTTTCTTTCAGCCTTGCTTCTCACAACCTAATTCTCAGCTTTGAGGGAGCAGCCATGCTGAAATGCATTTCTTCTGATATCCTCTCAGATAGGTCATATAGATAACCAAATGCATCCTATACCACTTCGTTTATTCAGGTCTGTACTTTATAGCGTCCTTCCTGTGGTTATCCAGCTTAAGGCTCTTGCCCTTTTCCTCCTAGGCTTATGGAACCAGAGGCCCTGTTTAAAAAAAATGTGTTGATATGGCCTTGCATCATATAACCTTTTCTTTTGCTCTGAGACTCTATGACCAAAGGATTGAATGGTTTCAGTTTGGGATTATAGGGTGCCTACAAAGTCCTGAACCCTTTATTCCCTTCAAAGGAACATGCTGTAGATTTGTTGGGGTCCTTAGCTCATTCCAAAACATGAGGAGTCATGATGTACTCTTTGCACTCTAATTGACTGCTATTCTATAAGCCATCCAAAGAAATGGGGTACGCCTGTATTACTCTGCTGCTGCTCTACAGTGAACTCTCAAATTATGATTCAACCTTCCTAACATCCCATGTGATATTGAATGCGGATGGTTAATCAGTGTTTCCACAGATTCTCACAAATCTTTTGAAATACTTTGCATTCAAAATCCCTGCCATGGCCCCTCCCCCCCTTACCCCCTATCTTGACCTGTGGGAAACTCACTCAGGAGTCTGAATTCAGTAAAGAGTTCATTCATTAGGACTGTCATTATTGTCACAGCCTTTTGATATTGTTTATTTTTATTTCATATAGAACCTTATTGGATAAGCATTCACTCATTTCGTAAGATAATCTATAGCTAAGAGTAAATTTCTCCACTCATTCTTATAAAGCTTTAGAGACTGCTTGAATTACTTTAGTCTTTTTTTTTCTTTAATTCCTTATAAGCATTTTAAATTCTACAAATAATTATTTTATTTGATCCATCTTGCTTCAACAGGAATGCAAGCTTTATGGTATCCAGACTCTTGCCTCAAGGACAGTGCTTTTTTTTCCCCTCCATTGTGCTAGATATATACCTCATGGTTGTTCAGGTTGTACTGGAGCCTTCCTTTGTATTTTTGTCACCCTTCCTTTCAGCTGTGTCTCTATACCTC
>NW_017729025.1:68892796-68897222 GCF_001723915.1 Gavialis gangeticus
GGACTGTCATTATTGTCACAGCCTTTTGATATTGTTTATTTTTATTTCATATAGAACCTTATTGGATAAGCATTCACTCATTTCGTAAGATAATCTATAGCTAAGAGTAAATTTCTCCACTCATTCTTATAAAGCTTTAGAGACTGCTTGAATTACTTTAGTCTTTTTTTTTCTTTAATTCCTTATAAGCATTTTAAATTCTACAAATAATTATTTTATTTGATCCATCTTGCTTCAACAGGAATGCAAGCTTTATGGTATCCAGACTCTTGCCTCAAGGACAGTGCTTTTTTTTCCCCTCCATTGTGCTAGATATATACCTCATGGTTGTTCAGGTTGTACTGGAGCCTTCCTTTGTATTTTTGTCACCCTTCCTTTCAGCTGTGTCTCTATACCTCTGAGCTGGATCTCTTGGGGGGGTGGACACTAGAATGCTTGTAGCCCTTTCAAAAAGGGGACGTTTTGAAATGGCACCAGTTGGTAAGTTCTAATTGTTATATGTGAAAGTGCTGAAAATAATTCAAAGGTAGCAAAATGGCTCCAACTTTAACCTTTCTCCATTCAGCATTGAAGCTGGAGTGCTTTTGCTACATTAGAATCATTCTTGGTTCATTCACATGTAACAATTAGAAGGTACCAGCTGCTATCCTTTTTTCAAATGTCTTTTTGAAAAGACTACAAGCAATCTTCAGTCTACACCTCTGGATACATACAGATATGCATACAACCCTCCCCAAAGTTTCATCAACATATAACCCAAGCTGTCATATTCTTTGGACTCATCCAAAGAAACATCTTTAGGTTCCTTTACCTTATCCTGTCTTTTAAAAATATGAATATCTTACAAAGTAGGATGTTTCTCTTTGACAAAACACTTTTTGAGCAACCCAATATGTTCAGGAGATTTATACTTTGAAATCAAAGACTCTTACCTAATATTCTATGCAAAGCAAGAATTGAGATGTTTCTGCATTTACTTGCATCTTTTAAAACATAGTATAAAAGAAGATAGGCATTATACTGGGTAAGAACAATGGTTCATCTAGCCAAACATCCTGTCTTTGGCAGTGGCAAAAAGTAGATGCTACAGAAGGAGAACATTGACCCAAATATCTCTAGTGATCTATTTCCTATTCAATACCCTCCCTGGCATCTGTCATCCAGAATAAAACATTACAGAGTGTGTGTGTGTGTGTGTGTGTGTGTGTATCTATCTATCTATCTATCTATCTATCTATCTATATATATATATATGGAATATATAAATTCATAACTTTTGATTCCAGGCTTAGTCTAATTATTACAACCATATGTGTTTATATTGCTATCATTCTTTATATGTACTGGCTTGTCACATTGACAGAAGACAGAACTCTTAGAAATTCCTCAATTGGCTAGAACATTTCAGGGAATTAAATGGAAGCAACTGAAACCTAAATATGTAAGCAATCATATTGTCCAAATACCAGACATATGACAATATCTACTAAAAAAATCAGTAAAAGGAAAGGAAAGTTTGTAATAGTCAAAATCTCTATAAAAATACTACAACATGTATTAATAACTGTATTAGCATCAACCACTGGTGTTTATCACACATATATATCTCAGAATTTTACCTGAAACCATTGCAAGATTTAGCTCCTGGTTCCCTTACTAAGTTAATTCACATGTCTTTTACTATCCTTACTATCCTCTGTCAATTAAGATGCTTTAATTTAATTTAAGATGCTTTCAGAGGGAGAACCAGAGAAGGCACTGGAAGACACAGAAGACACAGGTACTCTGGAAGGTGAAGCAGCTGGCAGCTTGTCACCTCTAGCAACAGACAGCACTCCTCTTCCAGTCCTGCAGCTGTCCAGCTGGAGAACAGGTAGAAAGCCCTGGCATTGGATGAGAAGAAGCATCCAATGGAAGGGTGCTCCTTCTCCTAAACCATGCATCCCTTATTCCAGGGTGCTTTTTTCTCTGAAGCCCTAAAGGAGGGAGGATTAAGACCATTGCTACGAAGAGGAAATGATGGGTGGTTGTGGTTTGTGACTCCTTTCAGCCTGACCTGTTAGTTCAAGAGGCCTGCTACCTGACAGAAGCCTGCATCTGAGACATCACAGAATGGTTGTTCAGACTCATCTGGCCCTTTCCCTACTATCCCATGCTAGTCACCCATAGGGACACTAATGACATTGCTATGCACTGACCCCGAGTAAATCAAAAGCGACTGCCTAGGGAATGAGTGGCCTAGGCTCCAAAAAGAACCTAGGGATTACAGTAGACCATAAAGTGAATATAAACCAACTTCATGCTCTTGCTGCAGGAAAAAAATCCAGCAGTATACTGGGTTGTATTAAAAGGAATGTCACTTGCAAATCAAAGAAAGGGATTTTCCCACTGTATTCAATATTGGTGAGGTCTCACCTGGAGTAGTGTGTCCAGTTTTGGATGTGGACAGTATGGAAAGAGACCAGTGTAGAACAACAAAAATAATTAGCATCCTGGGAGGCAAGAAATATGGGGAAAGGCTGAAAGAACTAGAGTTATTTAGTCTGAACAAGTTCAGACTAAAGGGGAATTTGATAATGGTCTTCAAATACCTAAAGAATGATTATAAACTGAATGGAATTGATCTTTCCTCTGTCACTGTAAGGGGACAGGACTAGGAACAACAGCCTCAAGCATTAGTAGGGGAAATTTAGGTTGGAGATTAGGAAGAACTGTTTGACTATAAGAGTGGTCAAGCAGACTACCTAGAGAAACCCTGAAATCTCCATTCCTGGAAATTTTATGCTAATTGAATTATGGTCCTCCTACTTGCCTGCAGAATATTAGCTAAACCAGTAAAATGTTTAAATTGAGAGAAAGAGAAAAGGAAAGAAAGGAAGAAAACTAAGTTTCTATAACTTTATATCTAATGGAGTTCTGAAAAGAGAGCATCAAATAATTATCAAAAACCTATATTTCCCTGGGTCAGTAAATGTTTGATTTCTAGTCATCAATAACATCACTGCTTTGTGCTTGTCTACAGTGAAAGCCTTTTTGCTCTAACAAAGATGTAGCATGCTGCAAAGTGGACTGTTGCTAGGATTCCAGAGTTAACCAAATGCAACACTATTCATGAAAGTCATATAAAAAGGTTCTATTTGCACAGCATGAATGGTCAATAATCAAATAGGTTCAGCCCACATAAAGCAGAGAAACCAAAGCAGCAAAAATAATTTTTCACTTCAATGTTGTTGACAAATAATAAGAATTCCTTTCTAATTAGAATAATACTATGAAAAAGTAATTGCAGCTTTAACTCCTACTAGTGCATTTTATTAAAATTTTGAAACTAACATGTGAAGCTTCTCAATCTAAGTTATTTTTAATTTTTGATATATGACTATAAGAAAAAATCTCTATATAAAGCTTTTAAAACTACAACTATAATTTTGATGAATTATATGCTTATGATTATCATGTTATGACAAATAGGACATTGTTTAAAGCAAGAAAATAAGCTGTTAAATGGAAAAGTTAGCAGGTACCATTCTAGATATGACACCCTGTTTATTTTTTTTCTTTGTAATATTTCTAATGGCCATGTATATACTAGACTCTAAGTTATTGAAATATACTTTATGTGTTGCATTTTTTCATACTGTATTGTTGTCTGTAGTATAATTAATGAGATAATAAAGCAAAAATGATAAATTTGACTGCTCCCTTGCCTCTTTTCTTTTGCAATCTCTGTGACTTTTCTTTTGGAACATATCAATATTTTAAATTGTATTGTTTTTCTTAAATACAAAACAAACAGAAAAGACGTACAGATCAACTGTACATGTAAAACCAAGTGATGTCTTAAACAATAAGAAATTGAAAGGAAAAAAGAAAAATATAAAGGAGGAGAGAAGAGAGAGAGGTAGAAAGAAACATGTTCATTAGCAACAGCTGCAAATCATTGTTATGTTGTGATGTATTCAAGTTAGTATATTGTAAAGAGATCTAGCTACCAAAATATTCCAAGAATACCTTCCAAATTGTACCAAAGTTTCTGAAGCAGCTCATCCTGCTAAACCTGACTCTTACCACAGATCCCAACTGTCTTACCTTATTGTACCCAATAACAACCTTTGAAGATGTTCTACTTTTCCAATGCAACAATATAATCCTGTATGTTATTAATAAGGCCTGCTATAAAAAGTGCACTTTGGAAAGGATTCAGTTTGAATTCCTTGGGGATATACCCAATAACACACATTTGCCAAATGTATCAGTGCTGTGTTCAAAATCATGTTAACTCTCGTTATTATTTATTTCTAAAAGAACTGATGATAGGGCATGATCAAAACATGTGATCAGGCATTTCCTGCAGTGTATCACATCTAAAATATACTGGCAGTACATTTATTTATTGATTTTTTTTTTTTTTTTTTTTTTTAAAGTT
>NW_017729025.1:68897365-68899916 GCF_001723915.1 Gavialis gangeticus
TTTTTTTTTTTTAAAGTTTAGAGGGAGCCCAGTGCCAACAAAAATGACCTTTTGTTGAATAAGGTGAAGTCTAAGATCAATTGTCAATGTTTAAATTAACCTTTATTGAAAGATTCCATGAGAAATACTTTCAGACCAAGCTGCAATAAATGCAAAGTACAATGATAATTTAATATAATCATGCAGATGTCTTTGTATGATAGATGAAAATTTTGATAATCTATACCTATATTACTAGGCACTGTAAATATTTTGTCTGTATAAACAAATTTGCTTCACTCCTTTCATGCTGCTGAGAGCTGTTCATGGGTGCTAATGCTAGCAGTATACTGGCCTTATATACTT
Source organism: Gavialis gangeticus (assembly GCF_001723915.1). Lineage (NCBI taxonomy): Eukaryota > Metazoa > Chordata > Crocodylia > Gavialidae > Gavialis > Gavialis gangeticus. Next base: position 68,897,711 of record NW_017729025.1, read on the forward strand.
TCTCCACAGTCATGATGGAATATCAATCCTTTTTCAAGTGTTTGTCTCTTTTGCTCATTTGTGAGTAGGATACAAAGAAAAATAAGACTACTATGGATAGATAATGGAAGTTCTTTAATTTAAACCATAAGATCTAAGGTTGGAGAGTATATCACAATGTGTTTTGTTTTCAGTGGCTGCATCTACATGAGACGCTACTGCACAGTGGTTACTGCACATTTATTTAGTGCTTGTATAAGCAAGTACTAAATAAATGCATAGTAATCCGACTTACTGCACAGTAGTGCTGGTGAATGCCTTCTTTGTGATGTTGCTTCCCACTAAGCTCTGGGCATGCACCCCTCCTGCCCAGGTCAAGATAGCTGTCCTGGGTATTGGAGGTGTGTCAAGATATCTTTAATGAAGATAGCATTCCTGAAGACACTATGCACATACCATGCAGCTGCCAAGGTAGCTGATGCTTTTTTCTCCTTCAGCAACTGAAGGGGTGGAATCCTATGGTGACTCTCTCACAGCCATAGCTTTTGTCTGAGCACTGTAGCTTGTGCCTAAATCAGCAAGTTAACTTCTGGTTGTATCTCAATAAGGCTTGTGATATGGAAACACATAGTTATAGGAATGCATCTAAAGAAATACTTAAAATACAATCAGCCTTGCTACTGCCCTTGTAAGGGTCTAGTAGCTAATCTTGTATGGCATAGTCTAAGTCCTCCTGGAAACTTAGTGTCCAGGAAGTGTGGCATTCTAAGAGATGGTCTGGTAAGGCAGCTGTAACTAGGAAGTAACTGCTGCTTTCTGCCTCACCTGAACTGTCTTCTGGTTTGCTACTCTTCCCTGACACTCTTTGTTTCCTGAAAGACTTACTGTATGTTACCTTGTTGACCATGATACTAGAAAAATCTTTTTTTTCTACATTCTACCTTCCAAGAAACAAGGTGCGTGTTTTATTTTGAGGATGTGTAATATGTGTGAAAATATGATTATTTCAGATTTGATATGCAACTTGTTGGGAGGCTGACTCACAGGCCAGGTACAGACATTACTCTTTTACTGATAGAGTACCAGAAACCATTCTATAACTGTAACAGAAGTTTTGCACACACAGAATGGTTTAAAAATGGCAGAACCTTGTCTAAGATTTCCCTCCCCTCCACCAAAGTATGAATGTATATTCTGTTCACTGCCGATCGAAACTGCACCACTTACAAAAAACCACATAACTTAGATTGATTCCACCTTGGGCTTTTTGAATGTTTGTACCTAGCCTCAGATAGAGGGGGAACCAGGATGTCAATTTCCAATATGCTTTGTTCTAATTCTGTGAAAAGTGTTAGAATGGGTAATCTTATTATATGCTTTTAACAAAAATATATATAAATGCTGTCATTTTATTATATATAATTTACTTTTATTTATTTTTATGATATATAATTTTTACTTCTCATTTACTGCTTTCAGTCCTTTATTATTATGATCAGTAACATTCACCCACATCCAAACCATCCAAACTGTATACCCCGCCACATATTCTAATTTCTTCCCTCCGTCATGCCTATGTCATAGCTGATCACCATCTCCTTTGCTGCATATCATTGTTATACCTTTGTTGTTGTTTTGCCTATTATAATTAGTGGTAACTATCATTATCATATCATTATGCATGCATATAGACTTCGTCCCACTGTTGCGCAGGTGTTTTTCTGGCTGGGGGTCACCTATAAGCTATCCTGTGGTCTAGAGTTCCTCTTTGGGTACTGTTCCCTAATAAAATAGGGAATCTTTGATCACCAGGATATCTCTCTTATCTGCCTGTATCCTCTTGAGCTAGTTCAGTTGGCTTTTACAATGTTTAGACACTTAGTCTTGTGACTCCGGTTGTAAGCTTCCATTGCTAACTCAGCATTTGTTATTAGTTATTTGTATTCCTTCACCTACAAAGACAACGTTCCCACTTAAGATATACAACCCAATTGAGGGGGCCGGATTTTGGGGGAAAATGTGCATGCTGTATGTGAAAAAATATGAGATCCCCCAAATTTTCATTAAAAAGGGTTAACCCATCTTGTGAGTGCTTGCAGACATTAGCATCACAGCCCTGGGGCTCAGAAAGCCAAGCAGCTTGCCTCAGTCCTGCAGATGCATTATTCCCACCCCCCAACAACACTGACTGGGCTGTTTTTAGCCTCCTGAACCTGCCCCCCCCCCC
>NW_017729025.1:68900170-68905575 GCF_001723915.1 Gavialis gangeticus
CTCCAATTCCAGGTTACTTATACATGGCTCCTGGGAACAGAAAGTGGCTGCACATGCTGTTCCTCGTCTACATTCACACAGCTTAAAGTAAGCCACATAAATGTAGACCAGGTGCAGTGAACAACTGTACATGCCTCATATAAAATAGAGCCGACTATCCTGACTTTAGCGGAGTTTCATTTATTTACTCCAGTATGGAATTAACAGAAACATTTTCTAGTACATATACACAGAAAAAGTAAAGATAATACCTCAAAATCTCTATTTTACTGATAAAAAAGAACTATTGTCAGAAAGGGTTCTTTCCCTGGAAGGGTCTTAATGTATATAACAGACTGACTTCCACAGTGCTAGCCTGCCACTTAGCTAATGCTTCACAGTGTATTCAGGACAAACAGAATCTTCTGATAGCATTTCCTTTGAAAATCATAATATTTGAACATTAGAAAAGCACATTACATTGTGTATTTATTACTGGTCTTTAAGTTAAAAGAAATTGAATCCTAGACTGAACCATGGAATGGAACATAGGTATATATTATATAGTTATTATGCAGTGTTAATAGTTTAATGTGACTTCAAATACTGCAAGTCTCCCCCCTCCCATCCTGCAGCGTGCATATTCCTTTTTTACTTAATGGAAGTGTTCAGAAGTGTTCAAAGTACTATTTGCCCCAGTACTATGGGGCAAATAATACTGAGAGATTGGCAGATTCAATTCAGAAAAAAAGGGCTAACGCCAAGAGATACTAATATGTATAGATATGACTCTCATGTTCTTTATGGTATTTGAGTCCCAAGATTTTTTCCCCACAATGCACTTATGGGTTAGAAAGTGTTACTTCTGTTATGTAGCTAGGAATTCAAAAACTCAAAGAGTTTAGGTAATAGGCCCAAATGTAAAATATCTGAGAGAAAGCTGGGTATTAAAATTAAGTCTTCTGATCTACTTCAGTCATAAAGCTGGACCATCCATCATAATGCTTGAGGGGATTTTAACACAATGTTTCATTTCAGATACAGAAAAAATATTAGCTTTTACATGGTGTGATCAAATTTATTTATTTGAAGTGCAGACTTGATTTTTGAGCAGAATATGTAAAATAAAAACCATCTTTCTTGGTGAAGAATACAACTTCTACATTGTTTTTTATTCTATGAATAAAAAACAAAGTATAAATATTCTCTTATGGCTATGTAATAGCTTTGTGGATCCTTCATTTAATTTATTTCAAATAGAAACATGATTTGATCTACATGATATTTGTTTTGTTGTTTGGATGGGTTTGGATGTGGGTAAATGTTACTGATCATAATAATAAAGGACTGATAGTACAGGCAGGAGTCAGATTCTGTGCCAGTTCCCTACCTGACTGTCAATTCATCTCAGCTCCAACTTAAATTAAATGTAATAAGATTTAATTTGAATAGGAATAAATGAGATTTTATTTAAATGAAAAACAAGTGAGATGGTTGTCATTGCACTGCAGGATATTAGGAGTGCTGAGAAACAAGCCTCTGAGTAGATCATCAAAAGGGAAGAACACATTCCCAAACCAAAGGATTCTTTTTTTTCCCTTTGTCTTTTATGTTTTTGCCATTCTTAGTGATGGGACCTGCTGTTCCTTAACCACTGGTGCAGAAGCAGAATTACAGAATTACGTACTTAGGTCACACTTTTGATTTTCAGTCTCAAAAGATGGAACCCACATTTTTTGTTCTCATAATACGAGAGGAAAAAATCTTTAAGAAAATAAGAGAACAGGGAGCTGAAGATTGAACTAGTAGTATCTCTGTGATTATGACACTCTATGGCTTCCTTAGTCCACAACACATGTTCATTTTCTCTGTGCACATTCAAGGAGAAAGCCTGGTGTCACTCACACGTGTTATATGTCTCAAGTTAAAAAACTTCAATTAAACATTTTCTTAATAAGTTGTCCCTGCTACATGTTACATATATTGTCCAATGAACTGGTTAATCACACAATACATTTAGATCATGCAGAGTAAATGTCATGTGATAAAGCTGACCCTCCGCTTATGAAAAGAACCAACCAGCTATAAAGTTAGTGCTTAAAAATGTGTAAAAACTCGATAGCTGGTTTCTATCCAGCTTTATTTGGAATGGGTAGGAGGGCCCAGTATCAAGCAGTACTATGTCCCTTATGAGGGGAGCCTATACATATATGAGCATGGAGGTTGTTCCGACACACTAGAATTCCAGTGTATTGGAGCAGACTCAATTAATCACACCCACCACCATTTTTGAGTGCCGAGATGCTGATACACAAGACACAGGAGGCTGCTAGAGTGTGGAAATTAATCAACTCAATTAATCAAGTCTGCCGGAGTGTCGCAATTTCCATGCTCCAGCAGCCTCCTGTGTCTCATGTATCAGCATCCCTGCACTTAAAAATGGCAGTGGGGGTGCTTGAACTAAAGCTCATCAGACTAAAGTTTGAATGAGCTTTAGTTCAAGTGCCACCACCACCATTTTTAAGTGTGGGGACACTGATACACAGGACATGGTGGTGCTTTACTTAGAGCAGCTCTTGGAGCCACACTAAGTTAAAGTGCCACCTCTTCTACCCCTGGAATATATATAAAAGTGCCCCAGGAGAACAGGGTTATTTATTTTTTGGCTTTTTTCTTTTTTTTTCTAAATACAAATTAGAGGTCAAATTTTCCTATCACTGCCACCATATGCATTGTTGGAGATGATAGGAAAATTTGCCCCAGGCCCATTCTTCCTTAAGAGAGCTAGCATTTTCAGGCTCATTATTAAATAATGGCCAGTGGAGTTACATCAGTGAAGTAGAGTAGAACATGTCACTGGGGCATAAAAGAAGTCTCATTTATTTCTACATGAAAATCTATTTCACTCCAGCACTAGAAGGCAGAATTCTTTGCCTACTCCAAAAATAAGGTTTTTTTTCCTTTCATGCCAACAAGACATTTATAAAAGCTTATATATATATTTTAAATTTCGCTCCATATGGAAATAACCTCGCATATATGTTTCCTTCTGACTGTTTTAGTAGTTTCTGAAAGCATATTCATGTTCTCTCAACTAGTTTAATTACTTTACTTATATCTCCAGAACACTGCTGTCAAACATCAGAAGGCTTGTTTTGAAGTAGATGTGATAAGAGCCCAAGAAAGACTGATTAGTCAGGTTATTGAAATATTGTTGCATAATTCTTCATTTGGTGATGTCATGATTCTCTCAGTGTCAGCTATGACCAACATGTATAAGTTCTCAGTTCAATCAAGACAGAACTGCAGATCTTTAGAAATCATATATACCTACACAAACATTAATGATGCGATTTGTTTAATTGTCTCACTGAGCCTTTTGCTCGTTCTTAAAAGGCTTTTATATTGCTTGGGCCAGCTTACTGTAGCCAACACATAAGATTAATCTGCACTATTGTGTGTAGTAGCTGGCTTTATGTCACTTTGTTTTACATCTTCTGATGTATTGAAAGATATCATGGGAAAGAAGGGATTGCCCTAAAGCTACAATCCCTGGTCAGTTCCTGTCTGCTTAAAAAGCCAGGGGTGATCCTCACTTGCTACTACCAGCCATGATCCAGAGCTAGCATGAATGAAAACTTTGTAGTTTTAGAAAACTTAACCAGTAACTGGTTAACTAAAACAATAACTAGCAAGCATTAAATTGCAGATGTCTTACGTATGGCAGAAATCCTACTTTAGTATTGGATGTATTGCTTGTCCATCAAGCGGAAAAAGTACACAACTTTGTGGCTGTTCAATTTTTTTTCCCTGCCTTTCAGAATGGCCAATACAACCAAGTAAATCATGCTTACTTCACATGAATGTCCAAACACCAATAAGACAATCTAACTGAAAATGCACATGCATGGAAACAGAGTAAATATTTATATCCTTAGGAGTGGGCTTTCAGTCCTGTTTCTGTTTGTATTACTCTTCCCCATCTGTTTCTCTCTCTCCCTGCCTCTGTCATTCTTCTCTGCTTTCTGAAACATTTACGATAATGTTGTCAGTGTATCTATTTATCATTGATGAATAATTACAATTTACATAACTACTAGTAATTTGATATTTCACTGATATTGACTTCAAAATTTTGCTCTGATAGGAAATGCCTTTCATGAATTTGAAAAGGTTTCCCCCCCCCACAAAACTGTTGTAAACTACTCTTACCGATCTCCCCACATATAGTATAATATGTACTCAAAACTGGGTCAAAACGTGACTCTGAGCAAGGCCAGAAGTTCTTTTTTTCCATTATATAAATACTATGCACAGTTATAGTTCTGTTTTGCAACAGAAAAGTTCAGATAGGATTGGATCCAGGTGTTTCCAGCACCTGCATAGCTGCAGTTTCATTACTGCTTTTTTATCAAGTAGCCATATTGTGTTACCCTGAGGGTAATCACTCTGCCATTGTTTTTGGATCCAGAAGTGGATCCAGAAACAAGAGTGCCAGCCTCACCTACTTCCAGCAGCAGAGACCTGACTTGTCCTAGCATTCCAGAGACTGGTGTTCTCATGCTGCCTAGTGCTGGGCACGTGGGAGGCAGAGAGTAGGTTTTGGGAATGGGGGCTGCATATCCTCACAAGTGGACTTGCAAACTGTGGCTTTCAGTGTTGGGGTCAGTGTTGGAGAGATGGGAGAATAGCTGGTTCCAGCCCCATCCAGAGCAGGCTGAGATTATAGTAAGTGTTACTTTGAGAATGCCCAGAACACTTTCTAACTTTTAATGCAGAATGGTAATGTGTGTCATGATTTACATAAAATATGTGCTAAATATGAGATAAGCCCCTAACTCTATTTAGTACAATCAGCTATCGTTTGATCTATTTTATCTAGTAACATGTTATGGGAAATATCAAAGCTGATTTTAAAAAAATCCTCTGGACTACTAATTCCATATTGACAACACTGCTTGCCAGTAACCAGACGGAGGACTATCTGTTGTTCCCCAAGGATGGAGGCCAAAGCCCTAGAGGTAGGCAGGGAAGCAGGTGACATGGAGGAAGCACAAGCAGAAAGGGGCAACACAGGAGGATTTCTCATTCTAATTGAGAAAGGGCAATCGGCTAGTTAGTTTAGGTGTTTGTACACGAATGCACAGAGCCTGGGAAATAAACAGGGAGAATTGGAAATCCTTGCAGTTATAGAACTATGACATGATTGGAATAACAGAGACTTGGTGGGATAACATGAATGACTGGATTACTATCATGGATGGGTATAAACTGTTCAGGAAAGATAGGCAAGGGAGAAGAGGAGGAGGAATGGCACTTTATGTAAAAAAAAAGCTGTATGATTATTTAGAGCTCCAGTATGAAACTGGAGATAGGCCTGTTGAAAGTCTCTGGGTTAGGGTCAGAGGGGAGAGCAACAAGGGTGA
>NW_017729025.1:68905773-68921660 GCF_001723915.1 Gavialis gangeticus
AAGGAATGAATTTTACTTATGACAACAAAAGATATAGTTTGCATATATAATAGTTAATAAAAAGGTTAAGCTAATAAACAGACAACATAACAATACAGATTAAAATTGACAGTGATAATAAAATAGATAAAGAAATTAACCAAGAGTTCCCACTTGGTTAGTAACTTATCAATAGTTCCTCAGTTAGAAGATGTATGTCAAGTTGAATCAGCAAAGTCAGACGTCTCTGACCTGGGCTGCCCAAAGGAGAACCGGTGGAAGCCCCTCAGTCAGGATCTGGTCCTCACTCTCACAGGCAGTAAGAGAGATCTGTGGGGGTATGGGACAGCAATGACCCTTCTGTTCCATCCTTTCCGAGGGTTACTATGACGTGTGTGTTCTTTTATATTCTAATTATGCTAATTTTTAGTTATGTAGCCATTCATAATATTGCTTTATAGCTGTTATCCTATGGGGTTAAACGGTGTTAGAAATTATTATAATAAGTTACTGCCCAAGCTTGGGTTTATCCAATAAGCAAATTACAACACAGCATCTTCAGGTTTGAAATTAACATAACCCCACCTAAATCCAGCCCCTTCAAAACTCTCTATGCTTTTTTGAGATATCCAGTACATTTCAAGAAAGGACAAGCTAGGCAGTTGAATCCAGTTTTTATCTTCATCAAGGCTAAATTCTGAGTGAGAAAGAACTATTAGGTCAGCTAATTTCACAGCTATAGCTTTATCTTTGAGGCCTAGTCAGTTCCACAAACAGTTACAAGTTACATTTGTGGGTTACAAAAATACAAGCTTCATATTAGACAAAAGTTCCAAATGCCTCCAAGAAGCACATATTTATTGCTTCTTAATTTCTTTGGTTCTGGCCATTACAGCTGGAGAGCAGCAGAGCAAGGACCCTGGACTTCAGAAAAGCAAACTCTGACTTGCTCAGGGAACTGACAGGTAGGATCCCCTGGAAGACCTCCCTTGCTGCAACTTGAAACCATTTGGACAAATGACTAGTGAAGAGTACAAGAGTATTGCTCAGGCATGCAGGGATAAAGTCAGGAAGGATAAAACATAATTGGAGTGGCAGCTAGCAAGAATTGTGAAGGGTAACAAGAAGGGTTTCTACAGGTGTGTCAGCAACAAGACTAGGATCAAGGAAAGTGTGGGTCTCTTAGTGAATGGGAGAGGCCAACTACTGACAGATGATGTGGAAAAGGCTGAAGTACTCAAAGTATTTTTTACCCCAGTCTTTATGAGCAAGGTCAGCTCCCAGACTTCTGTACCTGGCAGCACAGTTCAGGGAGATAGTGAGCATCTAGCAGTAGTGAAAGAACAGGTTAGGGACTATTTGGAAAAGATGAATTTGTATAAGTCAACGGGGCTGGATACGATATATGCAAGGGTACTGAGGAAGTTGGCTGTTGTGATTGCAGGGCTGCTGACCATTATGTTTGAAAACTTGTGGTGATTGGGAGAAATCCTGGACACTGGAAAAGGGCAAACATAGTGCCCATATTTGAGGAAGGGAAGAAGAAGGATCCAGGAAACTACAAACCAGTCAGCCTCAGATCAGTCCCTGGAAAACATCATGCAGCAGGTCCTCAATGTATCCATTTCTGAGCACTTGGAGGAGAAGATGGTGATTAGGAACAGCCAGCATGGATTCACGAAGGGCAAGTCATGCCTGACCAACCTGATTGCCTTCTATGGTGAGATTACTGGCTCTGTGGATGTGGGAAGAGCAGTGAACATAGCTTTAGCAAGGCTTTTGAAACAGTTTCCCACAACATTCTCACAAGCAAGCTAAGGGAGGACGGGTTGGTGGATAGAAAATGGGCTTGATTGTCAGGCTTAATGGGGAGTAATCAATGGTTTGATATCTAGTTGGCAGTCATTATCAAGTGATATGCCCCAAGGGCCAGTTTTATTCAATATCTTCTTCAACGAACTAGAAGATGGGATGGAGTGCACACGCAGCAAGTTTACAGATGACTGTGGCGAGTAGTAGATATGCTGGAGGGTAGGGCTAGGATTCAGAGAGACCTTGGCAAATTGGAAGATTGAACCAAAAGAAATCTCATGAGGTTCAATAAGGAGAAGTGCAAAATCCTGCACTTTGGATGGAACAATCCCATGCACAGGTAGAGACTGGGGACTGACTGGCTAAGCAGCAGCTCCGAAGAAAAGGACCTGGGGTTGCAATGGAAAATAGACTGAATATGAGCAACCAGTGTGCCCTTGTTGTGAAGAATGCTAACAGCATACTGGACTGCATTAGTGGGAGTGTTGCCAGCAGATAGAGGGAAGCAATTCTGCCCTCTATTCAGGACTGTTGATGCCACAGCTGGTGTACTGTGGCCAGTTTTGTGCTCCCTGCTACAGAAAGGATGTTGATGCATTGGAAAGAGTCCAGCAGAGGGTAAGAAATATGGTTAGGGGACTGGGGCACATGACAGGTTACTGTGCAGTCAGTAGTTGTATAAACAAGATTAGTCAAGTCTGCTCTGACATGCTGGAATTCTAATGCATAGAACAGCCTCCCTGCTCATGTATAAACACCCAGAGACCCTAGCCACCTTACAAACAGCCTTTACAATATCTCCAAGTGAGTGCCTGCTATTGGCATTGCCTCAGTTCCTCATGAGTCTTCAGAATCCTCCAGAATCCTCCCTGGGACACTTAGCATTCCTGGGGCTAATGGGCCATTCCTCTAAGGTGTCTTTGTTATAATGAAGTTAATTTCCCTGTTACAGACAGAGAGTGTCTTGGGTGCTCAACCCATTAATGTCTCCTTCTGCCTGTATCTGAGAATGGCAATTGTCCTCCCTCTAGTATCATAATAGGGAGTGAGATTTAGCAGTTCTGCCCACTTCCTTTCCTTGAATAAAGCCTATCCAAAATCATAAGTATACATACAGGAAGCATAACAGCCCATACAGTAATAAAAGTGACATAAATGGATACTGCATACTATTGGCTTTTCAACAAGGCCACATACATCATACCAGAAAATATGAATGACAAAACCCCAAGTCCAAGCTCAGGTTCATGACACCAGGATTCACCATACTGAAATAGCTCCTGATTGATATTTTTGGAACCTGTTCTTAAAAGCTTCTGGTGATAGAGAATGAACAGTCTTACTAAACAAATGCTTTGAGTGTTCTATTATTCTCACAAAGATGTGTCATATTTCTATTCCAACATTTCCAAATTTAATTTAAGGCCATTACTTATTGTGTCTCTGGTCAGTAAGGAGAACAGTTAACAATCTTTTTGCATATTTTTATACATATTTAAAAAGATGCATTGTGTCTTCCCCAGTCTTTTTTTTCTAAACTAAACAAATACAGGTTTTTTAAACCTTCTTGTAACTTATGTTTTCCATTCCAATTACCCTTTCTGTTGTTCAACTCTGGATTCCCTCTAGTTGTTCTACATCTTTCTTGTTGTGTGTGCCCTAAACTAGATTCTGTAGTTATGTAGATAACTAGTTGTTACCTATATTGTAGAGCATGAAAGGATCATGTCATGTGTCTTATATATGACAAGCCTATGTATGGATCTCCATATATTTGCTTTTTTTGGTTACTCATGTTCAGTTTCTGATGCACTAGACCTCCAAATCCTTTCCTGAAGCACTTTTGCCTAGCCCACAATTCCCCATTTTATATTAGTGCAATTGATTATTCCAGTTTAAGTATTCCATACTTGTTTTTGTTTGATTTCATCCTATATATTTCAGTTTATTTCTACAATTTGTCACGATCATGTTAAATTCTAATCCTGTTTTCCAAAGGTCTTGCATTTCCTTCCCCATTGGTATCATTTGCAAATTTAATACTTGTAGTTTTATTACATCATCTTAAGTCATTAAAGAAAATTGTGAGTGTTACTGGAGCTAGGACATATACCTATACAATCATATTTCATGTAGTTCAATCTCAATTCACTTCTTTAACCAGAAGCCATTTTACAGAAGTTTCATCTAGACCAGAGATCCTCAAACTTTTTCTTATTGCATATCCCCTTCCAGATTTACTAGATGCCTCCATGCCCCCACCAGCATACATTTTATTTTTTAACGCCTTAAATGCCAATCATTATAATGAAAATAAAATCTGCTATTACACAATTTCTCCTGCATACCCCCCAGAGATGTCTTACATACCTCCAGAGGTACGCATACTACCATTTGGGAACCCCTGATGTAGACCATATTTCTCTTGCTAACTTATAAGACTCAAATGAAAGAGTGTCAAAAGCCTTACTAAAGTCCAGGTATATCATATCTACTTTGCACCCCCTTATATATTTTGGCTGTTATTCTGTCATGGAAGGAAATTAGGTTAACTGAACACAATTTGCTTTTAATAAATCCATGATTACTGTTTCTTATTGTTCTTTGTTCCTTCAAGTTGACCGAAGGATTAGCTGATTTTCTGTTCCAGGATCTTACTAGGAATTGAAGTTAAGCTAAATGATCTAGAATTTCTTGGTATTCCTTTTTCAAGATACGTTGGCCTTTTTCAGTTTTCTGGAACCTCAGAAATGATCTCTGAGAGAGTTCTCAAAGATAATCAGTAGAGGCTGTAAGATTATTTCAGCCGACTCCCTAAGTCGTTAAGAGAATTTCATTAGATCTAGATAATTTGAAAATGCCTAACCTATCCAAGAAGTCTCTAAACAGTTTTTTCCCTATCCTAGCCTGAGTTCTTACTCCTTTGTCATTAATGCTAACTGAATTAATTATCTGATCACAGTTCACTTTTTAAGTGAAGACTGAAGCAAAAAAGTAATTAAACTCTTTGGCCATCTCAGCATCGTCTGTTATTAGCTTTTCTTTCCTATTAAGTATATAAACAGTTCTTTTCCTGGTCTATCCTCTAGGTTCCTCTAGAATATTTTTCTTGCGGAAAATAGAATCTGCTTATTGAATCCTTCATGTCTCATGCTGGTTACATCTCATTTTATAGTTTTGTCCCTACTTGTTTGTGATTTTTATACTTATCTTTAGTAATTATATTCATTTTTTACTTTTTATATGATTCTTGCTTGAGTTTCGGGTCTTTGAAGAACTATACATTTGTCATAATTTTATCCATATACAATATAGTTGTTGGAAAGTCATGATAAATTCATCCTCCCTACTGCTGCGGTAGGAAAAGCAGTGGCAGATAGGCGAGCAGCATGGTCCCACTGGTGCTTGCCCCCACAGCCACTTTCCTTTCCTTGCTGCCTGCTTCTGTAACTTGCCTTCCTGCTTACCCCCCCTGTTGCTACCCCCACTATTGCCTCATGCTTCTGTTGCTGTCCCCAACTGATCCATATGTAGAAGGTGCCCCAGAGCCACTCCTTACTGTTCCTGCCCCACGTTGCAGGAAGCAGTTGTACAAATGGCCCAGCTTGGCTGGGAACAGCACCAGCAGTCTACAAGTTCCTCCTTCTGGCATCTGCTCTCTGCCCATCTCCCCTTGGAACCCGACTCCCCCACTGGCCAGGGGCAGACTGGAAGGAGGAACCTGTGCACTTCCATAGCTACCTCCTTTGAGGGCAGAGCAGTTCTGGGGCTCCCCCACTTCCACCTTATGTCTGCATCAGCTGGAGGTGGAACAGCTCCAGCTGGGGGCTGTAGGAAGAAGCTGTGGGGCTTAACCAGGGATAGGAACAGCAGTGCACAGATTTCTACATCCAGCATCTGCTCCCTGCTTTTGGCACTGGATTTATAACCCACATACCTTGTCTGGGTGGACCCAAAACACTTAGACCAACCACAACCTCTCCATTCAATCAGAGGTGAATTTTATTGATACACAGCGATAGCAGATAAGAATCATGAAAACAATTCTATATCTACTGGTTCTAGAGCTGTCACAGGGGAAGGTACATCTGGCTAGTATGCAAGCTTCACCCTGAGGTTCTTTCTTGAATGTCAGATGTCAGCAGCCTGAAGGTCAGAGGCTGAGGCTCACCCGTCCCCCAGTCGGGTGGGTGAGATGGGCTGGTAGTATGCTGTCTGTCCATGGTGGCCTTGTGTTCCCCTCTCAGGTACACTTTGCTGCTCTGAAATCCCTCCTTTTTTATCCTTTTCCTCTTCATTCTCAGGCATCATAAATTGGTTTCCCTTTAGTTGTCACACTGACCACATGCTGTCCTATCAGCATATTCCTTTGTTCCAAGGAATCCATCACATGCACACATCCTAATTTGGTTGTTTACTGGTTTCTTCCAATTTGGTCTGTTCACTGAAACTGGGAATCCCTAAGGCCCTGCATTTGGGCACTGTGACATGGTGCTAATGTTGCAGAGTTCCTTATCTCTGTTTGGGTACACTGTTCATATTATGGAAGAATGTGGTACATGTCTTTAATTTCCCAGCCTGTGTGTCTCCTGGCTTCAGACAGTGGGCATGGAAGAAACTTGGTCAGAAAACGGCTTTTAGAAATCAATTAACCCTTGCTGTTCCCCTAGATCATTGTTTTAATACAATATCTACTTTAGCTACAAGCTAATTACCAAAAGCATACCTTGAAATATCATTTTCTAGCCATCACCTGACAGCACAGGAGGGTAGCCAGGCAAAGAGGAGTTGCCAGAAGGGGGAACCTGTGTGCTTATCCCCAGCCAAGCCAGGTTTCTCTCACAGCTGCCCTCCCAGCTCCTAGCTGGAGCAGTCTGATACTCAGTTAGACGATGAGGCCTTGTTTTCCCATGTTGAATAGGGAAAAAACATCTTGGAATTGAGTAAATCTGGTAAAATTGTTCAAGAAACTGTCCAATCTCCTAAACTCTTTTTTCTTTAGATTTTCTTCCCAAGGGACTTAGCAGCCAGTTTCCGGTGTTTAACAAAGGCTACTTTCTTGAAGACAGTTGCATTTATCCTGTTATTCTCCCTTTTCTATGATCACCCAATTTTCCTTCAACCTCAAATTATCAAACAATGCTCATAATCCTCAAAAGGAAACCTAGAAAAGCCACTTCTTTAATTATGTCGTCCTTCTTCTGTACCAAAGCACTGTCTCCAACTTTCCAAGAATTTGTTGGGCAGTTGTTGTCATGCCACATTAATTTTGAATTAGCTCAGTGTTTGCATGATGCAGCTGGTCATAAAATGCTTCATCTATCTGATCAACCTGATTTGGAAGACTCTCATCATGACATGGATTTCCAACAGTTTTGTCTCCCAGAGATTCCTGATTTACTCTTCTGCTCAATGTCACAGCAGGAAATATGTTTTTCTTAAGTCATACTGGCAAGAAGTAGGTGGGGGAAAGGGAGTCGCCCTTTTCTTCAGTGTGAGGCATGGTCCTCTTCCTAAGATTCTCTGAGCATAAATAAACTACTTATTGTTCTGCCATTTTTAACAAAGGCCTTCCCTGGGGACAGCCATGACACCGCCTTATGGCCCCTTAGTCTCTGTTCCACTCTGTTCTTGAGGCTACCTCCCCTCCTGCTCACTCCTATACCTTGATATAAATACATATTTAGAAATGCAAGGTTGCCCCAACAATCCCTGAACAAGAGGGATACACTCAAGAGCTATCGTTTATTTGCTCATCGCCTTAAGGTAGCCCTTCTCCCCTTCTAGCCATCCCTAAGCCTTGCAGATGTTACCAATCAAATAATCCATGCCCTGCTCCCAACTGGGCTCTTGGCTCCCATTCTACTGTCACTTTCTCTACTGCTCCCTAACCCCATCTCTGCCCCACCTTAGGTGCTGCTCCTGGGCTCTGGGCTGACCCCCAGGCCTATTAAATTTCTCTCTCTGCCCTGTTACTGAGTTCTGCCCTGCTCCCAGGCGTATTACCTTCTCTGCCCTGTTCCTGGGCTCTGGTTCTGCTCCTGTGCCTGCTGCAACCTCCAACCTCCCCCAGTAGTCTCAATCCCAAATGATCTGTTCAATAATTCCCCTCTACCCTGAGGCACATTTTCTTCAGAAGAGTCAGCAATGTTCTACTTGTTTTGCTTGGGGGTATCCCAGGTGTAAATCAGGAGTTTTTCTTCAGTCCTCATGCTCTGGAGCATTTCTTTCCATAGCCTCCAGGGCTAGACTACCTGCCTCAGCTCAGGCCCTGGGTTTATATACTCACTAAGCCCTGGCCCTTGTAGTCAGGTGTCTCCCCTTGACTGATTACTGCACTATCTTACAGCCTTTCTCCACTTAATGTAACAGGAGCACTAAGCTCCCTGTTACACATGGCAGTGGCATTGCTTGGACAGTGTCCTTTCTCCATTAGTTTTACTAGCTGCATATTTTTAGTGTTTTTGGTATTGTGCATTTTAATTTGAAGTATGAAGGTTTGAAATGGCAATTTATGTAAATTGTTGAATAAATGATTGCCTGCAAACACAGAAGGATGGACTAAATGACTCAGAGGACTCTTTCCAGTCCAGTGTTCATAACTTAAGATCTTTTTCGTTTTATTAGGAAAATCTTTCTCACTAGGAGAGTAATGAAGCACTGGAATAAGTTACGTAGAGAGGTGGTAGGATCTCCATCCATAGAGGTTCTTAAGGCCTGGATTGAAAAAGCCCTGCCTGAAATGATCTGGTTGGGAATGATCCTGCTTTTAGCAGGGGGTTGGACCAAATGACCTTCTGACGTCCTTTCCAACCTCAGTTTTCTATGATTCTTCCAGTCCTTCCTGAACAGGCTCTTCCCTTCAGTATCAATATCTAAATAATGTAGATTATTTAACCAAGTGTCTATGATAATTAAATCTGTATTTTGATTATTCTCCTGTAATAGAATACAGTTTTCCCTTTTAGAGGGTTTGTATGCCTCCATTACTCAGATCCAGCCAGTTTTTAAGCTTCTGTCCGTCTGTCATTTGGATTTAGATTTGCCCATGGACTTCTGTCACTAGCCCTCCATCAATCTTAGTTTAAATGTTTCATTAGGTTAGTAAGTCTGTAACCAGAAATGCTATATCACTTTTTGTTAGGTGATCTTAATATTTTAATCATCCTCTTTGGAATATCATGTTGAGGCCGAGAATGAACTTCTGGGAAGACTTCATCTATTTGTACAGGAGATACATTCATCTATCAGTACCTTGGCCTCTGTCCATGACTGGAAGGATTGAAGAGAATAACACATGAAATCCCAGTTCTTTCAAACTTACTCCCAGAGCTCTTTAATGATTTCAGTTATAAAGTGAGTGTATATCAGAAAGGAGTTTGCCTTTTTATAACAGATGTTGAAATTCCATCATAATTTAGTTACAGGATACAGTTTGCTTCTCCTGACGCTCTTAATGGTCATATATGTATTGCATCTAGTCACCATTTTACAGCAGCTTTTAATAATCACATAGCCATACTTTTCAAAAAGCTAAACTGTCTGATCGTGATAAATACTATAGAGATGGGAGCTATAATAGACTGATAATGAAACAAAGCTTTAAAAGTTGCTCCTGTCCTACAGAAAGTATCTTTTTCTTTCTACATGGAGACGGTCAGTGTTATGCAATGGTATGTACTTCACAGATTCCTTAGTTTATTTTGTTCATGTCAGTGGACTTCCACAGTGGCCATACTACTGCCATAAAAGTCCCTTGGCCATTTCTGATATTTTTTGGCTATATATCTCATCTTTTCTGGCTATGGGTCTCATTTTTATTGGGCGTAACCAAATTCAAAGGACCATACCTTGTAGTTTATCTGTTCTTTATTTTCAGCACAATCACTTCCTTTGTTTAGGAACCTGTGTAGATCCCTGTTCAAGGACAATGTGTTGAACTATATCCTCCCCTCTCTTTCTCTGGTTCCCTGGGTTGTTTCTTCCCATCTCTTGTTTATCACTCTATCTTTTCATCAACTTTTCTCCCACCTTGTAGCTCTGAAGTCTCTTCATTTTCTTGGCTCCAGCCTTATAGAAGGTACTTTTAATCAGCTTCTTGGTCACAGCTGAGGAAGGTGCAGAGCTCCTATATTAATCCTTTCCAAGCTGATGGTGTTTGGGGTATATATATATATATATATATTAGAGTTTTTACAGAGAAATGAGTTGGAATTTTTTTTTCTTTCAGGAGAGAACATGCAAAACCATTTGTAACCAGGAGCTCATTTTTGTGTGTTCATAAATTATATGTTAGCACTAGGGACCAGAGCCAAAGAAGGAACAAGGGAATGAGCCCATGAATGAGTTTCTATGAGGTAAGCTAGGGTGTGAAGTTATAACATTTTTGCTACTGTGTGGTAACTGTCTGCATACATGCTGTGTACATGTAGAGAAATATCAAAAAACAAATTCCCAGTGGAAGTGGGGAGACCTACCTTGCCCCAAAGATCTCATATATCATATTTAAATGAATTCTGGAGCTGCACAGAGGAAAGATATGTAATTTTGTTTCTTGCTTATATTTTCTAACATTTTAAAAAAATTCTATTCTTGACTAAGAGAGAGTAATTTCCAAACAATGTTAAAGGATTGTATTTATAATCTAAGTAGGGCTTAATCTGGGGAAAATGAAAGAAAGCAATGTCTCCATACTTCTAATTGTGTTATTTAATACAATTCTACCTATACTGCTTTTTATCACTATATATTTAAGTGTTACATAACAACTCATACAATATCATTATCAATGGTGTGGTACATTAGGCAGTCCCAAGTCCATAGCCATTCTGTGCTAAAGCATTTATTTTACATCAAAGCATGTCTTAAAACACACAAAAATAGTATACATATTTAAAACACAGCCAATGTATTTTAGCATACACAATTGCTTCTACTAGGGAGAAAAAAGTTTCTGGAGAATAACTTCGTAGGCAAAGCTGTTCAATGGGACAGTAATTCTGGGAAATTACTTGGTACATTATTTTGTGTAATACATTAAGAGTCTCTTGGCAGGTACATTGATGAAAGCCTCTCCAGTGAATACCCTTGCAAGGAAAATACTTTGGGAGGAAAGAGAGGATAGACTTCTCCCAAGAGTGCTTTCTGTAAGAAAATATCTGACATTTGTTACTGGAGCTTGTAAAATAGCAGTTAGAGCCCAAACAATCAACAGATAAACTTTCTCTTACTCTACCATTTAGACCTATCAGAATAGCATCCTGAACACAGCTTCTCTCTGTTTCTCTGGTTTAGATGTGGTTATCCGTAAACACATCTTCGTTTCCTTGATCTGGCATTTCCTTCAATTATCTTGTTGCTATTTTTTAAATATTGTAATGTAAATATAATGCATGTAATGGCAGGAGACACCAGGGGCAGGCTGGGAAGTGGGAGGATGTCCATTTTATGCCCTGATGCCAAAGGCATACTACACAGCTCCTACCACCCCTATACTGTGTTCCATGACTCGCAGAACTGGCATCGCATACAGATACCAATTAATTCTCTTGGCCCCTTACTGGGCTGAAGTCAGTCCCATGCTAAGCCTCTTTCATACTGCCCCTAGCTGGGTCAAAATCTCTCTGCCCCTTTTCTTGGGCCACAGTCACACTGCCCCTTGGTCATGCTGCCTCAGTCATGCTGTCCTACTCTGTATGCCCCTTTAGGCCCTCTTCGCCCTACTCCAAACAACCCTCCAGGCTTCCTCTCTCTCACTCTCGGTACTGACCCTGCATACCTTCAGACCACCCAATTCAGGCCCTACTTAAAGCCAGGGCATCAAGCCTACAGCCCCACACTCTGGTCTGACTCCAGCCTCTGATCCTCTCTGGCCATAGGCATCCCAAATTCAGCCTATGGCCTACTCAGGCCTCAGGTGTCTGTTGACAAGCCTGGACCCTAAATCTGTCCCCCCTATGGGGTAACCCACTAGGTCATGGGGGCTGAGGCTTTCTAGTGCCCCATTCTCACCTTTCATCGGGGAGGCACAGGTGTGGCATTTCCTGGAGACTGCCCCATCACAAGCAACCCCACTACACCATCCAACCCCAGGAGGGTGTAGTTTTAGGTCATGCTCCAGGACAAGGAACTTCCTCCGTCCCCTTAGTTCCTATCTTGACCTCCAGTACTGCTGTTCTGGGAGCAGTACTTCAGGCGGGAGATGTTCACTCTTCAGGTCCCCAGTTACAGCTAGGAGCCATGCTCCCTGGGTCTTGTCTTATACTCTGGCTACCCAGCCCTCCTCCAATCAGGCAGCCTCCTTACTGCCATGTGACCAGCCAATTGGGTTTGCTCCCATCTGGAGGCTGGTGTGCAGCCTGCTCAAGCCCTGAAAGTGGCAGGCACCCAAAGGTGCACTGCCACACTTCCCTTTGGCCCATTGGCTTGTGACCCTAACCCCTATGATTTTCTGTATAAATGTGGGAACTTTCCCTTGCTTCTTGTGTCAGTTTCTGGGGCTGCAGGGTTGGGACAATATTTTGTTAATTTTTATAAATTGAAGTTGGTATTGGACAGTGATTGCTGCTATTATATAACATTTTAAGGAAAATCCCCAAATAAGTTTTCAGAGCTGCTTTCTTCGCCCTCTTCCCTGCTATTCTTGTTTCCTTTTATGTGGGTCATTTACAGTGAAAAGTAGCTATCTGAAGATCGTCTTTGTTATTGGTGGACATATTTTTTGTATTCTTGTTCTCAGTATATCAGATGATCTGTTTTCAGATTAAACAAGTTTGTTTCACCCAATACCTGAGAGAGAGAAAAAAAAACCCTCCAAGTTTGTCATTTGAGTCCCAACTGTGCTGTTGCCTTTAACCATGCAAGACAGCAAGACAGCACATTTTGTAGATTAAACCAATAAACTAGCAAACATAAAAGAAACAAATCTCATAATTGTGGATTTCAATTAAAGAAAGGAGGATCAAAGCAAACATTCTGCTTGAAATTGCACAGCTGCTATCTTCACAAAATTAGAAAAAAAACCTTCTCTAGATAGACATAATTTTGTAAGGAAAAAAACCCCCAAACACTGCAGTAGGACAGATTGCCTATGCTCCTCACGTCCCAATCAGTAATACAGAAATATTGAGTAATAAATTCTCTGCCTCTCCTGATCTGAAAAGCTCCCACCATCTGTGAAAGACAATTTGTAACAGCCTCAGTATTAAGATTCAGTAAACAGACAATCACAAGCATTGTGCCAAGCAGTGGCTACATTGGGAGAACAAGCATAAAGCAAAACAATTAGTAACACCAAGACCCCTGTATTGCAAAATTATAAAGCAACCAAAACAGCTAGTTTGAATTGCAGGGGGGGAGGGGGGGATATTTTTTAGTTGTTTTTGCATTGCTGTTGTCGTTGTCTTCTTTTTTTTGCCCGTAGCCAGAGAGGAATGCTAGAGATTGCACACAATTCAGCTACATCTGTGGGCTGTGTATGTAGGCCTCATCCTAATGTGCTGAATTATTATTGATGGCTGAGGCAGTTCTGCTCTGCTGGTGAACCAATAATGTCAAGGCAGTACCTGCAAGA
Organism: Gavialis gangeticus; assembly: GCF_001723915.1. Lineage (NCBI taxonomy): Eukaryota > Metazoa > Chordata > Crocodylia > Gavialidae > Gavialis > Gavialis gangeticus. The sequence goes on from NW_017729025.1 coordinate 68,919,137, forward strand.
TTAATTATAGGAGAGAATGGGCTGCGGTTTCCAGAGACTGAGACATTAATAGAGACTGAGCATTAGTTTCAGGGGATTCAACAGACAGCTGAACAAATGCCTCAGACAATGTTATACATGCTAAATCCTGGCACCTACCTCTTAACAGCATTGAAAAGTTTAGAACAATTGTGTTTAACTGGAAGGTACAAAGCATTATAAAGCAAAAATTGGAAAATAAAATATAGACAAGCAAATATACAAGTTACAAAAACAGCCTTGGCTATACAAACGCATGCAAGTGTATTGCTGTCTGGAATGTACTGAAGGGAAAGGTGACACAATAACTATTCCCTTTAGCATTTAGCAGGAATAAAAGTCTTATTTTTTGGTGACTAATTGTACCTGTATAAAAATAAAATCTGTGATGCAATTCTAAATGTAGAGCTATAGGGTTGGATCAGAAAGCAGGAAAGATTTTTTGGCACGTCTAACACTTCTCTTGTATTGCTGCAGTAGAAATTTATACTCCATGAAGCCTTTTAGCTATAGAGAACTGAGAATATGCAGTGGATGAAACTGCAGCCATAGCAACAGCCACATAAAATTTCAGGCGATAACAAGACACATGCTAGAAAATTTAAGCAATGTAACTCCTACACATATTCTGACTTCTCCCTTAAAATATAGATGTAGAAATATGTTGGCATGTTGAATATGCTGTTTACCACAAAATAATAGTGCTGCATTTCATATAATATTAAGATTATCAGGATTCCGGATGCTAAGCATTGGAAAGTCATGTGTACAGAGGTGCAGTTGAAAGATTAGTTATAATGTTCTATGTTGTACCTTTGCATTATAATATAATCTTCCTTTATCTACTAAAGTTAATATTTTTAAAGGAACCATAGGGATTTTGATGCCCAGTTCTCAATTTCTGTCAGATCTTTGAGCTGTCCAGTCTTACTTGTACTATACATTTGACATACTTTATAGTGTTTGAGCTGTATATTAAAACAACAACTGGATTCATGAAACCATAGAATGAAGAGACCTCAACACTGTAAACAAACTGTTTTAAAACAGAACAAAAAGCTTCACCTTCCTGATTTTCACATTTCATAGGTTTTAAATGGACTATTCCTTTTCTTCAAATTTGACTAGTCGATTACTAGAAAAAAACTTATATCTGAATGTATACCCTTTAGGCCAGGAACAGAAATTACCCCTAAACTGATATAAGTGGTTGGAAATTGGTTCAAATCTGTAACACAACAGAAATTCAGTGCATATAAACCACTTTCAAAATGGCTGAAGCCAGTTTAGGATAAACCTGGATGGATGTAGGATCAGACTTAACTTAGGTTAAATCATTTTATTGAACTTGTGTCCTAGATCCCCTCCAGATTCAAGTTAACTCACAGTCCCCCAGCATCCTCGAATGCTTTGCACCTGTTCCACAAACCCCCACCCCACCATGACAGGGTGGGTGGGTTAGCCTTGGCCCATGTTGTCTGATCCAGCCAACTAGGGAAGCGTGGTCTACTCTCCCACCTCCGGCTTCTGGCTTGAACCACTGCAGAAATGTGATTGCATTTCCAGAATCAAAAGTGAACATCTGTTCACTTGTTTATTGGTTCAATCTATGCAGCTTTGACTAACATGTGAAGATTGAACTGATTCAGCCTTGGGCTTTTTGGTTGTCTGCACTTAGCCTTAATGATAAAAAATGTCAGTATGCTATTGGCATTGACCAATAATTTATGATTACTTAAAGATATATTTCAAGTTGCATGAACAAACAGTGATGTTCCTGGGTTCTGAGAACATGCATTCATAATGTTAGTAATACATTTGCATTTTTTTCGTTTACTACAGACACAAGCATGAATATGTCTAATGAAAGTTGGACATTGCCGAACCTTGTATGACTTCAAATCTAATCAAATGTTTAAAGTTATCAAACGATATCTATTCCATGTAGGGATAAGATTTTGTGGTTTCAGAAACAATCATGTTTGCTATGCAGTGAAACCAAACTTTTAATTGTTTTCTTTAAATGAAATTTTAGATTTTTCAGATTTATTTTGTTTAGGCCTCTCTCTTTTTCTTTTCAGAAATGATCAGAGAATCTATTCTGGATTTCAGAAGGGTTTTATCTGAAAAGTCATTAAAACTGACATACCTCTGCAGGATATTTCAGTTTCAACAGAAAACCACATTTCAATTAAAGTTCAAAAAGCCTATGGTGGAAATGTGCTACATTTTACTTAAAGGGCTAGAGGTTAGAGCAGGACTGAACCAAAAAGACATTCAGTGTTTAGTAAATGGTGCTCAGTGTCTGACTGGACTGACAAAGCCAGCAGGCAGGGGGACTTCCAGATGCCTTCTAGGAGACTGCTGGAGCAGGCCCTCTCCCCATCCCCATCCCCTACCAGCTGGCAACTGTTAGCAGTGGCTGGGGAGAGAAGGGTGAATGGACCTCCCCCCCACCATGTCCGCCCCCCCCCCCCCCCCCACCCAACCCAGCCCTTCACACACA
>NW_017729025.1:68921695-68924272 GCF_001723915.1 Gavialis gangeticus
CTATGGTGGAAATGTGCTACATTTTACTTAAAGGGCTAGAGGTTAGAGCAGGACTGAACCAAAAAGACATTCAGTGTTTAGTAAATGGTGCTCAGTGTCTGACTGGACTGACAAAGCCAGCAGGCAGGGGGACTTCCAGATGCCTTCTAGGAGACTGCTGGAGCAGGCCCTCTCCCCATCCCCATCCCCTACCAGCTGGCAACTGTTAGCAGTGGCTGGGGAGAGAAGGGTGAATGGACCTCCCCCCCACCATGTCCGCCCCCCCCCCCACACACACACATCTTGCGGCTCACTCAGGGGGAGGTCAGGCCAGGTCTGCAAAGCAGAGGGGGCCCTTCCCCCTAAACCTACCCTTTTGATATCTGCAACAAAGAGTTTTAGCATATGGCTGCCTGACCCAGCTTCTTGCCACACTGAGAAAAGTGTCTGGAGGGGAAAAGAGCCCCCCCTGACACGAGAGCCCTACCCCCACCCAAATTTGCTGGATGAGGTCTGTGGGGGTGGGCCAGTGCACATGACAGGGGAGCTCCCTTCCCCCACAGCCCCAGTTCCCAGCATGGCAAAAAGCTGGGCTGTGCATCTCCTGCCTGCACCTCTCAAGAGACTGGGGTGGGGGATGGGATGGAGTCCTCCTGCCACACAGGTTCAGCCCTGCCCCCCCAACTCTGTCCCCCTACCCAGAAATCTGTTAGGTGTCCCTTGTGATGGTGGGGCTCCCTTCTCACACCTCCACAGCCTGAGTCTCCTGACAATGGCAACCAGAAGCTGCAGCACAGGGCTGCCCAGCCTGTTGGAGCAGGGGGAAGCAGAACCTCTCTGTTGCACAGACCTAACCCAGCCCCCACCAAGACCCATGCCCACAAGTTTGGAGGGGGACATGACAGAGAGGATCCATTTCTCCACCCCCTGCCTACCCAACTTCACAGGGAGGAGACAGAGACTTTTCTGTCTCCTCTCTGTGACAGCCTAGGGGCGAGGCTGAGCTGGTACTCACCTGGAGCAGATGAGTACTAGCAGAGGCTAGCAAGTCACCCAGCAAGGTGCCCCTGGAATGGTGGTAGAATGCAACACATATTGAAATGCAATGGATGTGGTACAGACATTCAAAAAAGCACTCTACCCTAAAACACTTTCGTCTAAAACCACATCCATTGAAGGCTAACTTAAAGCATTTTTACTTGGGCAGCTCCAAGTTTAGAGCACTTTAATTAGAGCAGCTTTAATTAGAGCAGCTTCTCATGTATTAGACTTCCTGCACTTGAAAATGGCAGCGGGAGCACTTTAAGTAAGCTTGTTCAATGAACTTTAGTTTAAATGCCCCCAATGAGTTTTAATTGAAGTATCCCCACCCCCATTTTGAAGTGCACAGACACTGATACATGAGATGCAGGGGCTGGCTGGAGCATACTGTGGAAGAAATTAAACTTCGCATTGTGATTGAATCAGAACTGACAGAGCCAGCTTTTCTTTATTTAGTGCTATACTGTGATCACAGGGAGGATTTCATACAGCAAGGGGAATCACCCACTTGTCTGTTTCAAAGGAATCCTCACCCTCTCTAAGTTTTCAAGCATTTTTATACTTAAGACAGATAAAGAGAGAAAAAAAATACGACCTTGGAGAAACTAAAACAAGTTTACTTAATTGGACATCTGTGCACAGGGTAATAAGACATGCAGGATTTCTTATCTCAAAACATGTAACTGAAATAAGCAGTATCAGCACTTCTGGTCTCTGTCTGTTTTTTCTAGTCAAGTAGGCCAGAAGCTCAACTAAATTTACTCCTACATTCCCTAATTTTTTTTTTAACAAGTTAGATATTTATAGCCGTTAGCTTTTCAACTTCTAGTTTTTCTTTCTCTTTACTTTCTGGTATTTCAACATATAAATTATATACTTTGTTTCTGGTTGAAGGGCTATTCCTCATTTGCTTGGCAGCACAGATTAAGCAACATTGTATTATCATAAACACTAGATGTATTCTAATAAAAACAACAAACAATATCAACAAACTATGAATGATGGTAGAGCATAAGGAACTGAAAATAGAGCTAAACCAAGAATTCAAATTCCAACTATCTGACTCATGCAATTTAACTGCTTCTTTTTTAATAAGTTTACTTAAATCCTGGATTTCTTCTGAATTATCCGGAATATAAGTACAACATTCTTTTCCTATTAAAGCACAGACTCCTTCTTTGCTGACTAGTAAATAATCTAATGCAAGTCAGTTTTGCAATGTCATTTGCCTTATTTCCTTCATTTCGGTATTTATTTTATCAAAATTATCAGCAGGAGCATTAGCAAAGTTTTGTTTCCATGAAAATCTCAATAGTAAGGGGCTAACATCTGAGTTGCATTCAAGGGTACTGGTATCACGGGTATCCCTCTGGTAGAATAGATAGGGACATGACTACATATCCAACAACGAGAGACATTTAAATCTATCTCAATTTGATTAACTAAAGACAAGAACATATTTTCTTGAAATGATCTTCTTTGTCGGTGTGGAAGTGTAGTTTGGTTTACAGAGTTTCTTATAACTGATGAGTCAAGTTCATATAAGATGGCCCAAAA
>NW_017729025.1:68929272-68930259 GCF_001723915.1 Gavialis gangeticus
TCTGGCCATTTTAGGTGAGTCTCAGCACAAATTTTGGCCAGTTTATTTTTCAGAATGCCATTTTGGCGTTCCATTTGGCCGGAGGCCTGTGGATGGTATGGGCAATGAAAGTTCTGTTGGATCTGCAGGACTTTGCAGATTTCTTTCATTATCTGTCCAGTAAAATGAGTTCTTCTATCAGAGTTTAGGGGTAAAGGAATATCAAACCTTGGAATAAAGTCTCTGAGCAACTTTTTGCTTACAGTGATGGTGTCAGCTTTTGCACATGGATAGGCTTCTACCCATCAAGAAAACATACATACAACAACAAGAACAATTCATAAGAAGAACATTTCTGCATTTGAATAAAATCTATTTGTAAATTTACAAATGGTCCTCAAGGTGGGGGATGTGCTGCCTTCTTTGTTTTTACAGGCTTTCCCACATTATGGGCTTGGCAAATAGGACAGATGTGGCAGTACTGTTGAGGCACAGATGGAAAAGTTGGAGCAAACCAATCAAACTTAACAGTTTCTATCATCCCCCCCCCTTTGCTCACATGTGCCATGCCATGGTGTATATGAGCAAGATGAGGAAGAAGGACCATTAGGGCCACCAGGTGGCCGTCTGGGGTGCACCACAAATGGTCAGGGTGTAACAAAAACCCAGCCATTCTCCATGTGTTTCTCTGGTTTTGGAGCCTGATCTTGGAGGAGGGCAACGTTGTGAACACTTGCCAATGGAGACTGGTCAGTTGGAATAGACAAAAACACAGGCATAGCCTGAGGAGTGGAAATGGCTGCAGCTTTGGCAGCGGAGTCTGCCAGAGCATTCCCACGTATAACATCATCATGAAGTTTCTGGTGAGCTTGGAATTTAATAATAGCAACAGCAGAAGGTAATTGTAAAGCATTTAACAAGGCATTTACGTATGGACCATTACTAATCTTGGCACCTCCTGAAGTGAGGAAGCCTCTTTGTTTCCAAAGTTGACCATAATCGTGTACA
>NW_017729025.1:68935259-68935607 GCF_001723915.1 Gavialis gangeticus
GCCCTGGTGAGGGTCACAAGCTCGGCAACTTGAGCTGAATACACATTAGGTAAGTGATGGCTTTCTATAACATCGTATTGGGAACATACTGCATATCCTGCAACAAGGGAACCTTTTGAGTTTCTTTGACATGGTCCATCAACATAGAATACTGGATCTGGGTTTTGCAAGGGGTTGTCCTTTAGATCAGTGTGGGGCATTGTTAGGTGAGCAGTAACAAAAATGCAATCCTGGGGTTCACCATCTGAAGCGGTAGGTAACAGGGAAGCAGGGTTTAAAACAAGGCACCTATATAAGGTGACATTTCTAGCAGAGAGAAGCAAGATTTCATGCTTAGTTAATCTAGCA
>NW_017729025.1:68935618-68946848 GCF_001723915.1 Gavialis gangeticus
TGTAACTGAAATAAGCAGTATCAGTACTTCTGGTCTCTGTTCTTTCTAGTCCATACGCCAGAAGCCCGACTAAATTTACTCCTACAATACTATTTAGCATGCTCCAGCAGACTCGATTAAGGGAGTCTGCTCCGATGTGCTGTAATTACAACATATCAGAGAAGCATCCTATCATGTCTACAAGCACCCTTGGAGTGGGATCTGCCATTTTTAAACTGCTTTAGGTGCCATGAACATCTGTTCTGTTATGCCTTCCGTGTGCTTAACATGCATTAAGTATAATGCCTGTATCTGGAGTGTGACCAGATCTAATCAAACACCTCTTTTCTCCTCCATAGTTAAATTACTGTCTACACATGCACAGCAATTAGGCCAGTGTAGACTAATTTATTGCACCTTTGGATATCCCCATGGTATCCGAAGGTGCAGTAAATTACTGTGCTTAAATGCATGGGTAGAAAGTTACAGGGCTGGCTGGAGCATGAGGGTGTTTCAGTGTGGAGCTGGCTGGTAAGCAACCCCTGAACTGAGGCGCCCTCATGCCCCAGCAAGCTGCTCCACAGCATGTGGAGCCCTAAAGCTGCAAAACTCCATGTGCTGCAGATCAACTGGCTGGGGCACAAGTGTGCTTCAGTGCAGGGGCTGTCTGCTGGCTAGCCCCACAATGAAGCACCTTGTGTCTAAGCCAGCCCCTCAGAAGGACATGGAGGCCAATCAGTTCAGCTCTGAATTGGCAAGCTGACCCACCAGGCTCCATGTGCTGTGCAGAAATAAACTCTGGAGCTAATTGATCTGGAGTTTTTTGCTCCTGAGCGCATGTTCAAACAGTGTGCCCAGGAGCAAAAAAATTCAGGAGCAACAACCTCCAGAGTTTATTTGTGTGCATTAATTGCATGTGTAGACATGTCCAATATGTAAAAAATGAAGCTTTTAAGCAGTGTCTAGCCGATAAACATAGAGTAACATATAAATACACTGCCTTAGGAGGAGTCATGGGGAAGGAATTGTGATTCAGAGACACTGAATCCATTTGAGTTGAGATGTAGATTAAGACAAGCTTTTGTATCCTGCAGCTTATGTCCATCTCTATTTTATGCATCTTTCAGTTAAGCTGTTCACCTGTCACACCTGATACTCAATTATATGTTGTAAAAAATAGATAAAAAATAAAAGGTTCAAAAGTATAAGCAATATGCTGACAGCATAGGGTATATTATTATGCTTGTTACCTTTCTGAAAAAGTTTCTCACAAAAGTTATTGATTACTTAAAATGTTATATTATTTTCTGTAATTTGTGAGTAAAAAGAGGTGACAATATAGTCCTCTAATTTTCAAGCATTACAGTCTAGTAATGGAAAAATATGTGATGAAACTGTTATGTGACAGCACAATCTCTTTCCAAGATATGAAGTCTTTCTGGCCACTCCACAGACTGACATTATCCTTGATTAGATGTATGGGTTTCAGCGCAAAAAATATGCAAATTCCCAACTGCTTAACTCTAGCATTTATGCCATTCAAACCTCCAAAGCTATAGTGTTAAAAATCTTTGTTTTTAGATTGCACCTTAATTATTGTGTAGGACTTTGGAAGGCATTCAGACCAATAAAAAAATATCCAGGTTTACAAAGGAGAATAATTATACTTTCAGCTTTCAGCCTGTCTTAAGACAAAGTTAAGCTCATTTCTTAACAGTTGCCTCAAACGGAATCAAAATATTAGGGTTCAAGCTCAGGTGACAAAACATCTAGTCATCAGGAAGTGCCACTCACATTGTCCCATCATCATATTGTAACAGGAGAATAAACTGAACCAGATAACCAGTTCTTTGGATTGCAGTTTTGTAACTGGAAACTCTGTTATGATATTGCTTCAGATGCTTCCAGTCTCTAAAAACTTATACTATCTTCAAAATAGAGGTGTGAAGAAAGGGCAAACCTGAACAAGGACATCGGACCTTAGTCTACAATCATACTGATATGCAAGAAAGTCATGGTTTTTATTTTGCAACATTACACAATCACAACCTGATGTAAGTGTTATCTTGTTTGATACTTCACACATTCCAATTTTGAATTTAGCCTGCTCCAGAATTTAAATCTCTCGGTTTGTACACTTCCAGCACATGGGTAGCAGTGACAGTAGCAGAGGAGCATAAGAGTGTGTGGTAAAGTGAAGACCCTCCAGCACATCATTACCTGCAGGATAAGATTGTAATAATCTAGTAGAGATGTGGGTAGTTTCTCAAGCAGGTAATCAGAGTTCTGCAGCAATCAGAAGGGAAGAGTGTCTGAGGTGAGGACAGTGATGTACGTTCAGTAGTTAAATAGCTAAGTACAAGTCAGGAACCAGGGAGGTTATTCGGTTTGTGTCCCATCTGCATCTCTGCACTATAGCTGCCCCAGCCCCTATCTCTACCAGTGAGAAACAGGGTCTCCCAATCCTACTGGCCACCTCAGTTGTCCTTCTGGCCCACCAAGCACCATCACCTGCCTCATGGCCATCTTGCTCTGCCCAGCTCCTCCACATGCAGCGACCACCTGGCTGACTGCCCTGTGCCCTACCAGCGCCCCCACCACTAAACAGCTGATGCCACCAGCCACACTGATAAGGGGTTCTAGGAGGCCACCACTAGGGCTATCATTGCCCTCCTGGCCCTCCAGCCCCACCATCTATGGGCCTGCTACACCAACTGGGACTTGTGGCATGACCTAGTCCAACAGAGCTGGGATGATGAGCAGTATGTCAACATATTTAGGATGACCCAGGCTACCTTCACCAAACTGCTTCTCCAGCTCTGGCCCCACCTGAAGCACCAAGACACTGGCATACACCCAGACCTCCCCACTGACACCTGCCTGGCCCTGGCACTAATCAAGCTCACCACACCCACCAGCCTGTGCTATGTGGGGTACTTGTTTGGGGTGGGCAAGGCCACTGCAGGGGAGGCCATCTTTGAGGTGTGCAGTGCCCTCCAAGATGTGCTGCCGGACACCATCTTCCATGTCCATGGCTTGTATAAAAATGGTGGTGGCCAGAGGGTACGGTGCACTGAGGTTCCCTCAGTGTATCGGGGTCCTGATGGGACTCACATCCCCATGACCTGTCAACCCCATGGAGACTGGCCCTACTATAGGCACAGAGGGTTCCACTCAGTAGTCTTGCAGGCAGTCATTGAGCACAAGGGGACTTACATCTATGTTAGTGCCAGCTGGATGGGTAGTATGTATGATGCACACATGTTCAGGAAGTCTGCACTGGGCATGCTGGTGGAGAGCAGGCATTTCGTGCCAGGAGTAGAGAACCTGCATCTGGGCACCCACCCCTGCTCATTGGGGACTCAGTATATCCACTCCTGCTGTGGCTGAGAAGGCCCTACACCAGGCACCTGGACTCCCACCCAGCCCACTTTCATCGGTGCCTCTGCCAGATCTGTGTCCTCGTTGAGTGGACCCTTGTGCACCTCAAAGGTTGCTGGTGCTCCCTCACTGCCCACCTTGAAGTGGCTGAGAGCATTCTCCCCCAGGTTATCATTGCAGCTTGTATACTTCACAATATTTTTGAGGCCCGGAGACAGTTGTTCTGGGAGGCCTGGGCAGAGGAGGTGTGCCAGGTGGAGGCAGTCTGGTGGTAGAAGCAAAAGCTGGGGTGGCAGCAGCAGCAGCAGCAGTGGTGGCAGGTCCCCGCCCCCAGTGAGGCCCCATGTGAGGCATACACCCACCAGTGGGGGTCAGGACACCGGGTGTGGGAAGCTCTGATGGACCACCTCATGAAGCACTCTCCCTTCAGCCCCACCTACCCTCTGCCCACGTCCAGCACCACTCTCAGACCAGGCACACATTGGGACAAAAAAGCTTTATACCCCACACAACATCCACCTTACATCTCTGCCCCCTCCCACTCAACACATAGTGTCCTCTTCCTCCTCCCTTCCCAGCACACAGAGCCCCCTCCCTCTTCCCCCTGCAACCAACAGTGCTCCACCCACCAACAATAAAAGCCCCACTTCCCAGTGTCAAAATTATGTACAAAAGTTTCAGTGTCTGTGAGTCCCAGAGTTGGGGGCCATTTGGTGGGGAAACATAGGGAGCAGAGCCCGGGGGTGGGCAGCCAGCATCCTGTCCTTGGGCTGTTCACCCAGTGGTTCAGCAGCTGTCGCAACCTCAGTGGGTGGCAGGCTCTTCCACGGGCAATGCTGGCTGGGGTACCTCTGCAGCAGGCAGTTCTCCCTCCAGCTATCTAAATCCAGAGCCAGCAAGGCCAGCATCCCATTATTGTATTGCTCCTGCCATCTCCAGCTCCACACCCATGTACAGCCAGGGTGAACAGTGGTCCTGGGTGCAGGTGAGTCGTGGTGGACCCATGTTGGGGGTTGAAACAGGGGCTCCTGCTGATGGGAAGTGACAGAGAACCTTCTCTTTGGCTCAGGAAGGGGCCTGTTTCAGGGTGGCAGATGGGTATCAGGGACCCTATGGGGCTAGAAATATGGGTTGGGCAGTGGGGGGTATGCATGTAACAGCTAGGCCCACACTAGAGTCCCAGGTCTGGCAGTCATCATCTCTCACCTCACCTCGACTGTGCGGGACTTACCACTTGTCTGGTGCTGGCATGGCTGGTGGCTTGGTGCAGGCCTCCCTGTTGGTGATAGCCCCTAGCTGTGCCCAGTGTCTGCAGCCTGTGGTGTGCAGTGGGCTGGTGCCTGGCCAAGGCCCCCAGCCCACGGAGGCGCTGACACTGCTGACTGCCAGCAGTGATATGGCCAGCTGCTCCTTGTGGCAGGGTCTGCATCTATGCAGTGGCCAAGGCAGCTGTTAGCCAGGGCTGGTCAAGCTGTTAGTGGATATAGCACCTGGGGAGCTAGGTGGGGTACAGTGCAGGGCATCTGAGGGCCCCTCCTTTGGTGCTGTGTCACCAGAGGGGTCAGGGCAGGGTGGGGTGGGGGCTTAGGCAGGCTACCACTGCTGGTGAAAACTGCAGGGTTGTGGCCTGGGTCCTAGGACACTAAAATCTTGGTCAACTGCCCCATAAAGGGCATGATCTTGTAGGCATGACCAAACTGATGATTTTGCTTTGTCATGGCCACCCACTGTGTCTGCAAGGCCTTTGACTTTTATGTCATTCTGCCATGTTGACTGGGGGTTCCCATCCTCCCTCATGCTGCCCAACAGGGCCTCACAAACTTGGGCTTTTGAGCACCTGCCCTGCTTGAACTGCCTCTGGACCTCTGCATTCACACAGAGTGCCATGAGTTCACCAACCTCTTCCTGGCTCCAGTTGGGACCTCAAGTGGACAGCATAGGCATATGCGCATAGGTGGGTCTGGGGAGGATGGGGAGGATGAGGATGACATGATGCAGCCTGTGCTGACTCTCTGGGCCCCCATGTGGCTGTCCCTGTGCTGCTGTCCCTGGGCAGCTGGCAGCAGTGCCCAGCATATGGGTACAGCAAGGGACTGGGAGCCACACAGCAGCGGCAATGCCCCACAGCACCGCAGGTACAGGGCAGGCTGCTGGGGGTAAGTAGCAAGGAGCTAGTGTTGATCCTGCTGCCCTATCCAGTACCAACATGGCCTGACAGGGGTGTCCTGGCAGCTGTGTGACCCAGCAGTGGCAAGGCAGGCAGAGGCAGCCTGTGGCCTGTCTAGGGAGGCACACAGGGCCTGCAGTGCTTCTCTGAAGTGTGCAGGCTCCCTCAAGCTCCTGTGACATGTGCCTCAGAGCCCCAGATGGCTGCAGACTTTTACAGCCTGCAGCTAGGGCCTGCCACAGAGCAACTCAGCCCTTGGGCAGGAGAGCATCCCAGCCAGGAACCCTGGGGCTGGGTTCAGGCTGGCCCCCTAGAGCCAGGTTATGTCTACATGTGTGTTACTAGGCATTAACTAATTGCAACTAAATTTGATACCTGCAAATTCAAGTATCAAATTTAGTTACAATTAGCCATTTTAACTGCACTGTAAGGGCACGCACGTATAGACACACACCTGTACCATGCAGTAAATTATGCTAATCCACAGTAACACATCTCATGTAAATGCACCCAGTAGTTCTAGTCTTCAATTTTGCAAATGGAGAGATTCAGATAGTTTTCCTTGGGTTCTTATCCTAAAAGAAGAAGTGTGGGAGGAGAGTAAAAGAACAGTTATGAATACTGTGGCTTTCTAATACTATGCATAGACCCCAAAACCCTTTGTTATAACACAGTTAAGGTTGCTTCATCATGGTGAGCATCTACACATGAAGCTACATCACCATAGCAATGTGTTATAGTGACATAGCATCTATGGGAAAAACACGTGACACCACAGCTATGTCACCATAGTGACATGCTCCCCCATTTAGCGCATCACTCTGGCAACATACTGCCTCAAAATAACTGTGCATGGTGTGCATGGCACAGTACCACCTGATACTGCATCATCAATTAGTACTAAAAGGAAGTACTAAATGACAGCACAGTAACAATGACGCCATAGAGGCCACATAAAGGCACATGTAGGCAATATATCCTATTTCCTGAAACTCAGGGAAATAGTACATAGAAAGAAATTCTGACTATCATATAGAATATTGTCAATAACTCATGATGCACACCCAGAACAGGATAAACTTCCACTCCAACCCACTACAAACCTAACATGCATAGAATTCACACTTCAATGCAAATAATAGACATAATTTTGGCGCTATAAGGAGAGGCATAGCACAATTTATTCATCACTGCTAAGAAAAAAAAGAAGGTTGAAGTTAGGCTTGTCTTATAAGGAATAGTACCCATTAGAACAGGCTATGATGCTAGAAAAGGTACTTTTTTTTTAATAGGCATCTTTTCCTTTTGAATCCTGGTTTCCTGTTTTAATTTGGTTATTGGAATTTAGGACATAAATGTAAAATTCTAGAGCACTCTAAGGTTGTTGACATAAGCCAATGCCAAAAAATCTTTGCACCTCAGTAATATTAAAGGTAACTTCAACCCTAATTGTGAAGTGTTTATTTATTAACAGTTCATATTTCTTCATTTATTTTGCTTCATTCTTAATACGTGCATCCACACTACTACCTGTGCCGTACTGGGTACATCTACAAGTGGTATTAGCATGGAGCAATAAACTCCAGCACATATCACATCAGAGTTTATTGCTCCTGGTTGCTGCTTTTGAGTATGTGCCCAGTGTCCCGGAGTTGGTTAACCAAGCTCACGGTGTCACGGTTGGGCGGCTGGGCGGTGGTAATTGGACACGGAACAGGCGGGATTTTCGGCATGGAGTTCTGAGGCATGGAAATGTAACGGTTTCAAACAAAGTGGGTTTATTTGACTTACGCTTTGAAGGCGTAGGTTGCGATGCTTTCTTCAGTTACAGTTTTGGAATGTGAACAAACAACAAAGGGATCTGTCGGCTCATGGGGTTCACCAGCAAGCCCTTGCTATCTAGCCCTGGACAGCTAGGGGCGGCTGCCTGCTGGCTAGTCCCAGAGCTGATCGACAGCTTATACAGGGATGAACGAATAACAAACAACAGCTGTAACTCATAGTGATGAGACGATGTTAGGGTCGAGAGTGTGACGCCAGTCCAATGGACACCGGGTGGTCGAAGGAAAAACCGAGGTTGAGAGCTGAGAGGTGAATTAGGGATGAGCCGGATCGTGGTCGATAATGGAAGCCGAGGTCAGTCAAATGCCAGGTAAGTAAAAGCTGGAAGCAATCGAAGTCGGGGTCAAAGCCAGTAAGTTCGGTAATCGGAATAATCAGTACACGAGGAAACAAAATCAAAGGTATGAATTCACTGTGTGAGATTGTGAGGAGAACTGGGGGATTGACTCCCAAATCGCTCTCTGCCTCGCAGTCCCTGCTGACAGCAGCCTCTGCTACAGATAGCGCACGGTCTCTCACCACTCTCTCACCAACGACGCCCACACAACCCACAAAAAGGTGGGGGTTTCACTCACTAATATAGCAGGCCCTTACCCAATCAGGCCGCTTGGCTGTTAGAATTTTCTAGCACGATTACGTCATGTGCTTTTTAACTGAGCATGTGTGAGTTAGAGCTCTGTGTTGTAACTAGGCATGCGCAGGGCTGAAAAGTAGGTCACTGGTGATTGACAGAGCTTCAGGTCACCCAGGGGGCACATACTGGGCATGCTGTGGAAATTTCCATGAGCCAGTGTTATCTGCGCATGATCAGACTTAACTCGTGTTGCCAGCACCTCTCTAGAATTTTGCTTGGACACCCAGGACCTCAGCACATTGAGATAGATCAGAGAAGTCCCGGCTGGCAGGGAACTGGGGGAGTCAGCCTGCCAGCTTGGGGCTATTCTGACCTGTTTCTGAATGCTGTGGAGGGGCTGGGTGGGACACAAGGATGCTTCAATGCAGGGCTGACCAGCAGGCAGCCCTTGCTGAAGCACCCCTGCCTGCCATGTCAGCATCTACACGTGCACTGTTGTGCACTTAAGAACTCCACCACAGGATAGTACTTATGTTTACAAGTATTAACCGGTGCCTGAGTTAGTTAGCTTCCTGCAGCCAAATAGGGCTGCACATGTAGATATTGAAACTTTAAGATGGAGCTAATTAGGCAGGTCCAAGTAAAAGTCTTGTGTAGATGCACCCACTGGGTACTTGTATTAACAAGTAATAAATAAATGAGCAGTAACTGGAGTTACTGTACAGTAGTGCTGGCAAACATCTTTTAAGTGATGCTACTGTACAGTAGTCTAAAATGCTGCACGGTCATGGATTAGCATTGTCTGTGCTGTGACACGCTACTGCACTGTATTATTAGGCTACTGCACAGTCATTATCTTGTGTAGACACACCCACTGAATAGCTACTGAAGTCATGTTTTAGAAGTGAAACTTTTTTTTTCCGAATACTCAGTTTGTAAAGTTTAGTACATTAAGTTATTTGAATGCCATGTTGAAAGAAGTCTCAGATTTTCCTAGAAGCAAAGTCAGTTTCTGACAAGAGACACAGTAAGAATTTATAGCACAAAAAGGATTAACAGCATAAAATAGCTTTTAATCACTATCCTCTTTTTTTCCCTCCTCCAGGGAATAGACTGAAGAGTCCTGACAACCAAATCTGGCACAAAAACTACTACATAAGGGCCCAAATTCTGGGGAGGTTTTATATGGTTGTTATATCTGGTGTTAAAAAATAAACTTATTATGTAGTGATCTCTTAAAGTCACTATTAAGTCACTTTTTTCTGACAATTGCTACAAGATGATACTTATTTTCTCTTAGCCAATGATATGTGGTGTTATCTTGCTAACTACCTTGACTTTTATGTTTATTAAGATAAGGCCTTTGCTGTGCTTTGTTAAATTGGATTCTGAACCAATGCAGAACTTAGCAATTTAAGTTCCAGAAGAAAGGAAATTGTGCCACAGAAGCAACTGACCTTTTCATTTCATAAAGGTGTCCTCTTTATGTGCATCTTTCAGGGAAGACCCACTCATAGATCCCTGTCCCATGTTACATTTAAGACATGATAAACCAGTTAATCATGTCTTAAATTGTATCCTGGCACATTAAAGCACTTAATGGCATCATAAAACAAGGAATAAGCCACAAAGTTATTCCACAAAAAATGTGTGATAACTGTGCCTGCTTGCAGATGTTAAAAAAACAAACCTGGCATTTTAAACTCAGTGAGTTCCTGCACCAAGCCCCTTGCATGCCTAAAAGAGGCAGCATGTTAGTTGGGCCTGGCTCGCCCAACATCTATAAAGATCAGGTGCTTTAGTGGGGATTTTTGGTACTTTTATCTAACAGCTGATTGAATCAGTTTGACCTCAAAGTGCCAAAAAGCCCAGCAGTAGTGCCTGATTAATACAGATGCTACAGAGCCAGACAGAAATAAAGAACTGCCGCTGCCAGTAAAGTGTGGTTTGGGTTTTGCTTTTTTTTTTAACATCTGCAAGCAGTCTTTGTGGCTGGTTCCTAGAATGCCGTTAATTGAATGCATGGCCAAGTACACCCCCATGGCTGGGAGTTCCATGAGCTGATGGGGCTCTCAGCTGCAGGGTTGTACCGTGATCCCCTGAACCTGCAGGTGATGGCCTGGAACTGCTATTTTATTTGACTTTGTCTTGTTGTTGATATTGAAGCTGCCATTGTCCCTTGTGGGACTGGTAGTTTGTGTATCTCACTTCCCCTTTTTTCAACATGCACTAGGCTGCCCAGTTGGATTATAACTCCTATCATGTAGCATGACAGTTCAACCAGAAGAACGACCATGGTGGATCACAGAAGATGTGCTCTGGCAAAGGGTATGGCCCACGGAGTTAATTGGACAATAGATGAAGATAATACACTAGGACCACTCAGGCAGTCAAAGGAGAATATGCAACTGACATAAAACAAAGTGTCTTAATTCAGTTCAAGAAACTGAAGGGTTTTGTTTTAGGATGAGCCAACATGCACCAAATATTTTGTTTTTGTTTCCATCTCAAAAAATGGATATTTTCTCTTAGAATTTTTTTGATTTTGCAAAGAGCTTACTATCCAGCAGTAAAATATTCTGTTGAAAAACATTTGAGAAAACTGTGGACAACAAGTTTAGTCGGCTGTTCTAACCAATATGACACAGGACTTTACAGAAATATTATATAAAAACTCATGTTTATGACATTTCCTGCTTTCAGTGGACCAAGTTAAGGCAGGGAGATTTTACAACTTTGGGTCACTTTTCGAAATATCTTAACATTTTGCAGTTAGATCAGAAAAGCTAAGATAAATGAATAAGTATCATGAGTGAGATTTTTTGTTTTGGTTCAGTTCAGCTTGTTTGGGGAGGAGGGGGTTTGCAATCATTTCTCTTCTTAGGAGAATAAATCCTGAGAATACAAGTTGTTTAAATAGTTCAGTTTCGGTATTTAGTGTATGCTGTACAAATTGTATATCATATTCAAATACACAAAAAAGAAATCATGTTCCTATTCCTAATGTGGATTAAAATAATTTTCAATTTTAGCCTCCAACTTTCCAGTTGTTTTCATTGCATCTGCTTTATGCATAAATATAGTGGTTTCATTGTTTATTTTGGCAGCACAAAATTAAGATAAAATTCTAGCCTTTTAATTGTAAAAATATAAGCGATAATAGAGCAGATTTTAAAATGATGTAACATTAGGAAGCTGTGACAGTGTACAACAGCAGAAGATCTCTCCAAAAGTCAGTGTAACACCCAAGTGTATATATATATATATATATATATATATATATATAT
>NW_017729025.1:68947090-68969439 GCF_001723915.1 Gavialis gangeticus
ATATATATATATATATATATATATATATATATATGTAATTGGATGTGTGTGTATAAACTGAACTGCTGTTTCGAAATGAAATGAAATTTGAAACAGAAAGCTGTTCCACTGAAACCTCGAAACTCAAGGCGAAACAGAATGGTGCCTTTTCTCACAGCCTTAATATATATGTGTATACAGCAGTATAGCAACTGAAGATCACTTCAAAGATCACTGTAACATCCAACTCTCTCTCTCGCTAGATATAAATATACACACACATATATATTAGGGCTGTGAGAAAAGGCACCGTTCTGTTTCGCCCTGAGTTTCGAGGTATCAGTGGAATGGCTTTCTGTTTCAAATTTCATTTCATTTCATTTTGAAAGAGCTGTTCTGTTTTCCTTCATGGAAATAGTGAGGCTGTTTCAATGGTGTTTCACTAGATCGGACTGGGGGTGGGGAGTCAGCTGGGTTGACTTCCTATCCCCTGTACTAGATTGGGTCAGTGCTAGATGGAAATGGTAAACATTGATAAAACTGGCACCAGGAGTGGCTTGCAGAATGAGGGGGCAGTGAGGGGAGCCTGGCTGATCAACAGAGGGCTGTAGCATGGGGCTAGGGGGCTAACAATAGCCTGGTGCTAGGGAGGTGAGTACAAAAAGTGCAGCCCTGGGATTGGGGCCAGCAGCTGGTGTTTTCCAGCTCTGGGGATGTGCTATGAACTGTACAGAAGTTTGAATCACTAGTCTAACTTAGATCAATCTGATTTGGGTGCATATTGATCCAGGTCTATCTTAGACCAGGTTCCACCATTTCTATACAGGTCTATGCATGTCAAATTTCTGTACAGTTCTCACTTAGATCCACCTAACAAGGGATCTAAATGTAAGGTCCGCACTTAGGTGAACAAAGTTAGATAGGGTGGCCATTGTTAACATGATTTAACCCCCAATTCCTCGAACATCTGTACTTAGCCATGATGAATGCACAGACTTTTTGCTGCTTCAGTGATTCTTTACTTTTGGAAGAAAATAGCAGTTGAGAATTCTTACACATAAAAATCGTTAGAACTTCCTTTGCAAGTTTTTTAAAAGACAGTATTACTTTTTGAGAGGCATTATGATAGTAGAGAATACATGCTTCCAATCATGCCAACCAGAATTTATTTTCTTTGATTTAATACTATAGCTTTAGGCGTGCAGTTTAGCAGACAGAACTAGTTTTTGATAGCTCACTAAGGCTGCAATAGCACCGGAGGGTTACGGAGGGGGGGTAATGTAATTTTTACAGAAAAGAAATGGGAGGGGGAAGAAAAGAACATCCACCAAATGAGGACATATCCACCTGCAAGACTAAATTTAATTGTGAAGAGAACACTGAGAAATGTGACATTTATATGAAAATCTGAAACTGTTGCCTACATGGTGTGTTATAACAGTGGTAAATATGGTGAAAACCTGGATATGTTTAACAAAGACCAATTTGATCAGCATCTTTACATATTGCCAAAAGACTATTACGTCTGTACTTATACATAACTGGATGCTGTCAAAACAGCTATAAATTTTGCAACTCAAATTGAAAATGATTGCGATCCATGTTACAAAATGGGACTATGATGGATTCCTTCCTTTCGATATTCGAATTTGATATACTGTCTATAGTCCCAAAAACTAATCCCTTAACTATTTAAAGAACTTTGATTCATAGTACTTATTGCTCTAAAGAGAGAAATGAATGCAAGGAACTAATTTATCAAACTTATACATATAACTTTGTCTGATCCAGTGATGTGCTAACCATAAAATCACTAGGCTTTCAGAGAAGCAACCGAAACACTACCCTATGCAGAACTACATTTAAAATGAGAAAGTAAGGACCAAAGAGAAGAGCTAAAGCAGTAGATTAAAAATTTATGTCACAGAGAGGAAATAATGGGAAAGGTCTTGAGTTACAGCTGAGAACAGCACAGCTCCAGGGAAAAAGAGAATGGGTTGGACAAAAATACTTTGTACCTTCACTGATCCTCATCCATCTGAGTATTTCCTAAAGGCTACTCTGTATTAGCACTATTTGCAAATGAATTCATTTGTACTTTATTGCAAGTTTATATCACATTCTTTAAGTCAATGCAAAAATCTCCACTCATTTTACTGCTCCTGAATCTGGATCAGAAACAGTAAATTTTAGGTACATGTCAGAGATTTTTCACTGAAAGCAAACTGAATTTATAACATCCTTAAATTTACAAACTTGTAGGAGTGCTCACATTAGAAACCTGATTTTAAGGGTTTCGCTCATCTAATCAAGGAAAGAAAAATACCATTTTCTTTGTGACTTACACTTAATGAATAATTTACTCTGGATTAATTGCAACACTGAATTCAGACCATTCTCTCTGGAGTCACAAAAATCACAGACGTACTATATTGCCTTGCCCCCTGCACTGACAATTGAAAGGCTACATGACACATGTTCCAGGGGATCTGCAAACTACACTTTGGGAAAGTGCATGTTGGAAGTGGCTTGGTTTGAGTCTCCTGCCATTTTTTTTTCAAACAGAAATTCTGAACAGTTTCTAGGTGCAGCTGTCATTGCTGTCAGGATTGCTTGAGCCACCACTGTGATAACTTGAACCACCTCCACCACTGCATGATTCACTATGCTGTTTGATCTTGGGAAACCCTGATGCCATGGTATGACTTCAAAGATGCTGCTGTAGCTGTATCTCTGAAAAGCTATAATCTGCTGCATCTCTTATATAAAAAGTAGTGAAATTCATTAACTCTTAAATAAGGTAAAGATACCCCTTGCTACATTCAGAAGATGATTTGAGACTTTTTTGACCCAGACACTGGATCAGCATACTTTTCAGCTCCCCCAGACATAAATAGAGTATAAGCATTGTCTCTATTTTTGGTCTCTAGGTGCACTACTTCAACATAAAATCTCAATCAGAGACTCACTCATTTGTTAGAAGTGGGAATCCATTTGCAGTTATTCCATGCCTGAAATGAGTACAAGATTTTCTCTAAGATTTTCCAGTAGCTTAAGAATACACTCCAATTTTGGCTATTTTGGTTAAGATGCAGGGTTGGCAGGGGGAATTTCTAAAAGCAATCCTTCTACTTTTAGTCAACACAAGAAATATACAGATCTATGCAAAATAAGAAACAACTGTATGGAATCCCCTGGTTCTCTTTCTTTGTCCAATCTTGTAGAATGATTTGATTTGTACCTTCAGAAATTCCCAAGTACTTTTTCAGTGTTCCTGTACTGGTCAGTGAGAACAGGATATCAAAACCTGTCTGTCTGTCTTCTCAACCCACCTTGGTCCACATAGTTTGGTTCCTCCCAAGACTTGCACATTACTTCATCTTTGCAAGATGTTGGATCTCACCCTTGAAACAAGGGCCAATAAAATCGTATGCAGAATTCTGTGTTGACTCTTTACTAGAGTTTACCTTCATTCTTAATTCTATAGTGCATAAAGGGGTTTGTAAAGGGACCTAGTTTGCAGCATTAACATGAGGTAAATTAAGGTGAAAATTCACAGCTTGTTAACTAGTCCCTGGTAATATCTATATGCACATTTTACAATGTAGTAAATGTGAAGTAACTCACCTTATTGTATTGAGAGGCAAGCTATCTCCAACTTGTCATGGGGTAAAAGTTTTCATGTGGGTAGTTACCCAGAATAGCTGATGTACTATAAATAAATATATAAACTTACCTCCTGGGAACTGTCTGTATAGCAATAACCTCACTATATAACAGCCTCATTCTGTGGGAAGTATTTTTTCTTTGTCTTTGAGTCACCTACTGCTAGAGAAGTATGTAGCTTTAAAGAAGAGATCTACTGGTGGGTATGAGTGGTGTTCTGTCCTTACTGTGGCTGATGTTCTTAGGTGTTGATGGGTAAGAATCCTGAATTAGTTAATTTAATTTGAGAAAGACTGGCTGAAGCATCAGTTGTGAATAGTCAATGGCAAAAATATGCACTGGGTGCTTAGTCAAATGAAGAAGGGACCATAGGATGCCTTTCAGGTGCAGTGAAAGAAAGTGCTAGAAAGAATGAAAAGCTGAATGAAGACTGCGGTTGATGGTAATGTTCCTATTAATTCTCATTGTTGCATATATCCCTCTTGCTGCAAAAGCATAATTGGATGCAGTCAGAAAAAGGGATAAAGAGCTGCATATACTAAAACACACACATACAACAACTAAGCCTGTCTGTAACTGAAGAAGCAGAGAACACTGAGTAAACAGTTGAAAAATGATAGCCAAGTGTTGTAGGGACAGTAATGGAGTTGCTAATGAATGACAAGTGCAAAGAGCACACGGAGAAGTAGCATTTAAGGTTATCATTTGTTACCCTTTACTGTAGAGTACCTCCGGTTTCTCATTCTGTCTATTATTGTTTCAGCAGGATAGTGGTACTCCATCTTACTAATACTTTTATGATGGGAGTTGGGAGGAAAAGCTATTCTATACTATGTAATAAAATATATAAATTTACAGAAATCCTAATATTGGGAAGGGAGAGCAAAAGGCTACTAAATATTTTCTGGAAGAGAAAAGCATAACAGGTATTTTTTGGCTGGACTGCTTTACTTCGCATTAATAAAATAAACACAGAATGAACAAATATGAAGTCTTCAATAAACAGAATAGTTCAGACTTCTGTGATAAGTAGAATTGTGTGAAATATGGCAATGTTTTTAATTTAACGTTTGGGGTTAACAATCGTCTCTTTCTCTTCAAGAAGTTTTTCTTTTCTAGTTCTGCCTGTTCTCTGGTTCATATTTTGAATGTTTCTTTTTTCCCTTGAAAATGTTATTTTCCCTTTATATTTTGTTCTACTTTTATTTTCTCTTCCCTTCAGCTAGCCTCTCCCTTTTTTGATAATATTTTTTTCTGAATTATTTCATTACTCTTTACCGTGTCTCATCAATTATCTCTTCACTATTTTCATCATTTAAAAAAGAATTTATTATGTATTTTCCCATTCTCTTTTTTCCACTAGTTTACATACTCTTCCCCATTCTCCTTTTTCTTCTTCCTATATTTTTTCTATTATCTTAAAAATATTTTTTTATATTCATTCCTCTGTGAGCTCCATTCCTATGAGATCATGCATGTATTCATTCATCTATTCTATAGAAGAAGCAAAGGCCCTTCTTTTGCACCATCTTTTGTGAAGAAGTATCATTCAGTGCAGCATATGATCATTCTTTTCTCAGGAAAATCCCTACTTAGGGAACAATTGAACATCTTCACCCAGTTCCATAATGCATGTCAATACTGAGGTAAGGGATGTACTGAAGAAATTGTTCCATTTTTCATGGATGAAAGGAAGAGTCTGATATTTGATGTTTATCACTATCTATGGGGAGCATAAGGTATGGGGAAGGTCTAGAAGAGCCATAATTCCTGAAATCAGCAGGAGAGGAAGAAAAGGAACTCTTTTGGCTTTTGGGGGAGTTTGAGGGGAAAAGCAGAACTGTGATATCATGCTCCCTGTCTTTCTATACCCCCTGTTTGAAATGGTAAGCCAATGCTCCACTGTACCATAAATGATTAGGTAAATCAATATCTAAGCATAATTTTTTTGCCTGCATTATGAAAGACATATAAAGGTCTTGAAGGCCAAATTTACCCATGTGGTTTGAAAGTCTCAAACAATGAACATGCATTTTTTCATCTGTCTAATCTCTGTCACCATAATCTATTAGGCTGGGGCATTTGCTTAGTATACTAGCTGTTCTGAATCCAGTTCTTAAGCATTGAACCCTACAAATTGACTTCATAGAGAATGTGAGCAGTAACTCAGGGCCCTGACACACATTACAGTTAAGATGTGATTGCCCAATTAATCAGGGCTTAAGTTGTTACCTGGTCACGTGTTGATGCAATTAATGATGTGATAAAACAAAGAATAAGCCACAAAGTTATTACACAAAAATATATAATAACTTTGTGGTTGTTTGCTATCACACCAGTAATTGAATGTGCGGCCAGGCTGGGACCCCAAGCCTAGGGTGCACCCTTGCAACTGGGAGCCTCTTCTGTTGATCAGAAGTACATCATAAGCCAACATGGCTAGGAGCCTTGATTAGCTGATGAGGCTCCCAGCCACAGAAGTGCATGGTACATCCTGGCAGCTGGGAAGCTCATTAGATGATGGCTCCCAACTGTGGGGGTGCTTGATTCAATTGACAGGGCTCCAAGCCAAGGGAGCCTGCAACTTGGTGGTGCAGGGGAAGCCCAGGATAGTGATCCCTGGCTCTCCCTGCCCAGCAATAAGATATGATAGTATCTGATGCTTGATCCCACAATCATGCCTCCTGCCATGCATGTGTCATGGTAGGACGACCAATTGTGGGGACTGCACATCAGAACCCATGGTGCCTTTCCTTGCATGTCTTCCAGGTGCCACAGGCTTGGGAATTCCACTTCTGGTACTCAGCACCTAAAAGTTAGGTTTAGTGACATTGAGTGTTGCTATACATAAGCCCTTTGTGGTTCTGGGCAAAAATTACTTGCTTAAAGGAAACACATAACAGAGCTAGGAAACAAATCTAGATTGTGTAAGTCTCTGTTCAATGCCTGAACCATATATAGAGAGACTTAAATACTCTGGAATCATTCAAAGTTAAATAAAGATAAATGGTGTTATGAAAATGAAGGATTTAAAAAGTAAAATAAACATTTTTTATGGTTCCAACTCAGAATAATTTCCTGTTTTGTTTGGCGAGGCATTTCAAAATGTAAGCATTTCATTACAAATTAAACTGATTTTTTAAAGTTCTGGAATTTAATGTGGAACAGAAACTCCAGTTCCTAATCAGCTTTACTCTTAATCCTGCCTTCAGGTAGATGAGTAAGAGTTTAAAAAAGCCTAACTGATTTAGGACTCTAACTCATTGACTTTGAATGAGACTTGGACTTATCAGTTCATAAGTCCCTTGAAAATGTGATTTAAAGGCCCTTGACATTTTTTCCCCAAATCTTTAATTCAGTACCCTACTTCAATTTAAACAAGAAAGAAAGTATACCACACACAAATCTAAAGCACAGATACATAGCAGGATAGCTAGCTACCTCACACTCAGTATCCCATTATCTAATTATTATGACACATTCTAAGTTGTTAATGTATCCTCTTATCCAAGGTCCTCTAAAGTCAATAGAGAGACTTATATTTATTTGAATGGGCATATTTATGATATAAGACACATATCATGGGCTAAGTTGCATGAAAAAACTTTTTAATTAGCACTTTGACATAAATTCTGAATAAAAAACTAACTAGCTAAATAATTTACATTGAAGAAATGTAATAAGGCCTATGTCAATGCTCTTGACAATGACAGCCCATGTTGCCTTAAGATGCTGACTGTGCAAAAGCTCATTACTACTGTACAGTAGCTCATTACTCCTGCACAGTAGCATTGTGTGGCATGAAGTGTGACATGATGCTACTGTGCAGTAGTAGCAAGCTACTGCATAGTAGTAACGAGCTATTGGGCAGTCTGCATCACCAAAAAGCCATTCAGGAATGCTACTATGCAGGAACTCTGGAACTGTGCAGTCATTTAGTACTTGTCTGCAAGTACTAAATGACTTTACAGTAACAACTGCACAGACAGTGTCTCGTGTAGATGCGGCCACTGTGTAGCATTATAAAACATAATGTGGGGCACACATTATCCTTGCATATTGTGCATAAAGAACAGGAAGATAACACAAGCAGGGGAAAACCTTGAATGTGGAATTAAATCTATGAGCCATATGACTTTGAACCATTCTTTTAGAAGTTAAGGAAAGAAAATGTTGTTGCTGTACTTCAGGATTTGGTGTTAATACTTAGAAAAAAAACATTAATTCAGAAACAAAACACAAAAGACTAAATCAGTCTTAAAATTCAGATAGATCAAGTGATCTCTAGAGTATCTTGGAAACATGTATTCCAGCTGATACAAACAAATTAGTGATTTGAGGATTGGGAGTTTTATGAGTCTATTCTGAGGAGCTTATATGATGATAATTCCCATCCCCCTCACCTCTTCAAAAAGCATCTAGAGTGTGGAAACAGTCTGATTCTCTTCTTGGCTGGCTGGATAGCCACAGTTATGGTTAGATTTTATACTGTACACAAGTCATAATACAGACTATGAGGAATGGAGCTGCACTGCCCTTTGGAGAATAATCAGAGTAACTGTCCCTGCAGAACCACAATCTGAAGGCTACTTTGTATTTGGGACGTTCACTCCATATGCCATACATTACAATTCTACTGACCCTTCATTCAGTACACTGGTGCTGTTTTGTGGGACGTATTTCAAAGGAAAGGACTATGCCTCTTTCCTAATCCTTCATATTATCCTTAAGAGAAGGAAAAAAAGGCAAAGAACCAATTCTTACAGGGACTTCCAGTTTGTTCAGAATTTTCATGGACTGTACAAGAAAGAAGGGATTTTTTTGAATGAGAGTCTCCTGTTTATGCATGCCTGAAGAAAGAAATTAACCACCGCCTTCCTGTTAAAATTAGTCTCATTCCTATTATAGCTTTCCTTCTTGAATAAATCCCTGGGAACAACCTGGATAAGATGCTTCAAGTAGCTTAATTGACTTGATATGATGAATTATGTGATTATATCATATCTGGCCACCCCTAAATATATTTATGTGAATAAAAAAGCATGCAGTATCCATTCTGCACAGAGAATGCCCTACACCTCAGGATCAGCTTTTTGTGAATCCAGTCATATCTCTTGCCATCAGATGACAAAGACTTTAATCCAAAAAAGATTAATGTATCATTTTAAAAGATGGGAGACATGAGGAATGGCCTCATTTCAAAACTATTTGGTAACCATTTGAAATTCTGAAAAGATTAAAATAATAAAAAAGCTCATGGAAACACGCTTTTTACAGTTTAGGTATTACATACTGCAGAATAATAAGGAAGCTCCGAGTTAAAATGCCTGAAGTGCTAAAAATTACATTAATAATCAGATGAAGAAAATAAGTTTAACACATATATTAAGCTTAAAACTCCAGTCTACATAACAGAAAATCTATAGGAAAATGGAATGGAAAAGGAGATGTAAAAATTGTATTACGAGAATTGGAAGGGAACTAGAGGAGTAGGGAACCTTCTCATGTATGTTCAGTTTATTTGTCGATGTAAACTTTTAAAACCTTGCCTCTCACTGTGGTATCTGAGCTCTTTATCTGACAAAGGAAAGGGACTGTTCCAGAATCAAGAGTTCCAATGGTTTAAGAGGAACCATTTATTAAAATATTATTTTGACACTTCAGCCCAAATGCTTTGATAAATTGTATTAATTGGAAACTGATAGATAACTACAGTCCAAGTAAGGGGACTGTTTGGTACATCTACTTTTCATTTAGTCATAGTGGAAAGTCAGAGTCAAAGATCTGCCCAAGCTTAGAAACCCAACAGGCCAAGAATATCATAGAATCATAGAAGTAGGGTCGGAAGGGACCTCATAGATTTTCAAGTCCGACCCCCTGCCAGGGTAGGAGAAAAAAAAAACTGGGCTCAAATGATCCCAGCTAGGTAGGCATCAAGCCTCCTCTTAAAGACCCCCAGGGTAGGAGCCAGCACCACTTCCCTTGGAATTTGGTTCCAGCTCCTAGCCGCCCCAACTGTGAAGTAGTTTTTACGGATGTCTAATCTAAACCTACTCTCCAACAACTTGTGGCCATTATTCCTTATTATGCCAGGGGGCGATAGGGGAAACAAGGTCTCTCCCAAACCCTCTGGTTCCCCCTAGTGAGTTTATAGACTGTCACCAGGTCCTCCCTCAGCCTTATCTTGTGAAGGCTGAACAGGTTCAGGTACCGCAGTCTCTCACTAGGGTCTGCCCTGTTGTCCCCGGATCATGCGGGTGGCCCTCCTCTGGACCCTCTCAATGTTGTCCACATCCCTCCTGAAGTGAGGCGCACAGAACTGGACACAGTACTCCAGCTGTGGCCTGACCAATGTTGCATAGAGGGGGAGGATCACCTCCTTGGCCCTGCTAGAGATGCACCCACCTGTGGATGCATGACAAGGAGCGGTTAACCCTGCCAGCCGTGACCTCACGTTGTTGGCCCATGTTCATCTTGGAGTCAGTTCTGTAGCCAACAGCACACAAAGAAGCACTGTAATATCCAGCTCCCTTTGATTCCTTAGCCAGAATGACCAGGGTTTAGATTGTCCTGATGGAGTTTAAGATGATCTAAATGGCTGTGTGCGGGAGCATTCACAAGTTTCCCTAACAATGGCATGCCTGATTTAAAGTTAATTTTCATCAAACAGGATCTAACTTTAGATTGTCATGAGTTAATCGAACCTAAAATGGGTTAACCCAAACTAATGAACACTTTCACATGTTCCCAACACAATCCCAGGGCTGGAAAAGCCTAGCCATTCACCACCATCCCAGGGCTGTGCTATTTTTACCCCCTGACACTAACCAAACTATTTCCTTCTCCCTTCCCTCATCAACTACTCATGCCAGACAGGGCAGCCCCTCCAGAGACCCACCAAGCCTTCCCTAGACCCACCAGCCTCCTTTCCCACAAATCACTTGTCTCCAGCTGCCCACAACTGCTCCTGGGAAGCAGGGAACACTTGAATGTGGCAATCCCAATTTAGGTTTAGGCAGCTTAAACTAAGCAGTGTAAAACTGAGCTGCCTAAACCAAAGCTAGGTACCACACAAGCTTGTTTGCATCTATAGGTACTCTTAGCTTGTCTTAGTTACTCTGTCACAAAATCTTCATACCTGAAAAAAAATCTGAAATCATATTTAAAAAGTAATGGGCCTGATCTACTACTAACCACTCAAGGGATAATTCTGCCACCACTGATTATATTTGGCACTCTATTCTGTATTCCAACAAATTTACATGTATCACAGTATAATATTTGGCTCATTTTGTATGTATTATACATAGAAGGTGACTAAAAGAAGCCTTAGAAACCCTTTAAAGACTATCACCATATTATTGCTTGGTGCTATGGTTTATATCAGATCATTATCTTTTAAGTGCATATGGAAATTTGCAAATGATAATTAAAGCACTTGCTTTCAAATGCAAAGCTATTGCTTATTGACCTTTTTGGATAATGGGTTTTTGATCCTCCCCCATATGGCAGCATAATGACTCACACTAGGTTATAACTGTATTACTATTGTACCAGCACAGACATTGTTAATGATGATTAACTTTACTTCTGACACCAGGCCCTAGATTGTATTTTGCTTAAAGGTATTTTACATTATATTTATGTAAATAAATGTAGTGTGTACGAAGCATTTTTTCAACTTACAGGAATTTTAAATCTTATTCCACCTTCACAGCTACACTTGTCCTTCTGAGCATGCTCATAAAGGATGGACCATGGTAGCTTATGCTCTGTGACAATCCTATTCTCTCATGGGTAGGTGCATAAACACATAACTCTGAAACATTGATTGGGGCCACAATAGATGTTTCTAAGCATTTCTAAGCATCATCAGAAAGACAAGTCTAGCCACAGATAAAAATAAGATCTAAAATCAACATATATGACAAACATTTTTCTTACATAGTTGCATTCAGATGCACAGTAACACTTGCATACTATTAAATGAGACAGGACAAAAAAAGCAAATTTCGACTCAAGGAACTGATGGACACAATCCCCTGGGATGCCAGTCTGAGGGGGAAAGGAGTCCAGAAAAGCTGGTTGTACTTTAAAAAAACTTTACTAAGCGTGCAGAAATGTACCAATCTGATGCACAGGAAGCCTAGCAAGTATGGTAGAAGACCAGCATGGCTTAGCAGGGAACTCTTAAGTAAACTAAAACACAAAAAGGAAACTTACAAGAAGCAGAAACTTAGACAAACAACTAGGGAGGAGTATAAGAGTATTACTTGAGCATGCAAGGATAAAATCAGGAAAATGAAAGCACAGCTGGAGTTGCAGCTAACAAGGGGTGTGAAGGGTGACAAGAAGGGCTTTTACAAGAATGTCAGTAACAAGCTAAGGAAGTACAGGTTGGAGGAATGGACTGCAAGGTGGATAGAAAACTGGCTGGATCATCAGGCTCAAAGGGTAATAATCAATGATTCAATGCCTAGTTGGCAGCCGGTCTCAAGTGGAATGGCCCGGGGATCAGTGCTGGGCTGATTTTGTTCAGTATCTCCATCAACAACCTGGATTATGGGATGGAGGGCATCCTCAGCAAGTTTGAAGATGACACAAATCTAGGGGGAGCAGTAGGTAGACTGGAGAGTAGGGCTAGGATTCAGAGAGTCCTTGACAAATTGGAGGGTTGAACCAAAATAAATCTCATGAAGCTCAGTAAGGACAAGTGCATCTATGATGGAACAATGTCATGTGTCAGTACAGCCTGCAGACTGAATAGGTAAGCACCAGCTCTGTAGAAAAGACCTGGGAGGGTTACAGTGGGCAATAAACTATGTATGAGCCAACACTGTGCCCTTGTTGCCAAGAAGCATACTGGACTGCATTTAGTAGAAGATTTTTCTCCTCTATTCAGTACTGGTGAACTCACATCTGGGGTACTTTGTCTAGTTTTGGTCCCCCCACTACAGAAAGGATATGGACGAATTGGAAAGAATCCAGGGGAGGGCAACAAAAATGTTTAAAGGGCTGGGGCACATGACTTCTGAGGAGAGGTTGAGGGAACTGGTCTTATTTAATCTAGATAACAGGAGATGGCTTATTTTGTCTGGAGAAGACAAGACTGAGAGGGGATTTAATAACAGCCTTCAGCAAGCCAAAGGGTGCTTACAAGGCAGATGGAGCTAGACTGTTTTCAGTTGTGGCAGATAACAGAACAAAGAACAATGGTCTCAAGTTTCAGCACGGGAAAAACTTCCATACTAGGAGGATAGCAACAGGAAACAAGATTTCCAGGGAGGTTGTGGAATCTCCATCCTTATAGGTTTTTGAGACCTGGGTAGACAAAGCCTTGGCTGGCATGATGTAGTTGGGGATGGTCTGGCTTTGAGCAGGGGCTTGGACTAGATCAGCATTTCTCAACCCGTGGGTTGCAGCCCAAAAGTGGGTCACCAGAATATGTGTAAGTGTCATTTAAAAATGGATTAACAAACTTTAAAAATGGATTCTCCTTTAAAGCTGAAAAATGTGGGAAACCATAGGTTTTCCCTTGCAGGCTAGCAAAATCACAGCCTGCGAGGGGCTGCTTGAGGCCCCCCCATGGCCCAACACACCCCTTTCCCCACATACCTACACCTGCCCCACACAATGGGGGCTGACGCTTGGGGGCAGAGGGCAGTGGGTCAGGAGTGAGGGGCACTGGCAGGGCCAGGAGTCTGTTTTCTACTTTACTGGGGTGGGACTGGCCATAATTGTTTACAAATGGGTCCTGGTACAAAAAAGTTTGAGAACTACTAAATTAGATGACCTGCTGAGATCCCTTCCAATCCTAATTTCCTATGATTCTCTCCCTAAGAGAAAAGAAAATTTAAGCCATTTTGTTTTAGCTCTTTACATAGGTGTGCAATGGTTTTGTATAGAGTTAAGCTATTAGAGCTTTTGCTGCTGCTGCTGTTTGTTTGTCTGTCCTTTTAGATAAAAATGTTAACTGTGAAGAATAAATATTTACTAGAAAAAAATTCATAGGCAGGGTGCAGCAGAGTTCAGATGGAAGGCACAGGGCTTTTTTTATTTCGTTTTCTTTTTTTTTCCCAATGCCAGACCCATCCTTTTTTACCCACACCTAGGGAAATCACCCTTTCAAAGGATAAGACAGTAAATCTCTAAATCTCCATATTTACTCAAGTCCTGTGTCTCTTCAGGGTAGAAGCTGCCAAGTCTATAGATTTGCAATGTTTTTATGATAATGATTTCCTCAAAGGGATAACTCAAGATGAAAAGATAAATTAATTTATCCTCTTCTATCCACTAGCTAAAGTTTAGACTATACTCTAAAAGCTGAATGCAGTGCACATATGTTGTATAATTCATTGCCAGTAATTAAAATTTAAATTCAAACTATAGAGAACTGGGCTATTTGAACTGGGCCAAAAAAGACTGGGTGCATTGCAAAAAGGGGGTCTTCTGATCCTTTAGGACAGGGCTGTACAACTTCTAAGTGGCTTGGGGATAAATACCCTGTAGACCATACCAGGGTGCGTCATAGACCATCTAGGCCGCACACCATGTAGAGGGTCCCCACTCCAAGGCTGCACCACACACTATAAACCCACCCACTGCATCACACGCTTGTTCCCTTCCCACAGCTGCTGCATCACATGCCTGCCTGGCCCCAGACTCACCTTCAGTTCCTTCAGCTACACCAAGCTGCACTACCCTGTTCCCAGAAGATGGGGAACCCAGAGACTGGCTGCTCTTGCGGCAAGAGCTAAAGGGGTAGAGGAGAAATTCCCAGAAGCCCCGACAAGAAGGTCAGAGGCAAGAACTACTTTCTAACCTGCTGAGCTGACGAGGAGCTGCATTCTTTGAGGTTAGGGCTAAGATGCAGGGGTATGGTAAAATTATCACTGTGACAGTGTCTTGTTTATTCTTATATCTTTGTCACAACAAATGCAAATGGGTACTAATTCCTTATACTTGCCCTTGTTCTTATAATAATTTTTTGTTATCTTTTATAACTTATTGTCAAGGATAAGTGTGGCTTCAGAGTATTTGCTCTTACAGACAGTCTCTTCTATTGAAAAGGTGCAGGAGGAGATCTTTAATTTCTGAATGCATGATCCGACAAGGGTGTGATGCTTCTAGCTGGCAACATTCCTTCTGCTATGAGCTGGTAAAAGCTAGATGAGGCAGGGAAAGCTGAGGTCCATTTGCCTTTGTAGCATCTCTGTCTGTTCATAGTGGTTAAGCAGAAAACAGCAGAGAGGGTTTGGGAGCTGAATGGCACCCCTGAAAGTGTGAGAACACTGGGAATACTTATCAAATGCATATTTGAATAAATCCAAGGTCAGGGTCTGTCACAGTAATAATGCTGCTTATGGATGAACTACTGCTGAGCACAGAGCTCCACCCCTCTATTGTATTAGTTGTATTTTTTCCTTTAATTTAATTGTGGGTAATATATATATTTTGATTTGTAGGATGGGGGATTTTTATGATGGTTTGGGATTAGCTGACTATGCTATTGTTAAGTTTGATTTTAGTTCTATGTCATACGATGCGTTCAGTAGGCCCTTATGTTTTAAGTATTATGGAAAAATGCATATAGGTGCTAGAAACAGTCATAAGTAATGGTTAATGGTAGCATTGCAACATCACTGAACCAATGCTTCAGGTTACTAAATTAATGTGTATAATTTCTCACTGAATATAGTTACAGGTATATAATCCCATTTTAAATGGATTAAACTTGGTTGGTTTTGATGTCCCCTCAACTAGTAGAATCTGATTTACCCCTTTTTGTTTTGTTGATCTATTCTGTTCTGTTATTCTGAACACTGCAGTATTTGAGTACTTTCCACCAATGTAAAATGGAAAGTTGTAAACTAGTAAGAAACAAGCTAAAGACAAAGAGATGATAAGTGAGTAGTCAGTGATCAGAAGATATATTTTACCATCTATCTTAGGATGTTGTTACAGGTTGCAGTTCATACATGCCAAGTCAAAGGAATGTCAGGTTGTACTAAAGTTGCATGTACTTTAAGCTTTTGCACATTAAGGGTTAATACTTTTTGGGTGCGTCTACATGAGATGCAACTGCACAGTCATTGTTGTACATTTATTTAGTACTTGCGTTAGCAAGTACTAAATACATGTGCAGTAACTTGAGGTACAGCATAGTAGCACTGGCAAATGCCTTTGAGGTGACGTTACTGGGCAGTAGCTTAATAATACTGCACAGTAGCATATTAGCACTGTGCATGCTGTGATATACTACTATGCAGTATTTTTCAGCTACTGTAAAGTCAACATCTTGTGTAGACGTGTCCTCTCTAACATGAACAGCTCTGATTTGCCACTAGAGGGCTGGCAGGAAGGGGCATTCAGATATCAAGTCTGCCCTTCAGGTGCCTGGCTCTCTGGCTGTCCAGTGGCTCCCTGCTTACTCCCTCTCCCCTGCAGCTCCCTACTCACCTGCCCAGGCTTCCCCAGGTTTCTGTTAGTCCAGGGCAGTAGAGTTCTGTATGACAGATTGTCCATGTGGAGGGAGCTGAAAGAGGTGCATCCTTGGATACCAGAGGATCACAAATTGCTGGTACTGGCCCCATGGAGCAAATTGATGTTACTGCAACATGATTTGCCTTATACCAGGTGGAAATAATTCTCACCTAAAGAGGAGTATCTCTGAGATGCCTAGAAGGCACTTAGCTCATCTTTTTCTGCATTAATGCATGGACACTCCTGTCTTAAGAGTACTTAACATGTGGAAAGGCGAAGTCTAACAACCCCCTTGTTATGTTCAATTATTATAGTTCAGTATAAGCTCATTATAAGGAACCTTGTTAACTCCCCACTCCCTTAAACAAGCCCAGCATCAGGAACCATTTTTTTCCTTATTGCATTATAGTGAACACCTTCTTTTAAACAATTTTTCTCCGTGTCCTGTAGTGGAATTTGTCACAATACAGCTACACTGTATTTGAACACCTTGCACTTTTTCAGTGTGCTTATTCTCACAATGTTCCTGTGAGCTAGAAATGCACTTTTATTTCCATTGTACTGATAATGGCAGTATAGAAATACAAAGTGACTTGTGCAAAAACAAACAGAAAATGGAACCCAAGTCCCTCAGTGCCAGGTTAGCACTATCAGCATGGGGAGCATCCTTCCCAGGTGATTCTTTCCATCTGTCAAAGAATGTGAAAAATACAACCATTCTGGTTTGATAGCATTTTATGCCCACTTTGCATATCTTTAAATGACTGCACAGGTGTGAGACAGTGAACACATAGGCCCCTCAGGATCCATTGTAGAGCACTTCGGAATTCTTTGAGTATGATAAGAGCTATATAAACCAGAGTCCTATTCTGTGGTTTCTTACTGTTTAAATCTCAAGAGCTACAATTTAAATATATTTCCTCCTCTAAAATCACAAAGTACAACATCAGCAATTGGCAGGGAGCTTCTAGTCCATAGCATGCCAGGCAATCAGGTCATTCCTTGGAGAGCAATCCAGGGTGTTATGCTATGACTTTTTAACAGTGGCTAACATTTGCAGAGAGTTTGCTGAAGTATTTCAGTGGATTTTTGCTGGTACTATGTATAGCAGTGCACAAAAAAGCTAACAAAATCAGAGAAACAGGAGGAAAAAGCTTGGATAAAAGTAATAGTAATAAAACTTGTGACAAGTCAAATTTCTGCAGGCCTCAGTATGTGAAACAACATTGACAATAATGGGATACCAGAGTCCATAAAATTAGTCAGGATCCAAAGGTATAAACATCAACAATTTGCATAACAGCTTTACTTTAAAGATTTAACACTATGTACCAAATGAAGAAAAAAGGCACCACCATAACAGTAACACTTTAATATAGGTATCCATTATCTAATGCTTATATAATGGGAGCCAAATGAGCTCATTATTATCAGTGCTATTACACTGAATACGAAATGAACTCATCATAGAAGTACACTTGCTTTAAAAACTATTACCATACCATCAGTGACAAGAAAAAAATGCACACAAACTTCCTTAGATGACTAATTTGATTCCATTGTTAACTGCTAATGTATTATTAATCAACAGTCCATTATACTTTTAGATAGCACTTAGTTTATTTGTAATTTTTTTCTACACAGTTCATTTCTGTAATCTCTTACTATATCACAGTTTATTTTATGTAAACAGTGCTGGATCAGGCAGATATAGACCTACAGTAAATGGAAATATGGTATGTTTGTGTATTATTCAAATTTGTTCTGTTTTGCAAAACCAGGAGAGATACAGAAAGGTTGATGAGATCCAAAGTAAACTATAGAACAATACTATGAGAACAGTCTATGAAAATTAAAAAGTGCTGAGGTCTACAGCTTAGATGGCGCTATCTGAACATCAAAACAGTTTTGAATGTACTCAGCTTATCCATTCAATTTTCATTGTTTGAAGTCAGTTGCAGCAAGGGTAATGCAATTTCCTTGCAGCATAAATCTATTTGAGCTGTTATTTGGATTAGTTAGGTCACATACATCAAATGCTCAGAGTACATTCAGGGGTGAGACAGGCCCCTGAAAATTGGTAAGCAGTCAAAAGGCATCATGAAGCACCAGAACAATGCAAAGTAGTATAACTCCAATGTACTGAGGTGAAAAGGTTCTTCAGTGGGAAGAGGAATACTTATAAAAGAGAACATCTAGAAATTGCAGGTGACAGTGTGAGTCTTACAGATAGCTGAAGCCAAAATACTAGTGAGGGGAGTCTGATCAATGGTGCTGGCCCTTCACAGAGGTAATCGCTGACAGCACCTCATTAGTTACTCCACATACTTGTGAATAAAGTCTGCCCACTTAAATTCCCTTAGTAAATGGGAATCATCCGCTTGGGCATCATTTTGTTATGCCACAAGTCATTAGGTCTACCTAGCAACATGAAAGATTGCTGAAATTTTATATTATTGGCTTTCCTAATAGTCTCTTTCACCAATAACAATTTAGTTTACACTTCCAGAATTCCCATGGATCATTTCTTCACTGTAAGAGACATACCTTATGATGAATGTTGTATAATTCTTATACCATTCAGAGACAACAGGAACATTTGCTCATTCTATGGATATTCATCTTTTAAAGTCCACATGGATACTGGTGAAATCTTAAAGGTCTTGATTTCTATATAATTTTATACAAAAATGTGTTCTGTAAATAACAGTTTTCATATTCAAAGTTCTATATTTTTCAACAAAATCATGATAGAGAAGATCTGATTCAAGCTTATGTAATTTTCTTAACCATTAAGATATTGTAAAATATAAAAGAGTGTGTGTACAATATTGTACAATAGATATGGTCTAAACCTGTCTGCAGTTAGTTTACACTGTTGGAAAATAATCTTGGGGTGTTTCATGAACAGAACTTGAAAGTTGGGATTCCTAGAAAGGAGAGACTAATTGTTCCTTAGCACTATATGCAGTGATCACTAAAACTGGTAAGAAAATTGTTTTCCCCCTTCACAAAATTTGGATGAAAATGTTGATAGGAAAACAATGAAATTTTCAGGAGAAAATGCAACATTTCTTCCTAAAACTCCATTGAAAGGTATACTTAAATAACAATTTCCACTTTAAAATAATGCTAAATCAAATGATCTTCTCATAGATCCTCCCAGTCAGAGGTCAGCAGTTGTGGTCAGCATTGAGATAGGCATATTAAAGAAGCCAAGCAGCTCCGGAATTGGTGTCGTTGTGCCGATTTTGGCTTCTTCAATCACGATCCACACTTCCATGACAGAGACATGCTGAGATGTGATGGTCTCCATCCTTCTTCAAAAGGTAAGAGTCTGTTCTCCTATAGGTTGGCTGATCTCCTACACAGAGATTTGAACTGGGTTCATCGGGGGACAGGGATGCAGAAGACAGAGATAACCTAGGAACAACGAACCACAGTTCATGCACTGGAGAAGTCCACATAAGTACTGCAGGGCCTGATAGACATCAGGACCAGGGGATATAAAGGGCATCAACTGGGGGGCTTAAGTGTCTCTATACTGATGCTAGGACCATGGGGAACAAGCAGGAGGAATTCACATTCCTGCTTGCAAGCAAAGGCTTTGACCTGGTTGTTTTAACTAAAACCTGCTGGGACCCTACTCATTATTGAGCAGTAGGCATTGAGGGCTATAGGCTATATAAACATGATAGAATGGGAAAAATGGGGCAGGGGCACTGCTCTATATATTAAGGAGCAATATATGTCTTCAGTGATCAAGATGGGATCAGAAGAGGGGCAAATTGAGGCACTATGGGTCAGAATACATGGGGGTTGGGGTAAAAGGAATTTGGTAGTGGGAGTCTATTACAGACCTCTGATCCAGGAGGATGAGCTACACCTGGAATTCACAAGGCAGCTCTCAGAGGCAGTTTGCTCAAGGGATATGGTTGTCATGGGTGACCTTACTACCCAGACATCTTTTGGGAGGAGCAGTCAGCGAGATCTAACCATGTAAGTTCCTAACCTGCATACAGGACCTTCACCTAATGCAGGAAGTATATGGTCCCATTAGGGAGAATACCTTACTGGATTTAGTGCTTGCTACAGGGGATGACCTGGTGGGGGATCTGCAGATACAGAATAACCTAGGGGATAGTTACCACTAATTGTGATAATTCACTATCCATCTTAAGGTGGGAAAGATAACCAGTAGGGCAGAAGTGCTAAACTTCAGAAAGGCTAACTTCAATGAGTTCAGAAGGTTAGTAAGTGACATGCTGAAGCACAAGCGGCTAGGAGAGATAGGAGTCCAGGAAGGGTGGTTGTTCCTCAAGAAAATGATCCTTTGGGCACAGAAGGGGACAACCCCTTTGCTCGTAAAGGGGGGCAAAGGAGCCATGAAACCCGCTTGGCTGAACAGGGAAATCCAGGAAAGCCTATGGATGAAAAAAGAGTCATGCAGACTGTGGTAGCAGTGGGTTGCCACCAAGGAGGAATATATCTACTTGGCTCGCACTAGCAGGGAATCAGTTAGAAAAGCCAGAGCAGCAGTGGAACTCAGGCTGGCAACAAAAATTAAGGACAACAAAAAGTCCTTTTTCAGGTATATAGGGAACAAAAAGAAGGTGCATGGTAACATAGGACCCCTACAGGACAGGCTGGGACAGTTAGTGATGAATAGGAGGGACAAGGCTGAGCTCTTCAGTGAGTTTTTTGCATCAGTATTCCTGAGTATGCACAAAGACACATTTCCTTATTTGACCATAGACAGGCACAGCAGAGATACCATCCCACCAATGGTTAGCACTGACTTACTGAAGGGACACT
Organism: Gavialis gangeticus; assembly: GCF_001723915.1. NCBI lineage: Eukaryota > Metazoa > Chordata > Crocodylia > Gavialidae > Gavialis > Gavialis gangeticus. The sequence goes on from NW_017729025.1 coordinate 68,968,034, forward strand.
TGGAGTGGCTTGATGTGTTCAAGTCAGCAGGTCCAGATAATCTTCACCCAAGGGTACTGAAAAAATTAGCCAGTGTCATAAAAGAACTACTGGCAAGACTGTTTGAACAGTCATGGCACTCAGGACAAGTCCCAGAGGACTGGAAAAGGGCCAACATGGTCCCTATTTTCAAAAAGGGGAGGAAGGAGGATCTGGGCAACTATAGACTGCTTAGCCTCACCTCTATCTTTGGGAAAATCTTTGAAAAAATTGTTAGGAATTACATTTGTGGAAGTCCAGCAGGAAAAATAATGCTGAAGAGCAACCAGCATGGATTAATAGCAGGTAGATCCTGCCTGACAAACCTTGTTTCTTTTTATGACCATATCACAAAATGCTTAGGAGTTGAGGTGGATGTCATATACTTGGATTTTAAAAAAACTTTTGATTATGGTGTCACATTCCATTCTAATGGGAAAAAAAACCCCTAAGTGGCTATAATTTAGATAATTACACAGTCAGGTGGGTGGTGAATTGGCTAATGGTATACACCCAGAGAGCGGTGGTGGAGGGGTCAGCATTGACCTGGAAAAGTGTGGGAAGTGGGGTCCCCCAAGGCTCAGTCCTTGGACCAGTGCTGTTCAATATCTTCATCAGTGACTTGGAGGAGGGCGTGGAGATCCCACTGTCCATGTTCGCTTATGACACCAAATTATGGGGCAAAGTAAACATACCAGAGGGTAGGGAATGGATACAGGAGGATTTGGACAGGCTGGGAAAGTGGCAAGAACAAAACAGGATACAGTATAACAAGGATAAGTGCAAGGGAGGAGGAATCGCCAACACACTTATAGATTGGGAGATGACTTTCTAAACAGCACAGCAGAAGAGAGGGATGTCAGAGTCATAGTTGACTCCAAGATGAACGTGAGTTGACAATGTGACAAAGCGATCAATAGAGCTAATTGCACTTTATCATGCATTCATCATCATCATCAGCAGCAGCAGCAGCAGCAGTCCCTCAGAGTCAAGGATGATGTCCTCCAGGCTTCATGGGTCCTCAGGTGACTGAGGAGCCCAATTCTCAATATACACATTCTTTGGCAATGGGAGCATGTTGTTGCATGGGGGAGTGGGATTCACAGTCCTGGGTTAGTCTCCTTCTCCTTCCTCTGCCACCGCAGTTCCACCTCAGTATCAAGTCATTGGGCCCCAAAGTATTGTACACCTTGGTGGACCAGGTGGTGCCACACTGAAGTCAGAAGCTTGCTCCTCCTAGCCATTGGTGGCAATGCCTCCATGCTTGAAGGCAACCTTGAGTGTGTCTTTGTACCATTTCCTTTGGCTGCCCTTTGAGCAATGGCCAATGGATAGCTGAGCAAAGAGGATCTGGTGAGGGAGGCAGATCTTGGACATTTGGACACAGT
>NW_017729025.1:68974439-68975063 GCF_001723915.1 Gavialis gangeticus
TTTGAGCAATGGCCAATGGATAGCTGAGCAAAGAGGATCTGGTGAGGGAGGCAGATCTTGGACATTTGGACACAGTAGCTCATCTACCAGAGTTGATGTATCAAGAGTAAGGCTTCAGTGCTGGTGGATGCAGCTTCATGGAGGACACTTGTGCTGGTCCGGCAGTCCTCCTATTTGATCAGCAGGATTCAACGCAAGCACTGCTGGTAAAAGCTCTCGAGGGTCTTAATGTGGCATTGGTAGATGGTGCAGGTTTCACTACAATAGAGAAGGGTGGTCAGCATGACAGCCTTGTAAACTGGGACCTTCATTGACTTCTGAAAGTCTCTATTTTCAAAGACACGTTGCAGCTTGAAGAAGGAGTCACTGGCGCAGTTGACACAGTTCTGGACTTCATCGATGGTAGTGTTGCCCTGAGGGGTCAGGCCAATGCTCAGGATCTTAATATTGCACTGTTAGACAGGAAGGCATGGTGTACAATTGCACATGCACACATAAAAATCAATTAAGCATGCACACACTAGGTGCATACACCCCTGTTAGGCATACATACTCACACTACCAGCTCAGGCACACACACTGTACACTCCAAAAGTTAGACACAGATCACTAATTCATATATCA
>NW_017729025.1:68977079-68979939 GCF_001723915.1 Gavialis gangeticus
AATATACAATAGTAACAATTAATACAAACCTAATAATTATAAAACAATGATTATCCAAAACCAAAAATTTGCTACCAAAATAAAAATGTTTAAAGCTTATCCTAAGTTTGAGCTCACTTATACTTAACTATAGGGAATAGAGAGGGAGAGAAAAGTCAGAAATGGTTGGGGAAGGGGAGGGAATGCATTTTAAGATAAATAATTTAAAAAAAAAGAAGAAAAACTGGGGGTTTTGCTACAGTAGCCTTTTGAGAGAGGTGGCTGCTGAGATACAGAAACTGCTCTATGTACTCCAGAGCCTCCCTGTCTGTATAGATAGTGCAAGGGATGTTCACTTGGCCTGGAGAGGGTTGGTGGAGAACCTTAGCCTTGGTGACATTCAAGGACAGGCCAAGTCTCTTGTATGAAGCACTGAAGAGATCTAAGGTCGCTTGCACATCCTGTGAGCCATCACATAGCCATCACAAAGTGAGCCATCACATAGCCATCATCCACAAACTGAAGGTCATGGTTGTCCTTGGTGGTGAGTTTGGTTTTTCCCCAGAAGCACCCAAGATTGGAAAACTTGCATCAGTATGGCCCCAGGCAGATGTTCATCACTGAGCGCACAAGTCAGTGGTCTGTCCAGCAGTCTTCAGATCCCTTCATGGCCCTCATGACAAGAACATCCCTCAGGTCTCTACCTCGGATGATGATGTAGTCCAAGAGGTGCCAGTTCTCTGACTTCAGATGCCTCTACCTGGTCTTGAGCCTTTCTTTCTGGCAGAAGATGGTGGTCTTCATGATCAGGCCATGTTGAGTGCATTTGGTCAGGAGCAGGATACCATTGGCACTGGCCTTCCCCATGCCATTCTTGCCAATAGTTCCACTCCAGATTTCAGGGTTATGTCCAAACTTGGAGTTGAAGTCACCCAGGAGAACGACCTTATCAGCCTTGCGGATGGAGGCAAGGGTGTTGTTGAGATCAGAGTAAAAACTTTCCTTGACTTCCTCATCAGAATACAGAGTTGGAGTGTATGTGCTGATGACAGTGGTACATTGGTTTTGGCTGAGGTGCAGGTGAAGGGTCAGCCTTTCATTGACACCCAAAAAAAGAGTTCAGGGACCAAGTCAGCAGTCTTGTTCTTGATGGTGAAACTGACTCCATGGATACAGGGGTTACAGTCTGACTTCCCTTTCCAGAAGAATGCGTACCCTCCATTGACTTCCCTCAGCTGTCCCTCCCCGGTGATCTGGGTTTTGTTGAGAGCAGCAGTGTCAATGTTGTGCCTCACTAGCCCCCAAGCCACAATGGCAGTTCATCTTTCTGGGAGATCACTCTTTGGGTTGTCGATGAGCATTCTCACATTCCAGGTTCCAAAGTTTACCTTTTTCTTATTTTGACCTCAGGAACGGTGATCCTGCTGGGTGTGGTTTGCCAGCCAGGAGAGATGGGAAAGCCTACTTTTGGTGCACCTTTTCTAGCCCCATCCCCATTGGGATGAGCAGAGGGTATCCTAAAAAGGACTGCTTAGGACTCCTTAGCTGCTGAAGGACACCCCTGTCCCCAACATACGTGCCCGATGACCATCACTCATCCACCACCTGCATGCAGATTCATGGCTGGAGACCTCCAGGTACCACAGCCCTGCCCCCGTTGCCAGTCTTCCATTGCCACAGGACTTTTGGACCTGATGGAAGCCTGTGTGTTGCATGTTTAGTGTAGGGACTCCGGTGTGCAATTGGGCCCACACAGTCTTGGCGGTTGGTAGCTGGGTTCAGTGGCGAACCATGATGACTGGGGCCACTTCTCCATTTCAGCCTTCTTCCACCTTCACAGGTGTTGGGGCCACAGTCTTCCTCCACCTGCTCTGCTGTTGAGGACTTCTTGGATCGTTCTTTGTCTGCAACACTCCCCTTGGTCTTGCCACTGTGGGTGGCTCTACCAAGACTGTGAGCTCCAGATGGCACCACTCTTGGCGTCATTGGAACACACAAGCCTCTCCACTACGACAAGTGATGATCCTTGGAGATGCATGCATTAACAGGTGCATCATGAACAGGTCTAAGGAGGTGACACTTCCCCTGTACGTGGCATTGGTAAGGCTGCTGTTGGAGCACTGCAGCCAGGGGGGGGAGACGTACGGGAAGAGGGATGTGGATAACCTTGAGAGGGTCCAGAGGAGGGCCACTCATATGGTTAGGGGCCTGCAGGTAAGGTCTTATGAGGAGAGATTGATGGACCTAGATCTCTTCAGCCTCTATAAGAGAAAGCTGAGAGGTGATCTAGTGGCCATCTACAAGTTTGTTGAGGGGGAAGGGGCAGGGAATTAATAGGAGATACTCTGTTTACCAGAGCACCCCTTGGAGTAACTAGGAACAATGGCCACAAACTGACAAAGAGCAGATTTCAACTAGATATTAAGAAGAACTTCTTTATGGTAAGGGTTACCAGAATCTGAAATAAGCTTCCAAGTGAGGTGGTGCTCTCCCCTACTTCGGAGGTCTTTGAGAAGAGACTGAACAAACACCTGGCTCGGGTTATCTTGCCCCAAGCAGAGTGCCAGACTCAATGATCTACCAAGGTCCCTTCTGACCCTAAAAATATATGAAATCTATTAAATAATTGCCAAGTTAAATTAATATCTCAAGATAGCCTCTGGCTAAGGTGCTAGAATACAAGAGACATGCATTTTGTTTCCAGTTCTGCCATAAACCTTCTGCAACAGTCTCATAGTTTCATAGTTTCATAGTTTCTAGGGGCAGAAGAGACCTGAGCAGATCATCTAGTCTGACCCCCTGCCATGGCAGGAAGAGCACTGGGGTCAAATGGCCCCAGTAAGGTGGTCATCCAACCTCCTCTTAAAAACCCCCAGGGTGG
>NW_017729025.1:68981004-68982129 GCF_001723915.1 Gavialis gangeticus
CTCCTTAGTGATGACCCCTCCTTTCCATTGGGAGTAAGCCTCCTTTTTGGCAAGGAGACATTCCCGGATGTTTTTAGTGAGCCATGGAGGCTTATATGCTCTCCTGCCCCCTTTGACCCTCCTGGGGATTACCTTCCTCTGGGCTTGGAGGATCGTCTCCTTAAGGAGCGACCACTCCCCTTGGACACCTGGCTCCCCTCCCCTCTGAGTCTTCAGCACTTCTCCAACTTTTCTCCTTAGCTTGTTGAAGTTCGCCCTCCTAAAATCTAGGGCCACCACCTGACTGCTTGCCTTTGCCATCAAAGGAGACCTTAGATCAGTTGTGGGGAAATGGAAACTAATAGATATGAAATACCCAATACTGTGGCAATTACAACCCTAAAAAGCAAATGATACTGATAATAACATGTGCAGGTCCTAAGATATAAATTAATCATGATGTCCATAAGTTATACAAATTGCAGACAGAGCAAAATAATCATATTCCCAAATATATTCATGGAGGCTTTGAGATTATCTGTTTCCATGTCCACCCTTGAAGTCTCCAGCATGGACTCCTCCTTCCCAGACTGACCCTTATAGCTTCCGCAGCATCCCTTTAATTTCCCTGTGTCTATCAGCTGCATTTGCCATGGAAGCCTCCCATTGGCTGCTTCCTTGGCTCCTGCAGCTGACCAGGCTAATTATTGTCCAGATCTTCTGTGTGGTGTTTCCCCAACTCAGGTTTGCCTTGCCTCCTCTCTCAGCCTGGGTTCACCATGGTAAGTTGTTCTTTCTTCCTTGTTCCTTCACACATTTGTGACAGGGCAGGTTTGCTACCCTGTCACAACATGATTTAAGAACACCAAATCATACAACCCTGCAAGGAGTTATATGATGCTTGTGGTCCCATCCAATCCTGTGACTCTGTTTCTAATATTGTAACTTGTTATCTTTTCTCAGAAACACAACAGTATCTATCTATCTATCTATCTATCTATCTATCTATCTATCTATCTATCTATCTATCTAATTGTCTCTTTGACTTGTTTTAATGTTATGATTATACATGTGGCCCAATCCTCTAATTTGTCTAGGTCATTCTCAATCATAGTTTCATAGTTTCACAGTTAGTAGGGTCAGAAG
>NW_017729025.1:68983812-68990519 GCF_001723915.1 Gavialis gangeticus
TGTGACAACCAAATTTCCTAGCATGTCTTGCAGGGGCTCCACATTACCCGGAATCTTCTTTTTGCCCCCTATATATTTAAAAAAGGACTTCCTTGATCCAGGAAGCTAGTCCCAATTCCACCTCCGCCTTGGCCTTCCTGACTGCCCCCCTGCATCCCCGAGCAACCGCAATATAGTCCTCCAAGGTGATGGCCCCTCCCTTCCATTGGGTGTGCGCCTCCCTTTTAGCTAGGATACATTCCTGTATGCTTTTGGTGAGCCATGGGGGCTTTTGTGCCCTCCTGCCCTCTCTGATCTGTATTGGAATTACTTCTTTTTGGGCTTGGAGGATCGTCTCCTTAAGGAGCAACCACTCTTCTTGGACACCTGGCTCCCCTCCCCTCCAGGACGTCAGTGCTTCCCCGACTATTCTCCTTACCTCCTTGAAGTCCGCCCTCCTGAAATCTAGGGCTGCTGCCTTGCTGTATGCCTTTGCCACCTTGCGCTGGATGGTGAATTCCAGCAGGCGATGATTGCTGTTGCCCAGGTGGTTGAGCACCTGCAGCCCCCTCACCAGGTCATCGCCAGTGGCCAGCACCAGGTCCAACAAGGCATCTCCCCTGGTGGGGCTGTGCACCCTGGGTTAGATGGAGGTCCTGCATTCTGGCTAGGAACCTACATGACTCATCAGACTTGGCTGACTGCTCCTCCCAGGAGATGTCTGGAAAGTTCAGGTCACCCATGATGACCATGTCCTTTGACCTAACTACCTCCATGAGCTGACTTAAGAATTCCTGGTTTAGCTCTTCCCCTTGGTTGGGTGGTCTGTAGTAGACCCCGACCATTAAGTCTCTTTCCCCTTAATTGCCTTGTATTCTAACCCAGAGCACTTCAGAGTGCCCTTCCTGTGACTCTTTGCTACTTGGTGAGGATGTGTATTCCTCCTTAATGTAGAGCGCCATGCCCCCACCTTTCCTCCCTGTCCTATCCATTCTGTACAGCCTATACTCACCTTGATATTCACCGCCCAGTCATGCGTTGGGTTCCACCACGTTTCAGTGAGCCCCACTATGTCTGGGTTTGTGTGAGCCTACAGGAGGGTAAGTTCCTCTTGCTTGTTTCCCATAGTACGAGCATTTGTGTAGAGGCATTTGAGGCCTCCTGAGGATGTGTGTACTGGCCCCCTACGCTCAGCATTGCCCTGGCCCCTGTTGATTACCTTTGTATATGTTCCGCTCATTGGTCTAGGCTGGGCTGTGCTTGTGGCTGTTGCTAGCCCTCCCCCAGCTTGGTGTCATCTGCAAACTTGCTGAGGGTGCTCTCTGCCATCTTCCAGGTCATTGATGAAGACACTGAACAAAACCAGCCCCAGGACTAACCACTGGGGCAGTCCACTTGTTACTGGCTGCCAACTAGACATTGAGCCATTGATTACTACTCTCTCAGTCTGATGCTCCAGTCAGTTTTCACTCCATCTTACAGTCCATGCATCCAGCCAATACTTCCTCAGCTTGCCTGGGAGAATACTTCCTTAGCTTGCCTGTACATTTTGGACTGCTTTTCCTACTAACTTCAAATTCTCTAAGTCTTAGTGTTGTGAAATTATACCAGTTCATGCTGATTTCTGCGACATTACCAGCATAAACCTTCCTCCACCTTTTACATCACAACTTGATGTGGTCTTATATCTTAGGTGTTTCAAAAGGATAAGTGTTGGGGATGGATGTTGTATGACCGTGGCCCAAACCTGCCTGATATTTTTCTTGAGTGGGCTGTTGGGGAAACTGTTAGTGTCATCACCACTGACTGGCAATGTTACTCTCTCCCCCGCCATGTCTCGATGTATGCTTTTGCTATTGGGAGTTGGATGTGGGGTTAGCAACACTTCTGCTAGTTCCTCTCAGAGGGCTTTTTTCAGAGGGCTCCACCTTCCCTTACACCCCACCCTTACTACATCTTCCATGGGCTCAGAATCCTGTCTCCTTTAAGTGGCTGGCCATTGAATGCTGGGTTACTGAACGAGCACTTAGGAGTTCATTTGCACTTATTCAGGTATCCTAAGGCCCTTTTTAATTCAATTGGGTTGAATGTCACTCAATCCAGATAAATGCTCATCCAGTATAGGCCATGGAATGGGGTAGGCCACCCAGGCCATGGCCTGACCAACTTTTAACACCTTAATTTAGCTAGCTATGCAGTTAAAAATAGCTATACAGTTTTAACTGAAATGACAATTGCACATTTGTGGGTTATAAAAATTAACGTTGATTGGGCCATGACCTGGGTGTCCCACCCTGCTCCACGGCCTATGTCGTCCAGTCTGTAAGATGGGGAACTCACATCAATTTGAATCAGGCTCTCTTCTTCAGCTTTTCTCTGTTGTTCCCTTTTAGGATACTATCAAAATATAAATAGTGCCACAATCAAGTGGAGGGTGAATGCCTTAAGGGCTCTGGGAGCAACTAAAGCCCCCTCCCAATATATCCCTTAAGGCTGCCTACACAAATCCAGAAAAAAAGAGAACAGAAACAAATTTAAAAAAAAAGAGAGAAAAAACTACATGGACAAGAGGAAATCACTTGATTCTTTCCCAAATTTTTCTTCCCAGGATTAAGATTGGTATCCTCAGTGGGGAAGGGCTCTTCCTCCAGTCACTTTTTCTAGTGCCAGATGAAAGGGCCACAGTTCTCAATAGAAAATAAATGACAAAAACAACTCAGAAAACTGGGGGCCAATAGCCCCTGCAACTCACAGGCCCTTCAGCACTGGTTCCATCCCTTTAAAACTCTCCAGGCTGTCCTAGAGTGGTGCTTCACCCCAGTGATTCCTGGGACTCACTAGTGGTCCTTCATTCATTCTGGCCTGTGCCTCTCTCCCTCATGTCTTTTCAGCATGGGACACTGGCTGCAGGGAGAACCTCTGGTGTCTTCTTCATCTGCCTGACCCTGTCCTCCCCTGGTTGGCCCAGTTCAGGGTCAGAAGTACTGCTTGGCAAGGTTCCTCCACCAATCCACAGGAAGCACATGCTACAGAAACATGGCTTCCCTCTCTAGCCTGGCTTCCCTCTACTCTTGACAGGGTAAGTACTCCCCATTCCAATTTCTCAGGGCTTTTCTCCTGTCTTGCTCTCTTCCTCTTACAATAAGAAGTTAGACAGAAATTCCCAACTCTAAAGCTGCATAATTCTTTTCATATATGCCTTCTCAGGTGCATTTCACACTTAAAGAGTTAGAAACTTCTCCAAGGTACAGTGTTTTAAATCTGAAGTGACTTTACTGTTTACTATCAGCGAGGTTATTTTACATGTATGCAAATATGATTATGGAAAAGTAGAGCTGGAAGAGACTTCACAAGGTCATCTAGCCCAAACCCCTGTTCAAAGCAGGATCATCCATGACTAGTCTGTCTAGCTTGCTCTTGAAAATTTCCATGGAGAGAGACTCCACAGTTTTTCTTGGTAGCTCATAGCCAGAAAGTTCCTGATAATCTCCAACCTCTGCTGCAAGTTGATGACATAGAACCTAGTCTTGTCCCATCCAACCCATATCCATCCTCTCTATAATCACTATTTAGGTATTTGAAGACTTATCACATCCCCTGCTCAGTCTTCTCTTCTCCAGGGTAATTAATGTTAGCTCTTTCAATATGTCTTGCTACCCAGCCCCCTAATAATTTTTTGTTCAGTGCTGGACTACTTCCAATCTATCCACACCCTTCTTGAAGTGTGACACCCAAAACTGGATATAATACTCCAGATGAGGCTTCATGAGTATTGGATAGAGCAGAATAATCACTTCCCTTGATTTGCAAGTAACAGTCCTGTTAATATGCTGCTGGCCTTTTTTGTAACAGCAGCACACTGTTGTCTCTTGTTCAGTTTATCATCTACTGTAACTCCCAAGTCCTCCTCTGCAGTACTGCAGCCTTGACACTCATTCTCCAATCTGTAATTGTGCATGCAATTATTCTGTCCCAAGTGCAGGACTTATTACATTACATTGTTATTTAACATGTAATTTATTCAACGTGTAATTTATTACCACTGTAGGTGTTTATTGTTCCAAATTACCACTGATAAACTACATTCCTCATTGAGTTTGGTTCTATATAGATGATTTGATACACAACAGAAGTAGGTGAATTTAGGTTGCTTGGGTATGAGAAGTTCCATATTTGAATCCTTAAATGCTCAAATTATGGAACATATTACTGTATACATGGATACTGAAACTCAATATTACAAAAGAAATATCTTCTGCCTTCAACTAATAATGAAACAGATTACATGCAACAAAATCATGTGTCTCACTTTATTTTACACTCCAAGTAATGTTTGTATATATTCAATGTCATCATATTGTTACGGGTTTGTATAGAAAGTATTGAAGGTTATGACATTTCTGCGTTATATCATAAAGGATATTAAAATGGGGTTCATGAGTTTCTTCACCCTACTGTCTCCACTTGAACCGGTATGATACAAAATGTCCTTATATATCCAACAGTATAACTAAACAATCTTCCCTCTTAGTTCCCCTGATTTAACTAGTAGAATACCTTTTCCCTGAGCTGGGAACTGAATTCTCATACTACTAATGTAAACCAGTAAGAAAGAATAACCATGCCCCCTTTCAATGGCTTGTCTACATAAATGATGAAATTTATTCCAATAATTTAAGTAGAGTATGATTAATTAGGGCATTGAATTCTGCTGCTATCTCATGTGGGTTGGCCCTTATACTTGCACACCATAGAATTTCTGTTCTGCCACTGAGAAAATATCTCTCTTATTTTGTCCCAAGTCTTCTTTGGGGGACTGGGGGGGAGATGTTCCCGTAGAACTTCCTGCAGTCCCCATTGTGGGGGCAGATGCCAGCCAGGGTCTGAGAGGGTGCATGTCCCTACAACCCCCACCCTGGGGGCAGAGTCCAACCAACCCCCTCCAGGAGCAGACAAGCCTTTAACTCCCACTGCAGGGGCAAGCAGGACTCTAATGGGGGGTGGGGGGCAGGGGATTTTGCACAGCCAGCCCCCCACCATCAGGGACCCAAGGCAAGGACAGGGGAAAGGGCTCTTGTTCAGCCTCCTCCACATCTGGAAGTGGGAAGGTCAAGGGCCCACCCTGAACCCTGGACCATCAGCACCTGAGGGGTCCAGATGCACTACACCAGCCAGCACAAACACTCAGTCTATCCCTATCCCTATCCCTGGCCCCACCAGGGCAGCCCCAGCAGTAGAAGTACAGCTATACACAGGCAGCTGCAAGGCAACCTGAATCTCTGGGGCCTGGACCCTCCACTGCTAGCCCTTTCAGCTCAGGTGGCAGGGTCACCTTTCCAGCACTCACCTTCAGGCATGGGAAGAAGTGCCATCTAACCAAGCAGGATGACCTGCACTTTAAGACCTTGGTGCAGGCCCTGGTTTGGGTGGTTGTGGCCCCCAAGATCATGATGCTCTTCCACTTTCATGGCAAGGGTTTTTTTTTTCCTTGCCTTGAATGTCACTGCACAAAAGATGGTGGAGAGGGGGTTCATGGTAGAGGGCACATACAGCTCCAAAAAGAGCTGGGGACCCAGGTGATCCTCAGCTCCATCCCACCCTATACCCTCAAGTGGGCCCTGCTCCTCCAACTCCAAACCCTGGGGAGGATTATCTCCATGGTGGTGACCCTCCAACTGGTGTGCCAAGACCCCAGCCTGTGCCACATGAGCTCTTTCCACCACTAGGTCATGATCCAACTGGTGGTGGGAATGCAGCTGGAGGCCGAGGAGTGCCTTGTGATTCCTTTTCAGGGGTCCCTGGTGAGAGTGTTTACACCTGGGGACCTGTGGTGTTTCATGTGCCGCGCCTTGGGGCACTTGCAACATGAGGGAAGGCATCCATGGGTTCCACTATCAAGAGGGGCACCCTTGCCATTGGCATCCCTCCCAGGAATTTCTGGTACCCAAGCCACAACACCCAGCCTCCCCATAAGCTCAGGGGACCCTGCCTCCCAACCAAGTTTGGCAGAGTCCAGAGAAGAGAGGCAGCAGCAGAGGGGAGAGAAGGAGCAGGGCTCCACCACCCCTAACCATGCCCCTGCTGCAACTGCCTCACCCCCTCAACCCTCACCATCTTCTTCTGGAGCTTGTCCACCTGAGGACTACCCCATGGCTGAGTGGGTGGAGGTCCCATCCAGGTGCAAAGCCAAGTATAAGGCCCTGGAACAGCTGGAGCCCTCTGAAGTGGAGAACCATCCTCACCTGCTCCCCAGGACCACCACATGGTGTGGGGGGGAAGAAACCCAGCTTCCAGGGGCCTCCCCAGCTGTGCCTAACACCCCATCCCTGGGAAAGATAAAATGGGTAATCCCAGTGGAGGAGGCTTCAGGGCTGCTGGCCTGAAGGAGATTCCCTCTGTTTTGCTGGCCATGACCTGACCCCCAAGACTGTGGGTGCTGAGGCTGAGGCCAACCCAATGGTAGGTCTGGTAGCAGACCCCTCCCCCTCCAATGCCCTGGGGGAGATGGGGGCCCTGGGGCTCACCCCAGTGAGTTCTGAGTGGGGAGATATTCTCTCCCAGAACCCCAAGACAGGCACTGACACTACCTTCATGGCTGTTGGGTTTTCTTCACCCTACTCCCTCAACAGCCATGCTACCAGCCTGCCCTGTGTTCCCATCCCAGAGGGGATCAAGGTACGGTCCCATGACCAACAGACTGATGTTGTCAGGGACCCCCCCCCCCAGGG
>NW_017729025.1:68990584-69003430 GCF_001723915.1 Gavialis gangeticus
GGGGCCCCCCCCCCCCAGGGTTCCAGATCTGCCCTGCCATCTTGTGAGTAAATCCCACCATGACCCTCACCCCTGTCCGAAGGGGCTGCAGAGGTTTCCTAATCCCAACCTGAGTCAGGGTCCTTAGTGGACTGGGGGGCTCAGATGGTTCTGAAGGAGCCCACTGAGCCCCAGGACCAGGAAGAGAACTGTCTGAGAACTGGCAGGTTCCATGAAGCCTGTGGACCTCTCAGTCCTGGTGTTCCCCAGGGGCAAGCTACTTGCATTCCTTGACCCTGAGTTTACCCACTTATCCGCCAGAAATGTGCAGCTCACCTTGGACTGCTGGGGAGATTTTCACATCCTCAACACTGCGAGGGTGCTGGTGGGGGAAGGCAAGGGGCTTAAGTGCTACAATGATCTATAGGCAGGTCAGCAGTTTTGTAGATGCCCTCTATGCCTATGGGCGGGTTCTGCATGGGCCAGCAAATCCCACATCAGGCGTTGTGATGCATGAAGCCTCTGCTGAGCCATCTAATCCACTCCCCCCCACCCCCCAGCCATTAGGTCATTTAAGGTCATGATCCTCAACATCCACACCTCTGGTCTCCAGAGCTGCCAGGTGCTGTCCTTCCTTTGGGGGGGGGGGTTACCCCATGGTATTCTTGCAAGAGACCATAATGACTCCATCTGAGGAGCCTAGCTGGTGGCTGGAGTGGGAAGACAGGGCCTTTTTTAGTCACCTCTCAGCCACCTCTTATGGGGTGGCCACCCTGTTCCCCCCAGTCCTGTAGCTGGAGGTTCTCCAGGACATTGAGGTGGTGCCAGGCTGTCTGCTGCAACTCCGGGTCCAAGTACAAGGGCTGGTCCTGAGCCTTCTGAACATGTATGCCCCTGTGAAGGGCCCAGAGTTGGCAGACTTCTTCTAGGTGGCCACTTACATCAGCACCCTCAACCCTTGTGAGTTCCTGGTCCCTAGCGGGGACATTAACATCACCTTGGATATGCAGGACCAGTCAGGCAGGGAGTGGACCCAGGCCACCATAAGCATCCTTGGGGAGATCCTGATGGAGTACTCCCTGGTGGACATCTGGCACACTTGTCACCATGATGCCCCCCCTTCACTTACATGAGGATGGGGAAGGAGCAAGCATGCCACTCCCAGTTCTTATTGCCACACTTTACCCAAGTTCACTCCTCGGGCATGTGGCTGACCCCCTTCAGCAATCACCACCTTGTCTGGGCCCAGGCCACTGTGGGTCCCAGGTGTCTGGGATTGGCCCACTGACATTTTATCAGTTGTTCTGGCTGGCCTGATGGGAGCAATGAGAAGCTTCCCCCTTGGCTTGGAGTTGATGGGATGTGGGCAAGATGAACATTTGGCTCTTTTACCACAGTTATACTCAGGGGCTCACCCGGCAGAGAGATGCAGTCTGAGAGCAGCTTGAGTGGGAAGTGCTGGAGCTGGAGAAATGCCTGGCTATCAACCCAACCAACCTGTCCCTCTGTGGAGAGTGCCAGGAGAAGCAGAAAGGCTTCATGCTCTGCATGACCACTGTGCCCGTGATGCGTTTGTCCATTTGCACGTCCAGCTCCTTTGGGAGATGGACTGCATCTCCCACTTCTTCTACACCCTGGAGAGGAGGCAGGGGACCAAGAAATACATTGCTTGCCTTCTGGCAGGTGACAGCACCCCCCTTACAGTTCCAGATGAGATGTACCAGCAAACACGAAACTTCTATGAAGAGCTTTTCTCCCTGGATCCGACCAACACTTAAGCCTGTCAGACCCTGTGGGAAGAACTCCTGCAGGTCAGCATGGGTGACTGAGAACACCTGGAGGTTCCTCTCACCCTGGCAGAGTTCTCATCCACCCTCCATCTGATGCCTGGCAACAAGGCACCAGGAATCAATGGTCTGACCACATACTTCTACCTGGTTTTCTGGGACATCTGAAGCCCAGATTTTGCCACAGTCTGTGCTGAATCCAAAGGAAGTGGGAAGCTCCCCTTGTCATGCCAGAGGGCCATGTTGACTCTCCTGCAGAAGAAGGGGATCTGCATGACCTGAGGAACTGAAATCCCATGTTCCTCCTCTGCACTGACTACAAGTTGGCATCAAAGGTCAGCTCACTGCACCTGCAATCCATGCTGGCAGATGTGATCCTTCCCGACCAGTTGTACACGGTGCCTGGACATTCCTTCTTCAACAACCTGTACCTGGTTTGGGATCTCCTGGACCTAGTGTGCTGGGAGGGCCTGTCTTTCACCTTCCTGTCCCTGGACCAGGAAAAGGCTTCAACAGAGTGGATAATAACTACCTCACAGGCACACTGTGGGCCTTTGGCTTTTGGCCCCACTTTGTGTGGGCTCTCCAGGTGCTGTACACACCTGCAGAGTGTTTGGTCAAGCTCAGCTGGACCTCAACAGAGCCCATCTGTTTCAGGTGAGGAGTACATCAAAGCTGCCTGCTGTCAGGCCAGCTGTATGCCTTCGCCCTGGAGCCCTTCCTCATCTACTGTGGAGATGGTTGGCAGGGTTGGTGCTCCAGGAGCCAATGGTGTGGCTGGTCCTGTTATCATATGCCAAATATGTGTTCCTCATGGTCCAGGATCCAGGCAACCTGGCATGGGTGGAGGTCTTTCAGGTGTTGTACTCTGCAGCCTCTTCTGCCCAGGTCAACTGGGTTAAAAGCTTTCACCTGATGGTGGGTGACAGGTGGCAGGTGGGCTTACCCCACACTCTGAGGCTGTACTCCACCTCATCCCACAAGCCACTGGGGACATCCATGGAGTCATCACAACAGGCATGTGCGTGGTGCACTTTAACAACACCCCAGTGTCCTGCCTCTTCTGCGGGCAAAGGGAGACTCTGGAGGACATAATGCTTGAGTGCACCAGGCTGTAGCCCCTTCACTGCCAGAACCTTCTCATGAGTTTCTGGATGAATTTTACCCCCTGCCTTTTTTATTTTTGGACACCCCATCCATGGCCCAACCAGGTCTTGAGACCTGTTCCACCTCCTCCTGGCCCTGGCCAAGTGGGCTCTGTATATGAACAGGAAAGAAGCTCTGGCTGGGAAGGTGCCTGGGGACCATGGGGCCATATTCCTCCCACTTGTCCACACACATTTCAAGGCAGAGCACCACGGGGTGGCATCCGCTGGCTCCTTAGACACCTTTGAGGCATGGCCGGGGAGGCTCTGCTTGGTATCCCCCACAAGAGCACTCATTTTAACATTGTGACCCTCTGACCCTCACATCACTCCTGTCCTGTTTTTTGCCTTTGTTGTCCCAAGAATTCTGTTGTGTCATCCATCCATTGACCCCATACAGTAGGGGCTACTAGTTAGCCGGGTGGGCCTCAGGGCCCACAATAATTGGGTGATACAAATAGGAGCTTCTGGGGACCAGCCAATTGGTATCTGGGGACACTACCCCTTGTGCCAGCTAGACTGCTGAAGCAGCCCTAACTGAGAGTTCCCTGCACCCTCTACCCACTGACAGCATGTGACCCCAAGGCTGCATGCCTGCCAGACCCAGACAGGGACTGCACAGCCACAGCAGAGGCATTTGCACCTCTGGGTCAGCTACCAGTGGGCTGTGGCCGCACAAATGGACTTTGTGTGGCACTACTGTCATGTATGCTACCACCCTGCCATCTGGGCAGCTATCTCCCAGAAGATGTTCTCTCAATTCAGTGTGGTTGCCTGCTTTGTACTGTTAAGGCATGTTCTTCTGGCTCCAAGGGACCAGAACATCAGTCACCTCCACTTTGGTCCAGGTTGCCAGCCCTGAGCAGGCTTCTCTGCCTGGGTTCTGCCACCTGCCTCATTAGCAGGAATTCTGGTGTTCGTTTGTGTGTGTGTGTGTACACACACACACACACACTAGCTAATTTCCCATCAAGAATGATGGGGGGGCAGGGATGAAGGCCTGTGTCCCTTCCCTTGCCCCCGCCTCAGGCTGGGGCTGGGAGCCATTCCCCTCTCCCCCCCACTGCTTTGGGTCAGGGACAGGGCTGTTCCCCACCTCCCCCACCAGTAACCCTCCTCCCCTTCATACTCCCCTCCCTCCACTGTTCCTCGCCACCTCCCCTCCCTGCCGGCTGTTGTTGGGAGGTGGGCACTGGCCCCTGGCTCCAAGGAGCAGACCCAGGGGGTCAAGCCAGTGTGCTCTTGTCCCTGTCATCCCCCTCTCCTCTGAACCCTCAGTTCCCCACTCTCATGGTGGCTCTCCACTGTCTGTCGCTGTCTATGTAGGGCACTTTGATTGGCTGCTGAGACAACCAATCAGAGCATGAATAAAGCATTACAGACAGACAGACAGACTTAGGCTTTTATAATATTAGAATATGTATTAATATTAGAATGTGTGTGTGTGTGTATATATATATATGAGAGAGAGAGAGATACATTGGGCATTGTTTTTTTTTTTCATAAATTTCATAGATTTCATAGACATTAGGGCTGGAAGGGACCTCGGAAGATCATTGAGTCCAGCTCCCTGCCCCAGGGGCAGGAAGGCAGCTGGGGTCATAGGATCCCAGCAAGAAAAACATGCAGGTTTCTCAAAGTAGGAGCTTGAACCACCTCCAGCGGCAGCCCATTCTAGACCTTGGGGGCTCGGAGAGTAAAGAAGTTCTTCCTTATGTCCAGCCTGAAATGGTCTTGAAGGATTTTATAACCATTTGACCTTGTAATCCCTTGGGGCACTCTGGTGTACAAATATTCCCCCAGATCCTGGTGAACACCACTTATAAACATATAGGTGGCCATCAGGTTGCCCCTGAGCCTGCGCTTTTCCAGGCTGAAGAGTCCCATGGCTCTCAGCCTCTCATCATAAGGTCTGTTTTCATGACCTCTGATCATGCGCATGGCTGTCCTCTGCATCCTCTCAAGCTTTCATCCTTTTTGAATTGTGGAGCCCAAAACTGGACACAGTACTCCAGCTGTGGCCTCACCAAGGCTGCATACAATGGGAGAATGACGTTCTGGGGTTCTCTTGAGAAGCATCTATGGATGCAGGCCAGTATTTTGCTGGCTTTACTGTCTGCAGCATCACATTGCAGGCTCTTGTTCATCTTGTGGTCAATCCTGACCCCCAGGTCCCTCTCGTCCGTAGTGCTAGTCAGCATAGCATTGTCAAGCCTATAGACATGCTGAAGGTTTTTCTTCCCAAAGTAGAGAACCTTGCATTTTTTGGTGTTAAACACCATCATGTTCTCATCTGCCCTTTTACTGAGCTTGTCAAGGTCAGCCTGGATTACCCCCCTGTCCTCAGGCGTGGATGCTTTACCCCAAAGTTTTGTATCATCAGTGAACTTGGCCAGTCTTCTTCTGATTCTAATGCCCACATCATTAATGAAGAGGTTGAACAAAATAGGTCCAAAGACAGAGCCTTGAGGGACCCCACTGGTCACAGGGCACCATGACAATTGACTTCCATCAACCACCACCACCTGGGTCTGACCACAGAGCCAATTCCCCAGCCAGTGAATTATGGTGGACCTGAGGCCACAGTTGGCCAGTTTTGCCAAAAGGTGATCATAGGATATCAGATTGAAGGCTTTTTTAAAGTCAAGATATATGACATCAATCTCTTCCCCCTTGTCCAGGTGATATGTCACCTGGTTGTAAAAGGAAATGGTTGGTCAAGCATGACCTACCCGCAACAAACCTGTGCTGGCTATCCCTCAGATTGTTGCCATCGGCCAGTCCATTAAGAATGACCTCCTTGATGATTTTTTCTAAGACCTTCCCCGAGATAGAGGTCAGGCTGGTCTGATGGGCCTATAGTTTGCCAGATCCACTTTCCTCCCTTTCTTGAAGATAGGCATGACATTGGCCTTCTTCCAATCATCGGGCTCTTCACCAGAGTGCCAGGAGCGCTCAAAGATCCATGCCAGGGGCTGAGCTATGATGCTAGCCAGCTGCTTGAGTACTGTGGGGTGTAAATTATCAGGGCTGGCTGACTTGAAGGTATCCAGCCTCTCAAGCTGTTCCTTCACAAGGTCAGCATTGATGGAGGGCAAGGAACCACCCGCACTTAGGCATCCCTGTCCTGTAATGGGCAGGGGCATCCCATGAGACTTGTGAAAGACTGACACAAAGTACCCATTTAGCAAGTTGGCTTTTTCCTGGGCGTCGGGTGTCAGTTCTCCCTTGTGGTTTAGCAGGGGTCCAATGTTGCCCTTGCTTTTCCTCCTGCTCCCCACATATCTAAAAAAAGACTTTTTATTGTCCTTGATATGTGTAGCCAGTTGGAGTTCTGTGGCAGTCTTGGCTTTCCTGGTTCACTCCCTGCAGGTCCGGACCAGTGAAGAATTTTCCTTCTTGGAGGTGGATCCTGTCTTTCATCCTTTGTAGGTCTGTCTTTTTAGATGCAGGAGGACCCCTAGTTCCCTGGAGAGCCAGGGGGACTGCTGTGCCCTCTTACTGCCTTTCATCCAAGACAGAATTTCCTTAGCTTGTGCATCTAGGATACCTCCCTTGAGGAGCAACCACTCTTCCTGGACTCCCCTCCCTTTGGGGTTGTGGTCCCTTAGGGCCTCACCAACAAGTTTTCTGAGCTGGTCAAAGTCAGCCCTCCTGAAGTTGAGGACCTCTGTACTGCTGACTAATTTGACAGCTTTTCAGTGGATGGTGAAGATGGTCAGCTCATGGTCACTGTCACCCAGCTTCCCTTTGATCATCAGGTCACTGATTAGGTCATCCCCGGGTGCCAGTACCAGGTTAAGCAGTGCTATGCCTCTTGTTAGCCTGTAGACTTCTTAAGTCAGATAGAGCTCATCCACGCACATGAGGAAGCTTTGCAATTGTTTGGATTTAGCCAAGCTCTCTTCCCACGAGATGTCCAGGTAGTTGAAGTCCTCCATGACAACCATGAAGCAGGAGTGTGCAGCCTCAGCCAATTCCTGGGGGAACTCCTGGTCAATCTCTTTATTCTGGGAGGAAGAGCTGTAGTAGACTCCGACCATTCTATTTCCTGTGACATGTTCCCTATGCATTTTAACCCAGAGGGTCTCTAGTCATCCACCCTGGGTGCTAATGTCAGCTTGTAGGGATGTGTAGCTCTTCTTGACAGAGAGCTACACCTCCGCCCCTTTTCTCCACTCAGTCCCTCCTGTACAGGGTATAGCTGTCTATACCCATGGTCCAGTCATGGATGGAGTTCCACCAGGTCTCCGTTATCCCTATGACATCATAATTATTTGTGTTGAGCAGGAGGACAATTTCCTCCTGTTTATTCCTCAAGGTCCTGGCATTGGTGTACAGGCATGCAATTGTCCCCTTGGGGGCCCTTCACTTGCCCACAGCTCACTCCAGGGCTGGGGCAGGGGTAGGCTCCCTTAAGTGCCTTGGCCTGCTGGCTTTGGAAGGGTTGCTCAGTGGGCTAGCAGTGTCAGTGGTCCCCCCATCCCCTGGTGGGCTTAGTTTAAAGCCCGGTGGAACAGGTCTGGCTGAGAAGAGCCTTCTCCCCAGTGGAGAGAGGTGGAGGCCATCCCTTCCCAGCAGCTCACTGCCTCTCTCTACAAAGAGTGCACTATGGTCATGGAAGCCAAAGCCTTCCAGATAACACCAGCACTTCAGTCTTTGGTTCACTACCTGGATCCTCCTCTTGCTCTTCACCCTGTAGTTTAAAACCAGAAGGATTGAAGAAAGGATTGAGGCTTATGCTGGCAATGGCATAAGCCTCATTAGAGTCCCGGCTCTGATGCAAGACACATGGGTGTAAGCCCACTGCACCCCTGTGAGCCCAGGGACCCCAGCAGCAACCCCTGGACCCCTGATGAGTCCTGGCCTGCTGGCAAGTAAGCAGGGGCCATGGAGGGAGGGACCTAGTCACCTGGGAGCAGGCTAAGTGGGCTGAGGAGGGTCACGCCCCCCGGCTCCTACTTCACCCAGCCCACCTACCTGTTCCTTCTCTCGGTGGAGGGGATGAACCCCCCTTAGCCCCGCAAAAGCACTGAGGCACCAGCTGGCCCTTCTGCACATGTGTGCAGTTTAAAAAGGAACCGGCAATGGCATAAGCCTCATTAAAGTTCCAGGTCTGATGCAAGATGTGCGGGTGTAAGCCCTCTGTGCCCCCATGAGCCCAGGGAACCCAGCAGTGACCCCTGGACCTCCAACAATCTTTGGCCTGCTGGCAGGTAAGCAGGGGCCCATGGAGGGAGGGACCTAGTCAGCTGGGAGTGGGCTAAGTGGGCTGAGGAGGGTCACGCCTCTCGGCTCCTACTTCACCCAGCCCCCCAGGGAGCCATGTGACCAGAGCCTTGCGAACAGACCACATAAACAAGCACAATCCTGGGCCCGGCATGTGAGTTCATGTGGGAGTTTGCACAAGAAGGCAAATGGGAGGGCCCAAGGCCCTGCCTGTGAGCCCCTCAGAGTAAGCACTCCCAGCCAAAGCCAGCCCACTGGTGGCATGACACGGATGGACATGCGCCTCACCCCGAGGGTCCCCTTGGGGTCTGCGCCCCACCCCCGTCTGGCACCTTGGAGACTGCCACCCAGACGGAGCCCATGGTTTAGAGCTCCACACAGACAGAGTCCCTGGCTCTTGGCTGAGGGGGCTGCCTGTTGCTTTTTCAGGCTCTGGGGCCTGGGACCATGGCCATCTCCCCTTGTGGGGTCTGCTCCCTACTGGGGTCTCTGGTGTGCCAGCTGGAGGAGCTCCAGGCTGCATTCCAGAGACTGTGCGCCATCAGGGACTGTGAGCAGGAAACAGACTCCTACTGCCAGGCCCTTCTCCCCCAGGAGGCGGAGGGTAGACCATGGTTTCCCTTCAGGACAAAAGAGGACTCAGGGACCTCCCTTACTGTCCAGCCCAGGGCTTGGAACAAGGTGGCGAGAGGCCCCAAGGCACACTGCAGCAAGGCCCCTGCCCCTCTGGAATTTTGCAACAGGTATGAACTTCTTGCAGCCCCAGCAGAGCCCGATGAATTGCCAACTCCCGCAAGCAACACAGATGACACTGTAGCTACCACCCCCACTCTCCCTAAGACGAAACGCAAAGTGTTTGTCATGAGAGACTACATCCTGAGGGGGACTGAGGGGGTAACCTGCCATTCCGACCCCTTAGCCCAGGAAGTTTGCTGCTTCCTGGGAGCCCACATCCAAGACATTGCGGAGAAGATCCCAAAGCTCCTACAACCCACTGACCACTATCCCATGCTCCTCATCCATGTGGGCAACAATGACATGGCTCAGAGTGCTCCCAGCCATGTCATGAGGTGCTACAGGGATTTGGGAGTGGGTCTTAAGGATCTGGGGGCACAGTTGGTGTTTTCTTTGATCCTCCCAGTCTCAGGCTATGGGCAGAGGAGGGAGAGGAGGATCCAGGTAGTCAACCAAAGACTGCAGTGCTGGTGTTATCTGGAAGGCTTTGGCTTCCATGACCACAGTCCACTCTTTGGAGAGAGAGGCATTGAGCTGCTGAGAAGGGATGGCCTCCACATCTTTCCACTGGGGAGGAGGCTCTTCTCAGCCAGACTGTCTGACATGCTCCACCAGGCTTTAAACTAAGCCTGCTGGGGGATGGGGGGACTACTGCCACTGCTGGCCCACTGAGAGGGCCTTGCAAAGCCAGCAGGCCAAGGCACATAAGGGATCCCACCCCAGCCCCAGCCCTGGAACAAAATATAGGCAGGGCAGGGATCCCCAAGGGGACACTTACGTGTCTATACACAAATGCCAGGCGCCTAGGGAATAAACAGGAGGAACTTGGTCTCCTGCTAAATGCAAATAACTATGATGTCATAGGGATAATGGAGACCTGGTGGGACTCCACCCATGACTGGACCATGGGTATAGATGGCTATACCATGTACAGGAGGGATCAATTGGACAAAAGGGGTGGGGACGTAGCTCTCTATGTCAAGAAAAGCTACGCGTCCCTGCAAGCTGACATTGGCACCCATTGTGGATTACTTGAGACATTCTGGGTTAAAATCCATGGGGAAAAAAGCACAGGGGATACTATGGTGGGGGTCTACTACACACCCCCTACCCAGAGTCAAGACCTTGACCAGGAGTTCACAAGGGAATTGGCTGAGGCTGCATGATCCCAGTGTATGGTTGCCATGGGAGACTTTAGCTACCCAGTCGTCTCATGAGAGGAGTGCTCGGCCTAATCCGAGCGGTCGCAAAGCTTTCTCTCATGTGCGGATGACCTCTATCTGATGCAGGAAGTCTAAGGGCCGACAAGAGGTAAAATGCTGCTTGACCTCTGGCAACCACGGATGACTTAATCAGTGACCTAACGATTGAAAGGAAGCTGGGTGACAGTGACCATGAGCTGATCACCTTCACCATCTGCTGTAAGGCTGGCAAGTCAGTCAGTAATACAGAAGTCCTCGACTTCAGGAAAGCTGACTATGACAAGCTAAGGAGACTATAGGTCAGGGAGGCCCAGGTGAGGGAAATTCCTTGCCCTCCATTGAAGCTGACCTCATGAAGCAACACTTTGACAGGCTGGATACCTTCAAGTCAGCCGGACCTGAAGGGCTACACCCAAAGGTACTCAGGGAGCTGGCAAGCATCATTGCTCAGCCCCTGGCACAGATCTTTGAGAGCTCTTGGCACTCTGGTGAAGTGTCCAATGATTGGAAGAGGGCCAATGTCGTGCCTATCTTCAAGAAAGTGTGGAAAGTATGTCCGGCAAACCACAGGCCCATCAGCCTGACCTCTATCCTGGGGAAAGTCTTGGAAAAGATTATCAAAGAGGCCATCGTTAATAGACTAACTGAAGGCAATATTCTGAGAGATACCCAGCATGGATTTGTTGTGGGTAGGCCTTGCCTGACCAATATCATTTCCTTTTATGACCAGGTGACTTATCACCTGGACAAGGGGGAAGAGATCGATGTTGTATATCTTGACTTTAAAAAAACCTTCGATCTGGTATGCCACGATCACCTCTTGGCTAAACTGGCTAACGGCAGCCCTGACATCACCACGATCCACTGGCTGGGGAATTGGCTCCGCGGTAGGACCCAGAGGGTGGTGGTCCATAGGAGCAATTCTTCTTGGTGCGCTGTGACTAGTGCGGTCCCTAGGGTTTTGTCCTAGGGCCTATACTATTTAACATCTTCATCAATTATGTGGACATTGGTGTCAGAAGCAGACAGGCCAGATTTGCTGATGACACCAAACTCTGGGGTCAAGCATCCACAGCTGAGGAAAGGAGAGTGATCCAGGTGGACCTTGACAGGGTCATGAAATGGGTGGATAAGAACCTGATGGTGTTCAACACTGAAAAATGCAAGGTTCTTGACCTTGGGAGGAAAAACCTGCAGCATGCTTATGGGCTTTGCAGTGCTACTCTGATTAACACTACAGATGAAAGGGACTTGGGGGTCATGAATGACCACAAGATGAACATGAGCCTTCAATGCAGTGCTGTGGCTAGTAAAATAAGGAAAACACTGGCTTGCATCCATGGATGCTTCTCAAGGAAATCTCGGGACGTTGTTCTCCCATTGTACTCGGTGTTGGTGAGGCTGAAGCTGGAGTACTGCATCCAATTTTGGGCTCCACAATTCAAAATGGATGTGAAGACGCTTGAGAGGGTGTAGAGGAGAGCCACGTGCATGATCAGAGGTCATGAAAACAGACCTTATGATGAGAGGCTGAGAGTCATGGGGCTCTTAAGCCTGGAAGAGCACAGGCTCAGGGGTGATCTGGTGGCCACCTCTAAATTTATCAGGGGTTCTCATCAGGATCTGGGGGAACATCTGTTCACCAGAGCGCCCCAAGGAATGACAAGATCGAACAGTCACAAACTCCACCACGACTGATTCAGGCTAAACATAAGAAAGAACTTCTTCACTGTCCGTGCCCCCATGTTTTGGAATAGACTGCCACCGGAGGCAGTTCAAGCACCCACTTTGAATGCCTTCAATACACATTTGGATACTTATCTTTCTGCGATCCTATGATCCCTGCTGACTTCCTGCCCCTGGGGCAGGGGGCTGGACTCGATGATCCTCCGGGGTCCCTTCCAGCCCAAATGTCTATGAAATCTACGAAATTTATGAAAACACCACCTGCACTCCTAACCCCTTAAGCCCCGCTCCCAAATCCCTGTAACACCTTATGACCCAGCTGGGAAGGTTCCAAGCCATGTCATTGGTGACTACATGGATAAGGAGCATAGGGTATTGGTCAGTGGGCTGGAGGAGTTTAGAGATCTTCTCTGCAATGTCTCGGATATTGGATCCCAGGAAGCAGCAAACTTCCCAGGCCAAGGGGTCAGGAAGGCAGAATGGCCCCTCTGTCCCACTTAGGGTGGAGTCTCCCATGACAAACACTTTGTGTTTTGTCTTAGGGAGAGCGGGGGTGGTAGCTACAGTTGAGCCTGTGTTGCCTGCAGGAGCTGGCAACTTAGAAGGCTCTGCTGGGGTGCAGAAGGTTTGTACCTGTTGCAAAGCTCCAGCAGGGCAGGGGCCTTGGTGCAGTGGGCCTTTCGGCCCTTGACCACCTTGGTCCAACCCCATGGCTGGACAGTATGGGAGGTTCCTGGGTCCTCCCTTGTCCTGGAGGGAGAGCATGGTCTACCCTCCGTCTCCTGGGGAAGAATTGCCTGGTAGTAGAGTCTATCTCCTGCTCACAGTCCCTGATGGCATGCAGTCTCTGGACTGTGGCCTCGAGCTCCTCCAGCTGGTGTGCCAGAGAGCCCAGTAGGGAGCAGAGGGGAGGTGGCTATGCTCTCAGGTTTTATTGCTATATGTACACTATTAAAGCAGTTTGGAAGCCTACCAGTGTCTCTATCATCATAATGAAATAAATTCTAAACATCTATATGTTTAGATATATCACATTTGCTTTTGGTTGTCTTATTACATGATGCATGTGTGATGGGGGGTGGG
>NW_017729025.1:69003566-69009748 GCF_001723915.1 Gavialis gangeticus
TCTTATTACAGGATGCAGGTGTGATGGGGGGTGGGGTTTGAAGGAGGGGGGTGGGAATGGGTATTAGGGGGATGGGTGTGTGGGTGGGTATGTGGGTGGTGTGGAGGAATGAGGAGGGATGCGAGTCAGTTTGTGGGTAGGTGTGGGGGGATTCCTGAAGGGTCCCAGCCTCCCCACAGGGCCAAAGCTCCCCCCCACAGGGGCCACAGCTCCCCCCCATAGAGGCCAAATCCCCCCCACAGGGCCCGTATGCTCCCTCACAAGGCCCAGAGCTTATCTACAGCAGCAGTGGCTGTTGGGGCACTTGGACCTTCCTGCTAGAGCTCTCCCGTCCATGCAGCATGGGGTAGTGTGGCATGGCCCCAGCCCCCTGGCACTTGGCACTGCCTCTACCATATCACATGGGTTCTGTCCAGCTCGGAGCATTGCTGTGAGTCTTCTGGCAGCTCCGGTCCACTCAGGCTGTCACTCAGAGCCCTGCATCACTCATGAGGAACATGTGTCACAGAGGGCTGGGTCCTGCCTGTACACCACTGGCTCAGCTTGTTGGTGCATGGAGTCTGTGAAGGCAGGACCCAGCTCCGTGTGACAGGACACCAGGTGGTAGGTGACCAGGGCCGAGCTGTGCTGTCCCTCACCATGCGAGGGAGCTGTGCCAGGAGGGCCCCGAACCCTGATGGCAACTGCTGCTGTGGGGGGGGAGACTCTGGGCTGTGCTGGGGGGCAGGCAAGGGACCCACCCCTCCCAAACAGCCCCCCTCTATAGTGCCCCTTCCATCTAGTCTCCCTCACCCACACAGCCCCAGATTCAGTGCCCCCCCCCACCCCCAGTCTCTACTTACCTGGGGACGGAGCCCAGGTCCGGGCTTTTGCAGCCAGAACCGCTCCTTGCCCCACATGTGCTGCAGCATGTTGCAGCACCGGGGCAAGGAGCAGCCATAGACATGCTCTGGCCAGTACCAGCGTATCTCTTTGGAGGACACGAGCCTCTGGTTGCCTCAGGGCACAGTCCCGGACTGCACCCTGCCCCACTTTTTTTCTGTGGGTTTTTTTTTTTTTGGATCCCTGGATTTCCAGGTATTGAATTTTGAGCCTGCACTGGAAATATGCAGTGTGGAAAATTTTTTTTTGTTTCCAGCGTGCCTCTTGCTGTGTCTCAAACAGGTTTGAGACATGGCAAGAGGCATGTGTGAGCTCATCGGGACATGCCCAAATAGTGCATTCCCCACCAATTCTTCCCTGTTCGTGAGCAGCAGGTCAAAAAGAGCACGGACCCTAGTTGCTCACTCTAGCATTCGCACCAGGAAGTTGTCCCCGACACTCTCCAAAACTTCCTGTATTGCCTGCACACTGCTGTATTGCCCTTTGAGCAGATATCAGGGTGACTGAAGTCTCCCATGGGAACCAGGTCCCTGATCTGGAAACTTCCATAACCTGTTTGAAGAAAGAGTTCATTTCTCTTCAGTAAATGCTCAGACAGCCCCAGCAACTGTCACACAGTGCATAAGATGGATACATGAGCAGTTATCTTTAGGACATTTACAAGTGATGTGGCATATGTAGCTGTGGTACTAAAACATACTAGTGTAATTGTCATTTTTTTTCCGTTACCAAAGTTTATGATTATTTATGTTAAAGTCAAGGGGGTACACATTTACTTTACATTGCCACATCATTTATTGCCACATCAAGGGAGGAAGTAAGAAAGTATATTTTAAAATGTTTCTTTCATTATGTAAACAGGCTTTTGGTCAGATCCATTAGATCACTGGTGTCAAAGATGCATGGCCCACAGAGCCCTACTATTCAGCCCACAAGGCTGCCTGTGGTCTCAGCCTGGTGTGCTATATGCAGCATGTGCTAGCCCCGGCTGAGCACTCTATATACAACACATAGTTAATCTGGCTTGGGGACTGGAGCCGGCAGGTACTGCACATTGTACAACTAGAATTTCCTAACTTCCTAATTTTTCACTTTGCAAACTTGAATAGTGTATATTTATATATCATATGTACCTGTATATATTATGTAGTATAGTTACCTGTGTGTAAGTCTGTATATATGTGTCTCTCTCCCCACCTACTCACACTTACACTCACTTCTATTCACACTCCCACATACAATTGCACACCTGTCTAGTTATGGTTACTATGCTAATCTTTCATGTTTTCTTCAGGAAAATCATAAATTCAGCATTTCATTAGTCATCAATCCTCCAATGGAAAAAAAATATATAACAACTTGATTCATGAAGAAAATCTTAATTTGACAGGATTTGAACTCACTTCTTTTTATCAATTAATTCTAACATGACATCCACCAGACTAGCTTTGTTAAAAAATTCTCAAGAAGTTTCTGGTGTTGAAATAGCCACCAGATGGCGCTCCTACAATTTCATAAATAAACACAAACAAATCAAAACTTTAAAAGGTCAGATGGTAAGCAGTGTTTCTATCTAATTAGGCTGGAGACTTTACAAAGACAATGAATTCCCTAGAGTCTTCTCCCCCATCTCCAATTCTATAGCAGACACTAATGTCCAGACCTTCTTATTACACCTTAGGATACAGAAACCATCACCACAAAGATTACTTTTTTAAAACAAATAGAGCCAAATACATCAATGAAATTTCACCAGGGATGCACTTGGCCCCATATGCTGTATCATCAAAACCTTTTTACAGACTTTACAGTTTGCAAAGCCTTACTGCCAAGCTGTCTATCAAAACAATGCAGGTGTCAGTTTAGAATTTGACAGATGTGTCTACAGGCCCAATCCAAAGCTGATGTGAATTGGGAGGCTTTTTATTAGCTCCAAAGCACTTCAGATCTGGCCCCAAAGGAAGGTTTTGACATAAATATTTAATTTATTACAAGTGTACTTTTCTTTAGTTATTTAAAATAGCCTAATCAACATTTATGTTGTACTATACAGTAACAGCAAGACAGGATTTTACAGTGCTTATTTCTGATATTTTAAATTATTACAATATGTAAAATGAGTTGTAAAGTGCTGTTATAGACCAGCCAGCCTATCTTTAATACCTAGGTACCATAACAAATTATTTAGCATTCAATTTATAAGCATCTAGAAGATAATGTGATTATAAAAACGGCCAACATGGGTTTGTCAACCACAAATCATGGCAAATGCATGTAATTTCCCTTTTTGGTAGGGTGACTAGCTTGTTGGCCAAGGGAGAAAACTCTTGATTTTTAGCTTTAGCAAGACATTTGATACAGACCCATATACCAACCTCATAATCAGAAATGAAATCACCACAAGGTAGGTATACAGTTTTTTGTAAAGCCAATCTGTTAGTAAAAGCAAGAGTAGTTATCCTTGTTCCACTGTCTAACTGAGATTCCAGCGAAGTGTGCTCTGGACACAACTCTGTTCAATATTTTCACTGACGACTTAGATGTCGAAATAAAAATACACTTATAAAAATTGTGGATGACAGCAACCTAGATTTCAAGCACTTTCAGGAACAAGATCAAAATCTAGAATGATCTTGAGAAAATAGAGAAATAATCTGCAAACAAAGAAGTAAAATAAAATTCAATTCTATGCAGGGCACATCTGCATATGCATTAATGCACCTTTCCTAATGCACATTAAATTTAGTATCCCCAGTGTGAGGTACTAAGTTGATGTGTATTAGGCTATGCACAGTAGTACATTTGCACACTTTTTTAGTGATGCTTAAAGCACAGATTATTTTTCTGTGCATTAGTGTAAGGTCATTTTTTTTACACAATGCTTTAATGCACAATAAAAGTCTACTGTGCATCAAAGTGCATGTGTAGAAATGCCCCCAATATATTACACTTAGGAGATATCAAACTATGCATAACAAAATGGAAGATAAATGGAAAAATTTAAGTTGCAAAAAAGCAAATCTGCTGTACATGGCTTTGGTGAAGTATCAGCTGTGGTATTGTGTCCAATTCTGAGCACCACATTTTAAGAAACAAATTGGAAAGATAGTTCAGAGAACTAAAGTGATAATGCTTAAAGAACTAAAAAGCATGACCAATGAGGAAAGTTTGAAAGAACTGGGTCTGTGCAGCCTAAAAAAAGAAAAGTGAGCAGTAAGGAGGGACACAAGAGGAGGCTGCCAATATGTAAAAGGTTGTTTTACATGTACAGTGATCTATTGTTTTCCATATAGAACAAAAAGCAATTTCTTTAATTTGCAGCAAAGATGATTGGGTTATTAGGAGAAGTTTGCTAACTACAAGGCTATTAAGCACAAAAACAGGCTAAATAGGAAAATTCTACAATCTATGAACAATTTCAACAAACATGTCAAGGATAGTCAGAATACAGGGATGGAATTGAACAGCTGACTTTTTGGGGTCCTCCTCAACCCCACCTTTCTATGATCTCTAAGGCTATTATTAAAGAATTTAAGTGTTCCTAGGTAAACTTCAACCTATCTGAAAGATAGAATATGTTTCCAAAATGCAGAATTAGGGATATTTATATTACCTAATGTACATTTCCATACATTTAAACATTTGGATTTGTTTTAAATCTTAATTTCCTGGTTGTATAATATTTGATGAGGGTATAATTCGTATAAACCTATAACATATTTTCCTCTTGAACAGCTGATATATAATCCCAAATTGAAACCACCCAAACGGTTTTTTTTCTAAATTAACCTGGTTTTGTTTGTTTGCTTGCTTGCTTTTTTAAATAGATTTTTACAATTTCATGCATGAACACTAAACAAGAGAACCAAAGAGAAGGCTTCCTGGCAGTGTTTCTATTAATTTGAAGGTGCATTGTCTCAAATTTAAATCTTTTTTTTTATTCTAACTTGATAGATAGATGAATCTGTATTCTCTGTAATATTTACACCACTCTAAATCCAAAGCAGCAAGAGGATGTGAGCTAACTAAATGAGATCTAGATCAGTAGACCCGCAAAAAGCAGCCAATATGGTCCCCTTACTTCGTTTCTTCAAAATTTTACTTTTCTATTGCATATGTATCCCCCTGAACACACGTTATTCTTTTCCCAGCCCTAGTCTTTTATCCCATGTTTCATTGTGCCCACAATCCAAAATTCCTCCCTTTCTTTTACTCTTTTATCTTCCTGTGGTTATCTCCCAAAAAACTCTTCTGAGCTCTGTTCCCTTGCACATATTTCTACTCTCATTTTTGCTTCTCTCCTGTCCTACACCTCCTCACACATACCTCATGTTTTTTTCTCCTTTCTTCTTGATTCAATCATTTTTGTGCAATATGCAGTATTCAAAAAGGAATATTTACAGTTAATGGCTATATTTTACCCATTATTTTCATGATTAAAAGTTATCTAGTAGCTGAAGCTAATGCATAAATATCTTCAGAAAAAAAATCATGTATTGCCCTCTTTCAAAATAGCTGTCATTTCCCATTATTCTCAATGAGACTCAGTTAAGGTTCTGTGCTCTCTTTCAAAATGCCTGTTGTTTCCAGTGAGAGAGAAGCCAGCAGACATCTTTCTTAAGAGAAAATTGAAAACAATGGGAGGTAGATAGCCTTCTCAAAATAACCACCTAACTTTTGGCAAGTTTTGAAAGAAGACAGTTCTATGTGAAATTCTTTGCAGTTGAATAGTATACATCGACCCCTGCTAAAGAACAAACTCTTAGGTAGGAGGTAGAACATAAAAAAGGCCATTAATCCCCTTCCCTCATGTCATTAAAAACAGTCAGTGTCAAAGAGTTCCTTAAGTTTTAACTAGAAGGGAGATTTAAAGTCCCCACACTATTCAATTTTTAAGAAGATTTATTACAAAGAAGCAATCTGCCATGAGTCCTAAACTTCTTAAAGGAACCATATTTTAATTAACTCATAAACATTATCCAGTTTGCTTGCAAATTCTCAGAAAATTCTGTGTATGCAGAGAATAAATGCAGTCATTTTTTCAATGAGACTCTAATCTTTATATATAACAAAGAGCTGAATCCCTGCTTCAAGTATAGAAGTCTATTCATCCTTACCTATGGGACTGCAAGCAGTTCCTCCAAAGAATATTTACCATGTATGTTATTATATTACTATACATATATTACTACGTAAAACATAGAGGCAAATGTTTTCCAGTTAAGTGGACAGAAGTGAAGGAAATAATATGAAGCATTAAGAAACCATAGAAGTAGGAATAGGTAACCTTTATATATTGT
>NW_017729025.1:69014748-69031254 GCF_001723915.1 Gavialis gangeticus
GCTAAAGAGCCCCATGGCTCTCAGCCTGTCGTCGTAAGGTCTGTTTTTCTGACCTGTGGTCATGCATGTGGCTCTTCTCTGGACTCTCTCAAGCTTCTCCACATCCTTCTTGAATTGTGGGGCCCAGAACTGGACGCGATACTCCAGCTGCGGCCTCACCAAGGCCGAGTACAAAGGGAGAATGACATCCCAGGATTTGCTTGAGAAGCATCTATGGATGCAAGCCAGCATTTTGGTCGCTTTACTAGCCGCAGCATCTCATTGCAAGTTCATGTTCATCTTGCGGTCAGTGATGACCCCCAAGTCTCTTTCTTCCATAGTGCTAGTCAGCGTAGCACTGCCGAGCCTATAAGGATGAGGCAGGTTTTTCTTCCCAAGGTAGAGAACCTTGCATTTTTTGGTGTTAAACACCATCAGATTCTTCTCCACCCATTTGCTGAGCCTGTCCAGGGCAGCCTGGATCATCTGCCTTTCATCTGGCATGGATGCTTTGCCCCAAAGTTTGGTGTCATCGGCAAACTTGGCCAGTCCGCTCCTGACTCCAGTGTCCACATCATTAATGAAGATGTTGAACAATATGGGTCCAAGGACAGAGCCTTGGGGGACCCCACTGGTCACAGGACACCATGATGAGTGACTGCCATCAATTACAACCCTCTGGGTCCTGTAGTTAGACGGATCCACTTTCTTCCCTTTCTTGAAGATAGGCACAACATTGACCCTCTTCCAGTCATCGGGCACTTCACCAGAACGCCAAGAGTTCTCAAAGATCTATGCCAGAGGCTGAGCTATGATGCTTGCCAGCTCCCTGAGTACCCTTGAGTGTAACGCATCAGGGCCAGCTGACGTGAAGGTATCCAGCCTGTCAAGGTGTTGCTTCACAAGGTCAGCTTCAATGGAGGGCAAGGAATCTCTCTCACCTGGGCCTCCATGACTTGTAGTGGGCTGGGCCATCCCATGGTACTGGTGACAAACTGATGCAAAGTACCCATTTATCAAGTTTGCTTTTTCCTGGGCGTCAGTTGTCAATTGCCCTATCTGGTTTATCAGGGGTGCAGTGTTGCCCTTGCTTTTCCTCTGGCTCCTCACATATCTAAAAATGAACTTTTTGTTGTCTTTGATATTTGTAGCTAACTGGAGTTCCATCGCAGCCTTGCCTTTCCTGGTTTGCTCTCTGCAGGTCTGGACCAGAGCAGAGTATTCCTCCTTGATGCCGGTTCCAGTCCTCCATCATTTGTAGGTCTTCCTTTTAAGATGCAGCAGGTCCACCAGTTCCCGGGAGAGCCAAAGGGGCTGTTGTGCCCTTTTGCTGCCTTTCTTCCAAGACAGGATGGAATTTGCTTGCGCATCCAGGATTGCTCCCTTGAGAAGCAACCACTCATCCTGAGCTCCCCTCACCATTGAGTTGTGTCCTTTTAGGGCCTCTCTGACAAGCCTCCTTAGCTTGTCAAAGTTAGCTTTCCTGAAGTCAAGGACTTCTGTGTTAGTGACTGACTTACCAGCTTTTTTGCAGATGGTAAAGGTGATCAACTCATGGTCACTGTCACCCAGCTTCCCTTCAATCGTTCGGTCTCTGATTAGGTCATCTCCGGTTGCCAGTATGAAGTCAAGCAGCACTTTACCTCTTGTTGGCCTGTAGTCTTCCTGCGTCAGATAGAGGTCATCCGCACATGAGAGAAAGGCTTGCGATGACTTGGATTTTGCCAAGCGCTCCTCCCACAAGATGTCTGGGTAGTTAAAGTCTTCCATGGCAGCCATACACTGGGATCATGCGGCCTCAGCCAATTCCCTTGTGAACGCCTGGTCAAGGTCTTGGGTAGGGGGTGTGTAGGAGACTCCCACCTGTGCGATGTTCCCCACGGATTTTTACCGAGAGGATCTCAAGTCATCCATCATGGGTGCCAATGTCAGCTTGCAGGGATGCGTAGCTTTTGTTGCCATAGAGAGCTATGCCCCTGCCCCTTTTTTCCACTTGATCCCTCCTGTACAGGGTATAGCGATCTATATCCATGGTCCAGTCATGGGTGGAGTCCCACCAGGTCTCCATTATCACAATGACATCATGGTTATTTGCATTTTGCAGGAGACCAAATTCCTCCTGTTTATTCCCCAGGCGCCTGGCATTTGTGTATAGACACACAAGTGTCCTCGTGGGGGCCCTTGCCCTGCCTACATTTTGTTCCAGGGCTGGGGCTGGGGTGGGATCCCTTATGTGCCTTGGCCTGCTGGCTTTGCAAGGCCCTCTCAGTGGGCCAGCAGTGGCAGTAGTCCCCCCAACCCCCAGCAGGCTTTGTTTAAAGCCTGGTGGAGCATGCCAGACAGTCTGGCTGAGAAGAGCCTCCTCCCCAATGGAGAGAGGTGGGGGCCATCCTTTCCCAGCTGCTCACCGCCTCTCTCTCCAAAGAGTGGACTGTGGTCATGGAAGCCAAAGCCTTCCAGATAACACCAGCACTGCAGTCTTTGGCAGATTACCCCTTCAGTCCTCCTCTCACAAGAAACACTTTGTGTTTGGTTTTAGGGAGAGCGGGGACTGTAGCTACAGTGTCATCTGTGTTGCCAGTGGAAGTTGGCAACTCAGCAGGCTCTGCTGGGGCTGCAAGAGTTTCATACCTTTTGCAAAGCTCCAGTGGGGCAGGGGCCTTAGTGTGGCGGGCCTTGGGGCCTCTCACCACCTTGTTCCAAGCCCTGGGTTGGACAGTAAGGGAGGTCTCTGAGTCCTCCCTTGTTCTGGAGGAAAACCGCAGTCTACCCTCCACCTCCTGGAGGGAGAAGGGCCTGGCAGTAGGAATTTATCTCCTGCTCACAGTCCCTGATGGCGCGTAGTCTCTGGACTGCGGCCTGGAGCTCCTCCAGCTGTATGTGGAGTTCCACCAAGTCTCCACATCCTG
Source organism: Gavialis gangeticus (assembly GCF_001723915.1). Classification (NCBI taxonomy): domain Eukaryota; kingdom Metazoa; phylum Chordata; order Crocodylia; family Gavialidae; genus Gavialis; species Gavialis gangeticus. The sequence goes on from NW_017729025.1 coordinate 69,017,637, forward strand.
TATGATTTTGTGCTGTGGGATGCTCAGCTGTGCCTGTTCCTCCCACAGTATCTTGCCCTCACTGATGCTCTGGTGGAGGTAGCCTGCCACCTTCCTCCATTTTGAAATGAGCTGCCTGGCTATGGTAGTGACAGTGCCATCACTGGGAACCCTGTCCCCCTGCAAGGCATCCCTGACTATGAAGTGGAACTTGTGTGCCACAGGGCAGATGCCAACAAAGTTGACATAATGGATGGCCTTGACCATATTGGCCCCATTATTGGTGACCATGAACCCACAGGTGAGCTTGTCAAGCCCAGCAAGCCACCCCTGCACCACGTGGTTTATGGCCACCATGATCTCCCTTGCCATGTGGGAGTAATCCATCACCTTACTTGAAGGAGAGACTGCTGATGCCCTGACTGTTTGCACCAGTGTTGTGTGAGGGAGAGGAAGGCATTAGAGCTGTGCAAAGCTTTGGTTGCTGATTCGATTTGGTGGAGATTCAGCCTGATTCAGCAGCCAAACTGCCAAATTTGAATTGAATCACGAGACCCATTAATCTCTCCAAATCAAATCGGAACCCTCTGAATTGATTTGGAGAGATTCGATGATTTGGCCATAGACACAGTTTTAAACATTTTTTCTACATACCTCAAGATACCAGGTGGCTTGTGAATGGTGAGATGGTAGGGTGGATGGAGCATCCCATGAGATTGAGGGGGGGGTCTGCTGCCAAGTGCATGGGGGATCCCCCCAGCCCCTCAGCTTGGTTACTGGTGCCTCCTGGGTCTGGGTGGAGCACCCAGGCTTGCCAAGCCAATTGCTGAGCTAAGGGAGGCAGAGGGGGGATCCCTCCATGCATAGCGGAGAACCTGGAAGTGGAGCCCTAAGATATATATATTAGGGGTGTGCAAAGCTTCAGTTGTCAATTCGATTTGGAGAAGATTTGGCCTGATTTGGTGGCCAAATCATTGAATCCAAATCAAATTGGGAGGCCCATTAAAAGCTCTGAATTGATATGAAGCATCCAAATCAATTTGGAATTTGGTGATTCAGAAGGCAGTCTTTAGGGGAAACAGAAACTGAGAAGGCGGAGGAAGACTGCTCTGATATTGACATCGGTAGCTGGTCAGTGACTGTGTTCTTTCCCTGAGTTTCCAATCACAGTGCTCTGGGGGACGGACATAGAAAGATCATATAAGGCTCTGTGTGAAGCCTTTCTCTGCCTTTTGTGAGCTGTCTGTCCAGAAGCAACAGCATGTCAAAAGTACTGGCTGGATTCCTCATCAGTCTCTTGCTATTCTGTCTTCTTGGAAAGGATTGGATACACATTACTAATTACCCTTGCCTAGAATCCCTCTACTTATCTCTATCCAAACCATTCATTTAAACTTATTCTTCTCCCAAAATTCTCTTATTTGTTCTTGTTAATTTCCCCGCCCACATACACACTTTTTAAAAAGAAAGTTGTGTTTTCCACAGGGGGGGGTGTGTGTGTGTGTGTGTGTGTGTGTGTGTGGGTGTGTGTGTGTGTGTGTGTGTGTGTGTGTGGGTGTGTGTGTGTGTGTGTGTGTGTGTGTGTGGGTGTGTGTGTGTGTGTGTGTGTGTGTGTGTGGGTGTGTGTGTGTGTGTGTGTGTGTGTGTGTGGGTGTGTGTGTGTGTGTGTGTGTGTGTGTGTGGGTGTGTGTGTGTGTGTGTGTGTGTGTGTGTGGGTGTGTGTGTGTGTGTGTGTGTGTGTGTGTGGGTGTGTGTGTGTGTGTGTGTGTGTGTGTGTGGGTGTGTGTGTGTGTGTGTGTGTGTGTGTGTGGGTGTGTGTGTGTGTGTGTGTGTGTGTGTGTGTGTTAGAGTGTTAGAAACCTTAAATGTACTTGGAACAACATACAGCATTTTCTTCAAGTTCAGATTTTGATTATGTAACATGGAATCAAATGACTCAAAAATAATAAACGTGAGATAATATAAAAATTCTATGGGATAAAGGTAAGTGTATGTGTGGCCTAAGGGATGTCCTTAGGAGGCACACTTGAGAGATAACAACTCTTCTGTATTTTGGAGATGGGCAAACAAGATGTGGGGTGGGCAGTGTGGAATACACATTATACATAGCAAAATGAAAAGCCATCTTCTCAAACACCTTCACAGTCTTTCAGTCAGAAGAACAACGTATCTACTATGGACCTGGGCAATGACTTTGTTGGGTACCAAGTGCAATTCTAAGAGTCTAAGTATTTTAGCTGGACAATATTAACTGGAATGTCTTTGGTTTTGGTTTATATTTATCACCAATGTCCAAACTAAAATATAAAAATTCCAGTTCCAGACTCCATAGGGATATGAAATGTATTGCAGTGAAGAAAGACGTTTTAACTTTTTAAGTAGTACAGGAGGATAGTGAAAAGATGGAACCTTAACACTATCTCTAAACTCCAGGCCAATAATTGCATAGGTCTGAAACACATTTCTGTTCCTGGATGTTTGCCTGAGCTGAGGTGAAAATTTTGGAGCTTTTGATTGTGAACATTCACTAGTTATAATCATCATACCAGCTTATGTGCTCCCACACAGCTATCAATTTTTAGTTTAAAGGAATACTGCCTGCAGTAGACTCAGAGATACTAGTTATTTCATTTTTAGAAGTGTTTCACAAACATACAGTGAGAATTGCTGCCCACGGTGCAGTCCTTTCAGAATGCTTTGCACAGAATGTTTCTTTAACCTCTTCAACAAGTACTTCACAGCCATGGAGAAACTCACAATGCTGTCTGCCCTCTTCAAATGAATGATCTTGGAATCTCCTTGGTACCTGCAAATTTTAGGACAAGTTCTCTCTCTACTGGGGGAAAAATATATAATCTGTAATGGCTGAGTAAATTTCCCTCCATGCATTGACTAATACTAAATCTTTTTAGATCTCTTTCAGCTTTATCATTCCCTCTGGCATTTTAGTTGTTGGCCCAGATTTATTGAGTTCCAACAAAATTCAATTGAAAGCTTCACTATAAATAATTTTCTTGCCATGTAGAAAAAGACTATCATATATATATTATCCAAAAGACAGTACCTCTCACAATACAGCAGCTCCTGCTATTGTACTGCAGTGTTGGGCACCAGAGATGAGGTTAAATCCTGGCTCTTGAAACCATAAAGTCTTGGGGAAAAATTGAAAGTGTTACTTACTAAGCCATACTATTATTTTCAATAAGGCCCATAAATAAACTGTAAAAAATAAACAACAAAGACCTAAAAAAGGACCATATTTGTATTGTATTCATGAACTGATCCTGTGCTTCAGGGCTTCTGCTGGTCATGGTAAGAATTTGTTTTTCCCACTACTTGATGAAAACCTTGGCTTCTGGCTTGCGTTTTATTTGTTCACTTTTGTTTTTTCACCTTCTGAATTATCAGAGATTGGTGATGGCTAATGATGGGGCTTAGAGTCATACTACTGCTGCTTATAGTGTTATAGAGAAACCTCTAAGGTGCCTGGCTATCATATGCTTCTCATCCTTTCAGAGTCAAACTACTTCCCAGGTTCATGGTCAGGAAGAAATTTCATCCTGGATAGGCTGACAGGGGCCATTTGTGTGACATGGGGTGCGGAAATTGCTCTCCAGGATTATCTGGCATATTTCTAACAAATTTCTGCTCATCGTTTGGTATTAGTAGTTGTTACTTACTTTCTGTGGCATACTGCCATTTTGGAAGCTTTTGGTCTTTTTTATTGAAGACCTTAAGAATACGTATAGACATGCAATAAGCCCAAGACAGAATAAATCCAAGTTCTGTGGTTTTCTTTAGCACCATAGTATAAACCAGTCTATGTATGCCAAACTTCTGTTCTGTTACATTGTAGGTTGGTTTTGTGTGCTGAAATTCTGTTCTGTTATGGTTATGGACCAGTTTCCAATCATTTACACCAATAAAAGTATAATGTCTGTACCTGGCTTAAGAGTTTTGGTACTGTGCATGATGTTTTATGGCTTCTGATGTATGTGTGAGGCACAGAGTAAATGGAGTTGTGGATACTTCTGGCTTTAACATCTAATATCTGTAATTTCTGGGAATTACTCAGGTAACCCTTTCCAGTTCTATGGTCCTAAAAAAATGATTTCAAGAGTATTTAAAATTATTTCCTCAATAGGCATTTCTGTTTGCTTCCATTCACATCCCCAGATATCAGGAAAGGAGGATTGAATATACTTCTCTTTTAGCAGGGTTGAAGTGATGTTGCCATGAAGGTCCAGGAAAAATCTTACAGGCAAGAATTTTTCTGTGTAATATCTTTTATTGGACCAACTGCATGCTCAGAATAGACATAGGCAGTTTTGGATATTACAGTACCTACCTCAGGCCTTCCTTTTAGGCCGTTAATAAAAACCTCCCTTCCTGTGGTCAGATAGAACTATAGTGTGAAAAAGTGTAAGGCATTTTTCTTTCTAAACCTGGTGTAAACTTTGCCAGCTTGAGGAGGGCAGGTGGGGGCAAGTCATTAGAAGAGTGTAAATAAAACAGATTCAGCTTTAGTTCAAAGTGCTCTGCTGCCATTTTTTCAGCACAGGGAAGTGTGGTGGTGCTGATACAAGTGACGTGCAAGCACTTTTAATTCATGTGGCTCACTAATTAAAGCTCCCAGCATTGCATCCCACAGCACGTGTAAAAATATCTAAAATGTCTGTGGCTGCATGTCAACTTGTGCCAGTTAAACTGAACGAGGAGCCGAGGGGGATTTTTATTTTTGAAATATAAACATTTTAAAAATGATAGAAAAATGACAATTAAAATGATTTTTTAAAATGAAATGTAAGGCCACTAGATCATCTCTAACACTTGTTTCAAGTTGACTTCATTTGTTTACATTTATCACTTTAAAATTTGTTAATTGTGTTGTGAGTAATGCAGCTGAGAATAATTTGGGTTGTTTAGACATGTTGAGAATGCTAAGCCAAAACTGTGAAATAAAATTTGCTAAAGTATTAGATACTTTGCAGTGTTGACTCATTCAAGCTCATTTCTGGGAAGAGCTTTTCTGGAAGAATGTTTATTTAGGTGTTGATTATAATGATGCAGGATTTCAAAGGAATCACTACAATGTGCAAGCCAATTTCCCAACAGAAAAGTCAACACAGTTTTGCCCAGTGAAACTCACATTCTTTGTGTGTTATATATGAATTGGTATTGGCTCTTCACTGGAATCTGAGGTTAAGGCATACAGGAGAAAATGAAATATCTATAAGACATTAAGCTTCATGTGTGTCCTAAACTGGGGTATAAAAGTTAGCATTGCTTATGCAGAGGAGGGTAGTGCAGTAATACAACAAGGTTTTATAACAGTAGTCACAGGGGTATGACAAAAATTTTGTTTATTCTTGATAATGTAGGTTAAGAGTGGTTATTGGTGCAGTATAGGCTGATTTGTTGTTCCAAGAACACTAGCATTCAAACACAGCTAGATTCAAAAGATCAGGTGAAAAAATTAATGTACTGTTCAAAAAAAGAAGGAATTGCCCAGGTTATACACAGTTATTTTTACCGTTTTATACAGCTCAAAATATGGGGCTTGATTATTTGCTGTTTTTTTAACATAATAACAATTCCTGAGGATGCTGAATAATAATATTCAAAGCTTGAATTGGATCAGATTTTTCAGTTTTGTTATAAAAATTTCCCATCCTATTGTTAAATATTACTAGCAGTTTCATAGTTGGTAGGGTCGGAAGGGACCTGAGCAGATCATCAAGTCCGACCCCCTGCCATGGCAGGAAAGAGTACTGAGGTCAAACGACCCCAGGAAGGTGTTCATCTAGCCTTCTCTTAAACACCCTCAGGGTAGGAGCCAGCACCAGGTCTCTTGGAAGTTGGTTCCAGGTCCTAGGCACCCTGACAGTGAAGTAGTGCCTCTTGATGTCTAGTTTGAATCTACCCTCTGCCAGCTTGTGACCGTTATTTCTAGTCACTCCTGGTAGTGCTCGGGGAAACAGGGACTCCTCCAATCCCTGCTGGTCCCCTCTGACTAGTTTGTAAATGGCCACTAGATCCGCCCTCAGTTTTCTCTTCTGGAGGCTGAATAGGTTCAGGTCCTGTAGCCTTTCCTCGTAGGGCCTGCCCTGCTGCCCCCAATCATGTGAGTGGCCCTCCTCTGGACCCTCTCCATGTTGTCCACATCTCTCTTGAAGTGTGGCACCCAGAACTGGACGCAGTACTCCAACTGCTGCCTGACCAGTGTCGCATAGAGAGGGAGGATCACCTCCTTGGACCTGCTTGAGATGCATCTGTGGATGCATGACAAGGTGCGGTTGGCCTTCCTGACTGCATCCCCACACTGTCGGCCCATGTTCATTTTGGCATCAATAATGATTCCAAGATCCTTTTCTGCCTCTGCACTGATGAGAAGGGAGTTCCCCAGCCTGTAGGTATGCTGCTGGCTCTTCCTCCCCATGTGCAGTACTTTGCACTTGTCAGTGTTGAAACCCATCCTGTTGTCTTCCACCCACCCCTGTAACCTGTCTAGGTCTGATTGCAGCCTATTCCTTCATTCTAGCCTGCCCACTTCCCCCCACATCTTAGTGTTGTCTGAGAATTTGAACAGCTTTTCACCCTCTCGTCCAAGTCACTGATAAAGATGTTAAACAGTGTGGGCACAAGGCCCGAGCCCTGGGGGACCCCACTGCCCACATCCCTCAGGTCGAAAATGACCCATCCACCATCACTGTCTGGATGCGGCCCTCCAGCCAGTTAGTGACCCATTTGACTGTGTAGGTGTTGATGCCACAGTCCCCTAGTTTTTTAATGAGAATGGGGTGAGAGCCAGTGTCAAAGTCCAGTATATTTACTGATTTCATTTATATGTCACCCTTCCCAACATCGTCTCAGGACTGCTTACAGTAGAAAATAATATCTTTTAAATTAGGAAGAACTGTTATATAAAAATACAAATATAAAACAGAAACCCACTAAACAATATCTCACCCTAGCTTTGTTTGCTAAATGCCTGCCTAAATTGGAAGGTTTTACAGCTCTTCCAAAAGATGTCTAGGCTTAGGCTCTGGCCAGTCTCAAGGGTGAAGGAATTCCAGAGTTGAGAGGCCAGTGATGACAATGACCTGCGGTGTGTTTTAACTATACAGATTTGGCATCCTGATACTTGCAGGAAGATGCTCTTGCCTGACCTTAAGTATTGTGATGGAACCTGAGGGTGAAGGTGGTCCCTTAGGTATATAGTTTCCAGTTGGGAGCCAGTACTATTGATGGAGCACTGAAGTTATGAGCCCCTGGAAGCCCACTAACATCAGAAGCTGGGACATGTTTTCTGTACCAGCTTTAGTTTTCAGATGGTCTTCAAGGGTAGCCTCATGTACATTGCAGTAGTCTAGCTTTAAGGTGATGAAGGCATGGATGACAATGAATAGATCTGAAAGAAAGTCACAGCCTTCTCACCAGATGGAGTTGGTAAAAGGTCATCCTACCTACTATTTTCACTTAAATCTCCAGGTGCAGTAGATGATCTAGGAGCACTTCCACCTGCAGGTGAAAAAGGAGGCTGAGCCTCATCAATGGTAGATGTTCCACTTCCACCTCACTCCCACCCAAGACTAGTAGTCTGCTCATCATCATCACCTCTGTCTTGTCTTGATTCAGTTTCAATTGTTTCGCCCACATTTAATCCCCCAAATACTGGAAAAGGACTGGGCCTGGGTAAGATGAGAAACAGAGATAGAGCAAGATAGTGTCATCAGCATACTAATGGTGCCTTACTTCAGAACTCTTCACAGTCTTGCCCAGCATCCTCAGATACACAATGAAGAAGAGGGTGACAAGATGGAACCCTGACAGACCCTGTATGAAAGGTCCCAAGAGAATGATGATCACTTGCCCATCCTTTTGGGACCTCCTTACTGGGAAAGAGCAGAACAAATTTAGGGAGAACCAATGAATACCCACCAGGTCATGTAAATACTTTATGAGCACCTCCTATTCAACTATATCAAAGGCTGCTGAAAGATCTTGTAAGGTCAGTAGGACAGTTTCTTATGTTGATTTCTAGATAAACAAATCATCAACCAAGGCCATGAGCACAGTCTCTGTGCTACATCTATTATAGACCTAAATTTAGGAAAGGTTTCAGCGTGTCCTTAATCCAGATTTTTTGTATAAAGTATTTAATTTTGACTATGTACTTTGGTCCACTGAATGCAGTACAGAAGGCTAGTACAGAATAGGTAGGAAATAAGGATAATAAAAATATGTCTGCATTTAACACCAAACATTCTCATTTAATATGTTAACTTATAATACATGTAAAACAGTTTAAGAACTGAATGATAGATCTCAAAAAGTAATTGCCCCAGGGGTCTTGCTAGAGGGCTCATTACTTGTCTGCTGTTATTAAAAGTATTTGTTAGTGTTTTCAAGCTAAATTTGAAACACAGTGGGCATGTCTACACAAGTGTTTACTCCAGCCTAAATTTACTGTACAGTAAAGCTACTGCACAGTGGGTGCATCTACACAAGATGCTTAAAGGTGAATCAGCATAGTTTACTGTGAAGTAAGCTCATGGGTTTACACATGCACATGTTTATTTCACAGTAAATCTCCCTAATCCTGAGTAAATTTGCTACCTGCAAATACAAGTAGCAAATTTACTCAGCTTTAGTAATGGTGACACCTGACCAGGAACCAAATATGCTTCCAGTTAGCTGTCCAACAGGGGGCAGGAGATAGCTTACTGCCTCTGAGATCTGCCTGCTGCTGGGGTGGGCTCCACCAAAGGAGCCCGGGGGGGGAGGGGGCTATGTCCACCTGCCCTGGCAGCAGAGAGGTCTAAGGCCCCTGCTATCAGATCATGATTGTGAAGCAGGGACTGGAAGATCCTTATCTTCCAGCCCATGCTTCACGTCATGATTTGGGAGTAGGGGGCTGGAAGACCCTTAACTCTCAGCAGAAGTTGCACCACCATAGAGCCAGGGCCAGGAGCTCCTTGCTGCTGGGCAGGGAGACATTGTCCTCCCCCAGGAGCAGGCAGCCCCCTGGGGCCAAGAGACAGCTGTCTTCTAGCCTGATGTTCCCTGTCAACCTCTGAGATAGCACCCAGGGGGAGCCTGGAGCCCCAGTGGCTGCAGGGGCTTATTGCAGGACTGCAGGGACCTGGTGGCAAATCTGCTCCCAAATCTCTGTATATGTAGACACCTACCCAAAAACCCTTACTGTGCAGTATTTTACTGTGCAGCAAATCTGGGCTGGAGTAAATACGTGTGTAGACATGCCCAGTAAGGGTTTTTGGGTAGGTGTCCACACATGTGGGGATTAGGGAGCATATTTTTTTCCCCAGGTCCCTGAAGCCCTTCAATGCACCTGGGGGGAACTCCAGGCTCCCCCTGGGTGTTAGTCCAGGGGCTGGCAGGGAGCACTAGACCAAGAAACAGCTGACATCTGGCCCCAAGAGGGTGCTGCCTGCTGCTGGGACAGGGGCAATGGCCCTGGCTCCCCAAGCAGGGGCTCATTGTTAGCTGTCCCACTGGCAGACTGGGTCAGGGGACTGGGACCTACTCAACTCCTGAAGGTCTTTCCAAGCCCAATGCCTTGATCACCTAATCAGGGCATGGGGCTGGGATGTGCCTCTGATTGGGACAGTTTCTGGCCAGCCCCAGGCTGCATGGGGCCCAGAGCTGGCTGAAGACTGCCCAAAATAGGACAGTCCCCACCCACTTCCAGGCTGCATGTGTTTCCCTGAACAGCCTCGGGCTGGCTGGGAACTGTCCCAGTCAGAGGCAGCTCCCAACCAACTTTAGGCTGAGCAGGAAACCTGTCCCCATGCAAGGAGCTCCTAGATACTGCCCTACAATTGCAATTGTGATCATGGAGTGGGAACCATAGAACTTGTTCCCCATGCAGCTCTGTGAGCGTGAAGCTTGGGGGAGAACAGGTTGGGGATCTTGTTCCAGCCTACCTCTATGCTTATGTATTTGGGTGTGTAATAAGCTCCCCAGCCCCTGCCAGCAGAAATCCCCTAGCACTCTATGACCATGGGGCTTGGACTGGGAGACCCTTATCTCCAAACCTGAGCTCTGCACAGAGTTGGGGCTGAGGCTGGGAGATAAGGGTCTCCTAGCCTGCGCCCTGTGACTATGGAGCTCAGACTGGGAGATAAGCACCTCCCAGCCCAGAAGTAAAGGTTGCGAAACATTTATTGCCCAGCACTGGCTCTGTGACCATGGGGCTGGTGCTGGGAGACCTTTATCTCCCAGTGCTGTTTTCATGACTGTGGGACCAGTGGAAATCTTTATGTCCTAGCCCTGGTGCCATGGTTGCAGAGCCAGTACTGGGAGATAAGGGTCTCCCAGCCCTCTGCTGCCCAATTGTGACAGTGAACTGGAGGCTGGGAGATAAGCATCTTTCAGCCCCCACTCAACAATCACAGTCTAGGAGCAAGGGGTTTGGAGCTCTCTGATGCCCCCACCTGGGCTCCTGTGGTGGAGCCTACCCTGGCAGCAGGCAGCTCCCAGGGGCAGGAAGCAATCTCCAGTCCCTGGTGGATGGTTGACTGGGAGCAGATTTTGTAACATGGTTGCTACAGTGTTGTTACTAGTGCTGAGTAAATTTACTGCTTGCATTTGCAGATAGCAAATTTACTTGGTATTAGAGAGGTTTACTGGGAAGTAAGCATGTGTACGTGTAGACACACATGTTTACTTCACAGTAAACTATGTTAAAGTTACATTAAGCATGTAGTATAGACATGCCCAGTGCCAATTAAATTTGTGAATGACACAAAGATTTGTTAAGAGACAGGTAATTATGAGTGAGCAGATAAAATGAGCTCATTCAACCAATGGGGAGTGACCTGACTTCAACTAAAATTCTACAACAGAGTTTTCAGCTTGGTAGGGAAATTTAAAAAAAATGGGAAAGATAGTTTAAGATTAGGATTGAATAATTGATTTTTTTTTTTACCAGGAAATTTAAAAAAGGAATGGACAAAAAATGGTTTTGAGTCAATCTTAAGTGATTCATTTCTGTGAAAATGTAGTGTTTTTTAAATTTTCAAGTTGTTTATCCCTGTTATTATCTTTCATTTAAACTTTAAATGAATAACAACACATTAAAAATGCCCACGTATAATCTGGATTGCTTATTTATTTAGAAAATAGTCACAGAAGGGGACAAACAGCTTAACATAAGTGGCCAGTAGATTGTTATATAAATATTCTATATAGGCCAAATAAGTCGAGAGGGAAATAGTGACTGGGAGCAAGTAGGAAACATTGGAATCAGAGTTAAAAATGTGTTTGAAGGCTAGAGAAAATACATTATAGAAAGACTAAAAGAGTTCAGTCTAGAAAAACTGAGGAGTGACTCGATTATAAAGTATATATAAAAACTTTCATGAGGAGAAAATACTTGGTTTGAATGGTTTAGGCAGGTATGATTCTGTCTTGTCCATGATTCTGGGCTAGATGACCTCCTGAAGTTCCTTCAAATATAAATACTATATTCTCTCTAATTGAGGAGATAAAAGTGTAACAAGAAGTAATGGCTGGAAGCTGGGGTAAGGCAAAAATCAAGTGTGAAATGAGACACAATTTTAACCCCTTGAACAAACTACAAAGGGACACAATGAGGATATCTATACATGTGATTAATTTGAAGCAATAAACTCCATAATTTACCACACTGGAGTTTATTGCTCCTGGGCATGCCATTTGAATGTGCACCCAGGACTGCAGCACATTGAGATGGGTCAAAGTAGCCCCAGCTAGCAGGGGGCCCCAGGGGTCAGCCAGCCAGCCAGACCAGGGCCTTTTCAACTCTGCTCAGTATGCTGTGGAGGGGCTGGCTGGGGCATAAGGGTGCTTCAGTGCAGGGCTAACTGGCAGGCAGCCCCCACACTAAAGCACCCTCATGCCTCAGCCAGCCCCATCAGTGTCTTCACGTAACTCCACAATAAGCTAGTACTTGTGTTTACAAGCATTACTCTATGTGGGAGTTAGTTAGTTTACTCCAGCCTAATAGCACCTCACGTGTAGACAGCGACATTTTACTGTGGAGCTAATTAGTCAACTCTGCAGTAAACATCTCATGTAGATGCACTCAATATGTACTAAAGAATTTCTGTGGACCAGTGTGTCTCCTGACAGAATCATGATTTTCCAGGGAAGTATAAAGGACATTTGTGAATTTTCCATTTCTTGATGTTTTCACATCAGGACTAGAAATGCAAGAACAAAGGATCAGCTACCTTTCCATAAAATATGCTTTATCTAGACACAAATGTGTGTGTTATCATCATCATCAGTTTTCCTCTACCAGCCACCAATTGATTGTGAAGAAAAAAAGCTATTATTTGTCATAGCTGAAAATCTTTTCTTGAATTTTCAAAGCACTATTCACAACTAATAAGAAGAGTTCATGATTAAGCAGTCTTCCTCCACCATTTTTATAACCACCTTATCAAGCCTTCTGGCATATCCTCCATATACAATTATAATTGAAAAATACCACAATTTTGTAATGTGTTTATTCCCTACAACTCTGTGTGGCCTGTAGGGGTTCTACTTTTCTCTTTTTTAGATTGCCCAGTCATTCTTCTTACAAAGTGCTCAGTACACAATACTGTCAACAACTATACACGCATCTCCAGCCAACTTGGTATATGACTGAATTTTGTGACTGAGCTTTGTTTGCAAGAATTTTTCTGATCCACCAAAATAAATGTTCTTCAGTGTTTTCTTAGTTTGTCCATCAAAACCTTTTTCCTCCTGAAGAATTTGTGCACACTTATAATGTCCACAGCTACTGATTTTCTACTATTCCATTATCCATATCTATGCCCTTTTATATTTCTTCAGTTCCTCTTAGATCTTAAGATCTGAACCCTTGTTTAACTTGAATACTAGTCTTATATCCTTCAAATATATTTTTTCAGCAAATAAATCCTGTTGCCTGTGAATAGGCCTCCTCACTTTAAGAACAGCATAAGAAATGCCAAACTGAGAGATCAATGATTTATTTAGCACAGTATCCTGTCTTTGGCAGTGGCAGGAGTGGATGCACTAAACTCCATCTATACATTGCACTTAAGGCATAATTAACCAGTTAATTATGGTCACCCATGTGGTCACCCAGCCACATGTTCAATCAGTTAAGGGTGTGATAAAAAGAGGAACAAGCTACAAAGTTATTCCACAAAATGTGTAATAACTTTATAGCTGCTTCCTATCATACCATTAATTGAACATGTGGCCAGGAACCTCTGTAGATGGGAGTGCCATCAAACTGATTAGATCATCCCAGCTAGAGGGACCCATGTGCATCCCTCACCTGGAAGTTTACAGGTGATACTTGCTCCTCTCTGGAGAAGTACCTGTCCTTGTGGCTAGGAACCCCATAAGCTGACAGAGCTCCCAGGCGCAGGGGTGCTCAAGCACCCCTGTGGCTCTGTGGCTGTAGCTGGGTTGTGTCACAACTGTGGGGGTGCCTGCCTCACCTACAGTGTCTCAGCTTCAGGGGTTTCTTGAGCACCCTTTCAGCTGGAACACCACCTCAGTTGCATCTTCAAATTATCTGAGTGCATGCAGCACCCCTGGAAGCTGGAACCTGTTTAAGTAACCTGTTTAAATTCGCTGATGACACCAAAATTTC
>NW_017729025.1:69032094-69033237 GCF_001723915.1 Gavialis gangeticus
CTTCCGACCCTAAATCTATGAAACTATGAAACTATGGAACACTGCCTCAGTTGACAGGGTTCCCAACTGCGGGAGCTTGCTTCCTGATGGTGTAGGGGAAGCCCTTGATCTCAGACTCCCCCTGTACTGACAATAAGGCATCAGATTCATGATCTCACAATCATGCCCCCTGCCATACATGTGTGGCACAGCAGGAAGAGTGATTGTGTGGATCATGAATCAGATGCCACTGTATCTTTACCTGCGTGATTAGAGGGGCCTGTAGAGAAAGAACAATGAAACAAGTATACCTAGAATGATAATTACTTCCTGTTCATTTCTCCCTGGCATCCACCATCATTGGTTTAGAGATGCCACGGGAAACTTCTCCAACTGCTCTGTTTACTAGCTATTAATAGATCTATGAATTGGTTTAGTCCCTGAACCTGGCAATACTATCTGCCTGTACAACCTCCAGTGGTAATGAGTTCCACAGGTTAACATCGTAATTTAAAAAATACTTTCTCCGTTTAGTTTTAAACATTTCTTCTATAAATTCTAGCAGGTTCCTGTTCTCCCTCCACCAGTTCTAGTATTCAGAGACTTAATGGGTGCATCTACATGAGACACTTTACTCAACAGTAGAGCAGTTTACTGCACAGTAAATGTGTGTGTCTTACTACACTCACTACACTGCTGTACTTATTAGTAAGTTTGTCACCTGAAAAGGCAAGTAGCAAATTTACTTGTGAGTAGTTATACTTCACAGTAGCACACAAATTTACTGCACAGTAACACACATGTAGATGAAGCCTTGGAGCATTTAATCTCAAGCAATTTACTCAAGACAAGAGTAAACTGCTCCCGGATCAAATTCATGTGCAGATGTACTCAGTGAATAACATTTCCCTAATCATTTTATCTACATCCTTTATGATTTTACAGACTTCTATTATATCTCTTCTCAGTTTTCTCCTTTCCAAACTGAAGAGCCCTAGCTTTTTCAGTGTCCCTTACTATGGCAACTGCTCCATATACCTGATCATTTAGATTGCCTTTTCTGTGCCTTTTGTCATTAAAAAGACTCTCCTTTTATGACTCAGCATTACGGATAATGGAAACAAAGATAAAACAAAGAGGAAAGGTGACAGCACATCACTTAAA
>NW_017729025.1:69033460-69039103 GCF_001723915.1 Gavialis gangeticus
TTAAAAAAAAAAAAAAAAAAAAAAACACACACAAAGCTCTTACACTACCTATAAATTTACCAAGATATTCTACGGATGGTATCAATGCTATTTATATTAACTCCACCAATGCTGAATGTGATTTTATCAGTTCAAGCCCCTCTCTCAATCTAATTTGTCTCATACTCTTATAGGGCTTGGTACAATCTACATAAAAATACATGTAAGTTCTTTCATTTTTTTCAGTACGTCAGTATTGTGTTGTCCATCTTTAGATACTTTTCCCCCACCCATTATCACTTTTCAAAATTATTTCTGCTGTTGAGAAAACATGTTATTAGTTTCAATATACTTAATCAATTTCAGATAGTAAGCAAGCAAGTAATAGGTTATAATTTTTTTCTTTTCCTAGATTATTTTGAATAACCTTCGTCCCTACTTCACTAGCCAGTGATGTGTACCTTATTTTCAGAATTTCTTCTAGATGTCATCTAAACAGGGGATATAAATGTGTTTAAATGATCAATAATTATGGGTTCCATCATTGCTGGTACAATTAGATGATTTTCTCAATGTTCTTTGTATGTCATCATCTGTGATCTGCACTTCACTGTGATTAATCACACAACCACACTTACACTTTATATTTTCAATCCATTTTGCCAAAGGTGCCTTCCTTTCCTATCATTCTTTCTTAAAAAAAAGAAAAAAAAATCAATCCCACTTTGTTCATTTATCATTGTATCCTTCTCATCTATCTGTTCCAATTGTCTGAAAAAAAATTCTTTGGTTGTTTTCAAACAACTTGTTTTGTTAGTAATATTGTTTTTTCCATAAATGTCTTTAGTGTTTCCAACTGTACCAAAAACATCTATTTCAATTCCTCTTTGACTTCTGCAGTGTTATGATGTGTGATGTGGATTCCCCTCTCCCCGCCCATGCATATCCATTATTATTGTTAAGGTGATCAGTTATTGATTTACTCAATTTCCTTTTCCTTATCTCATCCACTTGGCTTACCTTTTCCAAGGTAAATCACTTACCCCTGCACACAGTAAATGTTTTATAAGTACTGCATCCTATGACTAATCAGGTCTTCTTGTGATGACTTCTGAGATGGAGATTTATTTCTTTCTCTCCTGAAGATTTTTTCCACTACTACCACTGCCTCGTGATACAGATCTTGTTACTGGGTGATGCCCTTTACAGTTATCTTTAAAGATAGTTATGATAATTTTCTGCAACTTGCCTAAGTTATTCTATCTACACACTTAAAGGGCATAATCATATACCCTTAACAATTCAATAAGTATATGCTAATAGTTTATCTGAAGACAGGGTAGATATGCATCTTTATACTAACTAAATAAGACACATATATACAGAGCACAAGCTTTTGTGAACCCATTTACTTAATCAAATGCTTTCAATTTACTTGTCATATTGCCCTCCTTGCTTTTATTCTTTTTTCCTTTGTTTAGATTTATTATTATGGCTACCTGAATGAGAACGCCCCCCCCCAAATATAACAAAACATTGTTTCCTTATATTGTCAGTATACTTCCACAATGTTTCTGTAGGCATCACCTTTTCTTTTGTCATTCTTGTCAAGTCATCTAATTATCTCTGTGCTGCTTTTAATAGGAACCAAACTTAAATCAGTGAGCAACTGCTCAGAAAACTTTCCCCAAAATTCATTAACTTTGACCAACTTAGGCCACTACTTCTGTCCTTGAAAAAGTAACTTTTCTGTTTAATAGTATCAACACAGCTACATCTGTTTTTCTTTTGACCTACTACAGGAGTTGTCAACCGGAGGTACGTGTACCCCCAGGTGTACACGGGAAGACCCTAAGGGGTATGCACGGGCGGGTGGGGATGGAGTGCCACCACCCACCACCCCATGCCACTGCCTCCCAGAAGCAGGGCCAGGGGGGTGGTGAGGACAGCAGTGCCCCTCTGGAGGCTGCATAGGCTCTGCCTGGCCGGCCAGACATGGGGGGAGGGGAAGCTTGCACACGACAGTGGCCACCACCACCCAACACCTCATACTGCCTGCATCTGGCCACTTGTCACATGCCACCCCCCGCTTCCTTCCTCTGTGCTCTGTGTCCAGCCAACAGGGGTACACTTATTAAAAAAGGTTGAAAACCTGTCCTACTATATCTTCTATTAACCTTTCCAGTGAAGAAAACCTGGGCTCAGCTAAAACTAACAGCAACCTGTCTATGAATCTTCTTCATCTCATTATGTAGTAACTTCTTGTTGGACATAAGTATATTGAAAATGTAGCTTAGGTATGGAGGATTATTAACCTCTACAGACAAAAGTCCCACAGTTTTATTACTATTAGTTATTACTACTGCTACAGTTACTACTATGATCTTATTGTACTTTGCAGTGTTTTCACACTGAACAAGAAAAGTAAAATAATTAAAAAGAGAAATATGTAATATGGTGATCATTTGAATCTGGCAGAAACATTTTCTTTTGGGATACCTTATTTAAGGGTTCACATATTGTTTTTTTTTTTAAGAACAACCTAAGGTGACTATTGATTGAAATATGTAGCAAAACTTCATTCAAATGGAGATGGTAATGTGAAACATTTTCGTTTAAATTTTTTTATATTTACTGAGAAAACCTGTTCTTTCAGAGAGATCACAAAGACCAATATGGTTTTTAAAATAATTAGTCCACCTCTAGTACTTTGCAAATGATCAGTTTTCTCTTTATAAATTTTCACATATTAAAACTGTTATTTCTTAGTAGTTATAAGTTTAAGCATACTTTTGCTATTTCTGTTTGTTTGCGTTTGCAAAATACCTTGGATTAATATTGTTATACACATAATTTATAGAAGTAATATATAGCCACAGTAGCAAGTTTAAAAATAGCCGTGTCTAAATTCTTATTTATTTCACTGTTAAATGTAGGAACAACTCAGCTTGGGTCACTCACATTCTGGCTTACACTGATATGCTTTCCTGATGATTTAACATAATAGTATATTTATGACAGACCTTGTATACTGTTTCCTCCACAGCTGCCCTCTCACCCCCACCCCCCGGTATACCAAAGGTGCATCATATAGATACATGGGGGAAATATATAGAAAAATTCCATCAAGACTTTAACAACTTTCACCCCTCCATCAAACTGTCTCTGGAATACTCCATCCAGCACATATATTTCTTGGGCACCACTGTGCCATTTTGCAATGGCCATATCACTACCACATTGTATTGGAAATCAATTGACTACTACAGTTTCCACCATACCACCAGCTTTCAACCTAAACACACCACTAGATCTACTGTCTACAGTCAAGCTCTACATTTAACCATGTCTGCTCTAATCTGATAACCAGGAAGCACAGTTTAAGGATCTGGAGCAGGGGTTCCTACACTTAAAATACAATGCCAAAACCATAGCCACTGAAATCAGTAGAGGAAGACTCTACCACTCAAACTTAAACAAAGATCACTCCAACAAGAAACAACTTAACTCACACTCTTTCCAAGCCATCAGGACCTGGTGGCCTTCTATGACCAGGTCACAAAATCCTTACACGCAGGGGTAGCAGTGGACATACTCTTTTTGGACTTTAGGAAGGCCTTTGACACTGTTTCTCACCCCATTCTCATTAAAAAAAAACTAGAGGACTGTGGCGTCAACACCTACACAGTCAAAAGGGTCACTAACTGGCTGGAGGGCTGCAGCCAGAGAGTGGTGGTGGATGGGTCATTTCCAACCTGGAGGGATGTGAGCAGCGGGGTCCCTCAGGGCTTGATCCTCAGGCCCGTGCTGTTTAACATCTTCGTATGTGACTTGGATGAGAAGATAAAAAGCACCCTGTTCAAATTCGCAGATGACCCTAAGATGTGGGGGGAAGTAGGCAAACTAGAAGGGAGGAATAGGCTGCAATCAGACCAAGACAGGTTACAGGAGTGTGCAGATGAGAACAGGATGGGTTTCGACACTGACAAGTGCAAGGTGATGCACTCGGGGAGAAAGAACCAGCAGCACACCTACAGGCTGGGGAAATCCCTTCTCATCAGTGCAGAGGCAGAAAAGGATCTTGGAGTTATCATTGATGCCAAGGTAAACATGAGCCGACAGTGTGGGGACGCGGTCAGGAAGGCCAACCATACCTTGTCATGCATTCACAGATGCATCTCAAACAGGTCCAAGGAGGTGATCCTCCCTCTCTATGCGACACTGGTCAGGCAGCAGTTGGAGTACTGCGTCCAGTTCTGGGTGCCACACTTCAGGAGGGATGTGGACAACATGGAGAGGGTCCAGAGGAGGGCCACTTGCATGATCAGGGGGCAGCAGAGCAGGCCCTATGAAGAAAGGCTAAGGGACCTGAACATGTTCAGCCTCCAGAAGAGAAGGCTGAGGCGGGATCTAGTGGCCATTTACAAACTAGTCAGAGGGGACCAACAGGCATTGGGCAAGTCCCTTTTTCCCCGAGCACTACCAGGAGTGACTAGAAATAACGGTCACAAGCTGGCACAGGGTAGATTCAAACTAGACATCAGGAGGCGCTACTTCACTGTCAGGGTAGCTATGTTCTGGAAGCAACTTCCAAGCGAAGTGGTGGTGACTCCTACCCTGGAGGTCTTTAAGAAGAGGCTAGATGAACATGTTGATGGGGTCGTTTGACCCCAGTTCTCTTTCCTACCATGGCAGGGGGTTGGACTTGATGATCTGCTCAGGTCTTTTCTGACCCTACCAACTATGAAACTATGACTTGCAATGGACCCAGATACCACCTGTGCCCCCCAATCAATATAGACAGTATCATCACTAAATTAAATAATATGTTGCCACTCTACCAATGTCATATATGCCATCACTTGCTTACAGTGACCCCTGTTGTCTGCATGACAGAATCAATGGACACTGAACTGACATTGATTCTAGCAAGACACAACATTTTGTGAAAGAATACTTTAACTTAACTGGATGTTCTGTCACTGACCTCAGAGTAGTTGTTCTTAAACAACATTTGCAAAACAAACTTGAACACAAAATTGCATAACAAGAAAGCATCCACAGATTGGATTGTGGTAAGTATGTTATCAACAGAGACTCTGGATTCTTACCCCATGAAAAGGACTATCTTTTATAACCCGTGTCCCTCAGTTGCTTGACTGCTTTATCCCTTCTGTTCTCTTCAAACCCCCTTTGTATATGTCAGCAGTGCCTTCTCCTTTCCCCCCCTTTCCCCGTCCTCTGTATTTACCATATTTACTCAAATCCAACACAACGTGTTTTTTCCCCATTTAATATGGAAAAAAAAGAACGAGCCCAGGGTAGGTGGCTCTTGTGACTCCAGTTACAGCCCAAACCCTAGTAATACCCTGCAGTGCAGAGAGCATGGGGGAGACCATGTGGTGTGCAGCCCAGGTGATGTGAGGGGCAGCTGATGCAGTTTCAGCTCTGGCTTTGGCTCCAACCAAAGCCAGGGCCACTGCCATGGCAACAACTTGGCTAGGATTGGAGCCACTGTGTGGTCCACGTACCAGGATAAAGCTGGAGCCAGAGCAGTCAAATTGGGTAAGCAGGGGTGGAGGGATGGGGTAAGTGTCTGGGGGGGGCAGGCAATGTGGGAGATAAGTGAGGGGAACTGACACCAGAGGGGAGGCACTATGGGGG
>NW_017729025.1:69044103-69061829 GCF_001723915.1 Gavialis gangeticus
GGTTAAGTAACTCTAGCCAGATGCCTATCCAATCTCTATCATATAGTCTGACAGTCAGAAAAAAAATGAAACTTTTGGGGTCATGTGAGGACTTTGTGATGCTCAACTTGCTTGCTTATAAAGTTTTAATAGATTATTTATGGAAGGGGTCAGGAATGGGGGTGGGGAAGTGTCCAGGAACAGGCACCAGGGGGAGGCAAATGTTATGGCAGCAGGCTGGGGTGGGGGGGGGGGCAAGGGGCAGGCTGTTTACTCTCATTGCTAACTTTCCCTGCTATTGATTTCCCTGCTTCAGCAGTAAGGGGAGACAAATTTAAAAGGACTTTCCTATAATTAGATTCTATACATGGAAAATTATGACAAATTTATGATTTTCCGTGTATAGATTCTAATGACTGAGTGGGGTAGA
Source organism: Gavialis gangeticus (assembly GCF_001723915.1). NCBI lineage: Eukaryota > Metazoa > Chordata > Crocodylia > Gavialidae > Gavialis > Gavialis gangeticus. The sequence goes on from NW_017729025.1 coordinate 69,044,513, forward strand.
GTTGTCTTAAATCCAAAGTTGCCTTGGATTTGGGTAAATATGGCAAATGATTTTATTCTTTTCTATTTAGTAACCCTGCTTTCTGCCTCTGATCTCTGCAAGTCCATTCATAGCATCTGACAAAGTGGGTGTCACGGAGTAGGGCCTAGGGGCGGCCGTGATCCCCCTAGCGCCCCCCTGCCATGCCAAGTAAGTGATCCAGCACCCTCTTTTCTCGCCTGCCATGTCTTGCTGGTATATAGTTTTAGATGAGATGCTGCCTTCGATCCCTTTGAGCACGGTGCTATATTTGTACTGGCCCCTATTCCATATGGGGCGACCCGGTGCACCCCCAGCCTTATGGGCTATGCGTGCCTCCAACCTCCCCTTTAGCACTCCCCAAGCCTCGCGGATCTACCGGATGTTATCTGGTCGAATTCCTGTATGAGCCCTGCCTGGCGCCCCTGGGCTTGTCATGCAACCGGTGCCCCTTCTCTAGCACCTCTGGGCTTGCCACGCAGCCGGCGCCCCTCCTCCGGCACCCCTGGGCTTGCCACGCAGCCGGCGCCCCTCCTCCGGCGTTCGCCCTCTCGGGCTCACTAATAGTACTTGTCCCCAGTGGGCTCAGGCAGCCTAAGCCTTACCTAGGCTGCCCCTTCGGGGTCCCACCCCTGTAGAGCCCTCTGGAACTCTGTCCAGTTCGCACCCCAACTGGAGTTTCTATCAATCATATGTGCCCCCTCCTGGGGCTTCTTTCCAGTAGGCGCCCACGCCTGGGGTGTCTCAGTGGGGTTGACCCCCATCGGGGCTTCACCCCGCCAGGCAGTACCCCACTGGACCTGCCTCCGTGCTTTGGCAGCACCCCACTGGGTCTGCCTCTGTGCTTTCCACGATCGGGGCTCAGGTGGCCGTAGCCGTGCCTGGCCCCCTTGACCCACCGTTAGGGTCTTCTACCCTACTTGGGCTCCTCCAGTTTTTGCCCACACTGGGCAGGGTCAACGCATCCCAAATACAGCACCACACCGACGCCCATGAGCTGTACCTCCCTGGCACCGCACACTGTGCCCCTACAGGCACCAGGAACCCCCAGGTCACTGGGGAGCTCCTGTGAGGCCTCCTCGCACCCCTACAGCCTTACCCGGTCCTCCGGTGTAACAAACACAAACCAGAAACGTAAAGCCATGAGCCAACCGGCTATAACAGAAAATAAGCCTCCTGACTATAACATATGATCTAGGCCCACCTGGCTGTCTTGCAAGGCCTCCCAGTCAAGGTTCCCTTTGCCCCGTACCATGTTGCAACAGCTCGGGCGAACAGGCCGCTCGGCTCGGCTCTGTTGCAGGGTTCCTGCTCCTCAGGCTGCCAGAAGGGAACTGCCCACTAGGCTGCGGCCTGGCCTGCTTATAAAGGCCAGGCCCTGCCCCCTTTTTGGTCACCTGACCTGTGCGTTTGCCCCAGCAACCAGCACCTGAGCTCCCCTTATTCCTTCTCAGGCACAGGGCACCTGGGTGACCCTGTGACAGTGGGCTGTAGCCTACAAAAGCTCATACAACTCCAGAAATTTTGTATATGAGGTACCATCTTGACCTACCTTCTGCCCAACTTCAGACTTACATGAGTAACTACCTCTGACTATTTGTAGCATACTTTTTATCTGGGATTTATTGAACAACACTGCTATTATAAAATTAAAAATAAATTACTATAATAATAATTATTTCCAAATAATGTTTCAAGGACAATAACCTTAAAAACATTGAACCAGCTTCCTCCTGCACAATCAATAAGAGTGGTTTTGAACTTCTAAGTGAAGTTAATGAAGTCTAGCACCCACAAAGAGATGATAGAAGTTTTCCACAAAATCTAGCATTTTTAATATTCAACAGTTAAATTGTGTCAATTGTGCAAAAGATATTATTGTTCTAAATAATGTGCTGCAAACACAAAAATAAAACTTGATGTTTGAAAAGTTGTTTCTACAGTTCTGAGTGGATTTTTTTTAATTAAAAATCAATTTTTTCTCCCTACTCTATTCATTCTGTTGTGCTTTTCTACTGATATATTCTTAGACAGCAAATCATTACTGCTGAGGTACAAGTCATAGGCACAAGAAGATGAATTAATAATGAATTACTAATATTAATTCTGAAACATTTTGGAAGTCTTGTTAATCCTTTCATTTTATTTCATGATATATTTTTTTATTTCCAATGAGCTGCTCTGTCTTAATGGATGCTAAAGTGTTTAACAGTTCTGAGATTTCTGAGTGGGATTGATGATGAAGATATAAACTCTAGTATTGTCTAAATGTTAGCCATTCTCCACCTCTTATCAGACAGACTGTGATACTCTTACTTATGTTAATATGACCATATATCATGGCTTAGTTATAATGAAAACAGTGACAATATTAGTGGAGTAAGATAGTACTTTAAGAAGAACTATCATGGTCTAGCCTTTATTGTGAGGATCAGTGTACCTATTGTTTTCCTTTTTGCAAATGTACATGCTGAAAGACAAATGAATATATCATACTTGTTAGCAGCCTGTATTTAATTGTGCTGATAGTAAGTTCCTATAGTATAGATCCAAAGGATATTCAGTTGTATTAATTACACTATACTTTATAATGTTCAAACTATTTCCCTAAACTATGTGCCTTCCCAAGATGGCTTTATGATAGAAAAACATTATAAATACTTGTGTATGAACCCTTCATGTTCTACAGTGTGACAGTTTGAAGTCTACAACAAAGACCATGAAGAAAGCTATCAAACTACTAAGGGTTAAGTGCCAAATTATGATACTTGGTTACACTGAGCAGTACCTTATGTTATGGTATGACATCACTTATTAAACCAGTTGAACTGTTCACAGGCCATGGAATTCTCAGTGTAAATAAATGTAGCAGATTTTGATCCATTATTAATAGGAAGGCACAAATAAATATTAGTATTAACAAACAAGGGCAGAAATAGGGAGGGAAATAGGAACCACCCCTTATAGTCTATAGGTACCAGAATATATTGATGATGCAAAATTGCACCAGCATAAGGAGGAGTTCAGAATGGCTGTTCACATAGACCAGACCACTTGTGCACTTCCAGAGAAAGAAGGAAGCAAAGGAAGGATTATTACTTTGAAAGAGAGCAGTTTTAATTTATAGTGCTTCTTTAAACTAATCTTGCTGTAGTTTATGCACTACTTCTTTCTCAGGACTCTTGCTTTCCTAGCTTAACAGAAACAAGCTGGCAGAGTGCTGGACTAAATGACAACTTGAGATCCCTTCCAGCCTTACTTTTCTATGATTTTCTGATTATACCATTTGCTAAGAACTCAGGCCCAAAATGGTAACAGTATAGTCCACTTATTATACAACCTTTTTTCAACTGATTGGTAACCCATACAACACATGCAAATTGCTATTCCCAGAAAAAAGAAAAATGACTTTACAACACACAGCATCACATGGAACTGTACTGTAAGTGTCATAAATGTGTTCCACACTGTGTTCTGAAATGTCATTAATCACAACTTCCAATATTCAAACCAGTTTCAATAGGTTAGTCTGTTATTAATAGTCCTACACTCAACCTGTTTTTTGTGAAATTAGACCCTTTGTAACAAAGGCATTACCCATGAAATACTGAATTTTCCCAGTTGTATATAAATCAAGGAGCCTATGAGATGTTCTTTGGCACTTGTTTAACATCTAATGTGTTATGAAAGTGAGAGGTGATAAGTTCCCAGGTTCTCATGGGTACCATGAAGTGAACCAGATGGGCTGATTTTTATCAAATAAAGAAACGAGCTCACCTCAGGAATATTTTAATGAACTTGTACTTAGTCCTCCTTTAAGTCTATATAGAACAAATCTAAATTTATTTATAACTAAAGTAGTGAAAAATATATTTTTCTTCTGATATCTGGCTTTGTCCTATTTATACCCAAACCAGGTTAAAAATTATCTTCTATTATTGATAAATGAGATCTTTCATAATTAGATGTTCAAGCAGTTCTAATATACCATTAGTTATGGCTTTTATTTATTCATTATTTTCATTATGACTAATCTTTGTGCTCAGTATTTTAGTCATCTAAATAAACAGCAAAATTATACTGTGCTGTGTCATGAAAATGAGGTTACTCTTTATACAAGGCAAGTGGAAAGACCTTCTATCATTTCAGCTGAATTTATGAAATAATAAATAATGTAATAGGAAAAAAAAGACTGGCTGCTGAAAAATCAATCCCACTGTCTAAGACATATAGATAGGATAAAAGTATAGAGTAACTTGGAATGATTCATCACTGCTAAAGCAATGAAAATAATGCTTATATGTTGAACTTCAAATTAGCTTTGTTATCATCACAAAACATTTGGCCAGGGGACAGTGCTTTAGATCCCACTATAGGAAGGTGCTGAACTCCAGGAAACAGTAACACTATTAAATCTAGCAAAAATTAGGCTTAGGGAGCCTAGAGACTCTCTGGATAGACCCTGTTTAATTTTGTACCTGAGCAGCCTACTGCATTACAATTTTATGATACAGAACTTTTTAAATATAGAGCCTCATGCATGGAAAAAAACCAAACAGATTAGTACTTACAGAGCTAGAGAATTATGCAAAGGACGGTTAATATTTGTTAAAAGCATACAAACTTGGTGACAGGAAGTGTAAGTGGTCAGTGACCCATAGGACAGATACAGACATTACACTTTTACTGGTATAAGTAACCAGAAACTGGCTTGATAACAGAGCCAGTAACTTCTGCTCTGTTATACCCAAAACAGAGCAGAAGTTCAGCACACATAGACGGGTTTTAAAAATGACAGAACCCAGTCTAAGATTCACCCCCCACCCCACACACACACACACGCACACCATCTAAACTGCTCTGCTTACCAAAAAACTGCATAACTTAGATGGATTTCACCATGGGCCTTTTGAATGTCTGTACCCCTTGCAGAATTCTTACACTTTTCCCCAACAGTGACCCTAGGAAGAAGTTCTTCCATCCCAGATGTCAGCCAATTTTAACTTTACTCAAGGAAAACATTTCAAAGCTCCAGCTGGGAGAAGTCACTGAATTGAGGCAGTCAGAGACAGGCAACAATGTCTTATTTGCATCTTAAGAGGAAGAAGTACACTTTTTATCTAACACATCTTCCAAATAGTTAGCCCACTAAAAAATATCACTAAAAAAATTAAAACAAGCACACAAACCATCATGATATGACAACACTCTAACTCTACTACTGGGATCTTAGTAACATTCTCAAATCTAATGCTTCCAGATCTATGTATATTATTAATATTTATTTAGATAGTTTATGAGGTCAGGGTTATTGTTTGCTTGGCATTTTAGAGGTAGTTAAGTGGCATGAAATAAATGTAATGAAAATATGTTTATTTGTCATCTTTTCTTAACAAGAACCTGTGCATAAAATGGAAACCCCACCAAAAGGTTTTATTTGTTTCGCTGGAGCTAACTTAAATTTCTGACCAGTTGCTCAGACCATAGTACAGTAACACCAACCATAGTACATCTCTGTCTTAATAGTTCCATACTTGCTTTGTCACTTCATATATTTTTCTGGGATTAGTGGCATGAAAGGAGAAAGGATGCTTATTTTCATCATCTAAAAATAACTTGTAAGTATATACACTCATATGTAATTTGTCCCTTAAGGCTTCAACCCTATTCCCATTTAAATGGAGGATGAAATCTATACTGTTTTTACAAGGAGTAAGTTCAATTTCTAAAACATAAAATGCCACCTTTATATATGTCTTATTCACTAATTCAAATATCTTTCTCTGCAGTAAACCTTTGTACATGTACAAAATATAAACTCTTTTGCAATTTTTACAATATAATTTAGTAAAATTATTTGAGATGTTCATTTCCTTCTTAGAACTTGTTTTATGCCCTTTTTAATCAACTGTTGAAAAGTGAAAACATATTTTGATCTAAAGCTATGTCCACACGTCCTGTACCCATGAAATACTGAATTTTCCAGTGCTTCATTTAGTGTCTTGAGTCCTCACTGATCAGCACTGGTAACATGAGCCTCTATAAGGCAACAAGTGGACTTCACTCCTTTCTCTGATAACATGAACCTCTATAAGACAACAAGTAAACTTCACTCCTGTCCCAGGAGAAAATGTTTTCTTCCACAACAAACCACAAGCATTCAGATATCCTTGTCACTTGTCTCAGAACAAAGACCAAAAAGGTTGATGGGATAACAGTTTTCCCTATATTATTGCTAGGAATGTCTGAATGGTTGTTCTGCATTACCACTGTGGGACAAGCAGGCTGGTCAGTCTGTCCTCTGGGCATCCCACAAAGTATTGCTTTGGCCCCAATCCAGGCCCCTCTTGAACTCTGTATGTTCATTCTGGCCCAGCCTCGGATCTCTACTGCCCAGCAGTGACAGGATCCAGGTGGCTGTCCCCACCTATTAATCACCATTCACAGTGATTTTTCAGCCACTTCAGCATCAGATCAACATCAGCACCTACATCCACTGACCCAACCTCAAACACCATGAAGAATAGGGGACCTTTGTCTGCCTAACCATCCAGCTGTCAAGGAGGTCACCAGACCAATCCATTTCTGACAGCAGCATGTTCAGACATCCATACCCCCATATACTCATCCATTATCTCTCCACTGTGACTGCCCCACTCAAGTTCAGCATTAAGAACAAGCACAGCAGCAACTGGACCAAGGAGGAGATAGTGGATCTCACCACAATCTAGTATGAACTTGAGAACCAATGGGTTCTTTGGTCAATCCATTGAAATGAGGCAGTCTATGAACAGAGCACAAAGGAAATGGCCCAGGGACATTACTGTGAGTGGACCTAGTACTGTTCCATATGCAATGTATGAAGGCACTAGTTCATGAGGACATAGAATGGCAAATGAATGTCAGGTTGTAACAGAGATCCCTGGGCTTTCTGCTATTTACAGAGTGAAAAGCAGCCCAGCCAGGGAGCTCTGCAGGCAGGCAGGGCACCACAGCTGCAAGTCACCAGGGCAATGGGCTAATGGGATAATTAGCCAGCACCTGCAGGCAGTCTGATTAATGGAGGTAGGGGGACCAGGGGAGCATGTGGGCTCAGGGCTCGGGCTACCAGGACAGTCTCTCACTGGCTGCCACCAGGAAAGGATCTCCTGTCCAGGGGAGCCCAGGCTGCTGGGTTAGTAAGGGTTTATACTCTTAAATGTTGTTATTTGTGTTATAGCCCAGGGATATGTGTTTATGTTATGTTAACCAGTGGTTTGTGGATGGCCTCATAGGCTATAGAGGAGATGGAGGCCTCATTAATGTCATGGGGGTTGGGCACTTGACTGTCTTGAACCCTGCCAGGGACAGGCTCAGGGCTTGAATGCTTACTGAGTGCAGAGTGGTGTCCAAGAGGGGCAAAGTCACAGAGAGGCCAGGTGCCTAGCGCTAGCAAGGGCACAGCCACAGAGGGGCTAGGGACCTGATACCTGAGAGGGGTGCAGTCACACAGGAGCCAGGACCCTGGCATATAGGAGCCAGGGGCTTGGTGGCTAAAAGGAACAAGGGAAGTTAGTCTCTCAAAGTCAGGCCCTATTCAGTGGGCCTAGGCTAGAATGCCTAGCTACATTAAAGGGGCAGAGGCCAAGGAAGCCAAGACCCCAACAGAGGCATGGGACATAGTAAAGGGGAGGATTCAGAGACAATTAGGCTTTGGGTACACTGTCAGGCACAACTGAGTGCACAGGCCCAGAAAGGGGCCTGAGAATTCAGAGGCCCAGTCAGGGGCCAATGACCAGTGGGACCAAGGCCTAGCAAAAGTCCAGGGGCAGCCTCCCTGTTAATTTAAAATCCATCAAGGCATGGCAGAAGAGACAGGGGGAACACCCTAGGAGCAGAGCAAAGCATGGACATGGAGCCACCAGGGGGTGCCACAGCCACACCTGGGACCCCAACATGTTACACAGGTACACACAGAAAGCACGTCTACACATAAATATTAATGTAACACCAACTCTGGCACAGTTTGCACTGGAGTTTTTCTCCCAGGAGCAACACTTACACATGCGCCCAGGACTGCAGCACACTGAGCCAGTGGGGCCCAGCCCAAGCTAGCAGGGGGCTCAGAGGGTCAACCTGCCAGCCCAGAGATGTTTTGACCTGGCTCAACATATTGTAGAGGGGATGTTTTAGAGGTGCTGGATGGGGCACATGGGTACTAAAGTATAGGGACAGCCAGCAGGCAGCCCTCTTGTGCCCCAGCCAGCCCCAGTCACTGTCTCTATGTGTATAACAGTAAATAGCTGCTATAAGATAGTATTTACATTGGGCAGTACTAACCCACACTGGAGTTAATTAATTTGCTTTGACCTAATAGCTCCTCATGTGTAGATGGAGATGCTTTACTGTGGAGCTAATTAGGCAACTCCACAGTAAGCATCTCATGTAGATGCCCCTAGGATCACATGTGCCTACTATGAGGCACTGACCTGCATTTTCACAGTCAGTGGCATGGTTATGTCCAAACATGAGGTGCACACAGCAGCCCATGCTGCTCAGGAGAGGGATGAAGACTTTAACGTGATGGTGGTTGAAGACATTTAGCCCTTGAGACCAGCACAGCAACCCAGGTGATGAGTTATATTTCAGACTCCCAGGCCATCTGAACGGGACCCAGGATTCTGAACAGGACCCAGGTTCAGACAACAAGGGCCAGGAGTTTCCTGTCCTCCCCCTGTCTTCAGCAGCCTAACCAGCCTAGCCTAACAGGAACCCATTGGCCCAGAAGACCCAGCTCATGATGTGACAAATCCTGCTTCTAGGGATGGTAAGTGACAGCCCACATAGTTTGGTGGATGATAGAATTATAACCCCCTTCTTCAGCCCCCAGCAGAATTGCAGTTTGGGTCTGCACTGGAACCTCATGGCTGTGCTTGAGGACTGCCCTGCTGAGCTCCCTGCCCCATCCTCTGTGCGAGTGTGATGTACTACTTTAGGCAAAGCAGGCACTTAATAGAGCCACATTTTTGGAGTTATGTTTGTAATGGTTTCTGAACTGCCATTGTATTGTGGGTCCCATTTCAGTTAGGCAGTGATTGATGCCATGTTGGATAATTGCTCGCTTAATGCCACATCCCCCTACCAAAAAAGACACAACAGCTTTAATGTACAGCCATAGCGGCCCTCCCTGCTGCACCTGGCCTCATGCCCAGAGCTTGAGATAAGGCACTAGTCCTGACTTCATGTTCAGTTGTTGGCAAACCATGCTGCTACTACAATGCACCTTCCCTTTGCCAGCACCTTCAGAATTTCACCTTGGTTTCTGCCCTGAGGATGTAGCAGTGATCATCTTCACTCTCATGCAAACAACCCATAGATAAAGACACTTTATTATAAGCAAGCGATTGTAAGCCAGTGAACAAACAAAGGTGAAAAAGAAGCTTTTACATCATCAGGCTTGACACTTGATAGTTGGTGCAGACCACCGTGGCATTTCAAGTTTCTCTGAAGTGGCTAAAGCATTGGTTGTACTGTCCCAAACTCCTCTAAATGATGTCCCTGAAAGTCAATTTGAGCTTCCTCTGGTCCCCCTTTGAATTGTTTGTTGACACTTAAACTAGACACAGATTTATCATGCCCCTTATAGCCCCAACTGGACTGTGCAAGGTGGTCATAATGACTAGTGAGGTCCAGGAAAGAGACAATGCACTGGTGACCCATTATAGCATGCTCATCTTCTCCAGGAGTCCAAGTCACCAAGATCCACCATCTCTTGTAGTAAGAGATGAGAATGGAGTGCTTCATGCAGCAATGAACAGATGATATTTCTGTTATGGGTCAGATGGATCAGAATGACATCATCCAGAGTGCCATAGAATCCTGTTGTTTAAGACAAGCGTCATTCAGGGATGTAATAGAGTTCACCTCCAGGGGTGATTGTGACATCACTCTCCATCACTAGGCCCATCTGCCTACCCTGGCTCCTTAATTTGGCTCCTCTCTCCTGCCTACCACACCCTGATGTTATAATTAATATACTGTTTTAGGAGGCTGCCGTTGTGTAACCCGGGTTCAGCAGTGGGTGCCTACCTTCCCCCTACTCCTTCCCAGGCTACTAGTATGACTAACCTACACAGGGATCAGTCCCTCTCTTTCCCTCACCCTCTCTTTGTCTCTGGCTAGGGCTTCAGCCCCTATCAGTTTAACATAATCAATCGTTAGTCCTCTGAGTGCACTCATTCTCCAGAACCCCTCCTGGGTTTACATAAAAAGTCCTCAGTGCTCCTTGTGTACTCAGTCCACCCACAGAAACTCCTCCTCTCAGACAGCCACTCTTCTTGCTGGGCTTGTACTCATTGGATGAATTTACATGTGCTCCCCACTGCGCAGTTGGTACTATGCAGTCATTTAGTGCTTGCATTTCTGACCCTACTGCATGGTAGCAACAAGTTCCCATACAGTAGCTCATTGCTACTGCACAGTAGCAGTGGCATCATGGTTACTGCCTACTGATGCTATGTTGCTGTAGCAATGAGTTACATCACTGTAACTCATCACTACAGTGATGTAGGTTCTCATGTAGATGTGCTCATTGTCTTTCTGGAGGGCTCCATCCTTCTCCACCACTAGGACCAATCCCCCTCCTCTGTCCCGAAAGAAAGTTTGTATCTCAGTTAACCACTCCTCCTTGGCTGGCTGACTTAGCTTCCTGCTTGCTTGGCCCAGGTGCTGCTAATCTCCCCCTCCCATTTTGCTACTTTGTTCTTCCACCAGCTGCTTGCAAGCTGGGTTCTGCAGAGGGTGAGTTCATACGAAACAGACAGCAGCAAGCTTACCATGTTGAGAATCAGCCAGGGAATTAGACTATAACCTGGCTGGATGGACTTGCAAATTGAAACTTCTGTTGGGGAGTTCTCCTCACTGTCAGGGTAATAGTGGGAAAACCTTGTACTACTGTTCTTCCTCCCTTACATTTTTCCTCCCTCCCTTCCTCCCTGATACCTGAAATGGGTCACAGAAGCCAGGCAATGAAAGGAGGATAAATAGATGTACCCACTGCCAGCGTTTGCCCATGGTCAGGCACTGACTCGAGGAGTCACAGTGGACTGCTACATAGTTAGCCAGGTGGCATGCAGAGGTTGAGAAGCACTACATAGCCTTTGCTGAGTGTACAAACAAGATGCTCAAGGAGTTTGTGAAGGCTGAACAGGAGTTCACAGATCAGCCTATGTTTGACTTGAAACTGCAGACAAGGGGCATCTTTGGTGCTCTCCACATCACCCCACCAGGGGCACATGCTGTCACCAGGCTTTACCCTCCCCCAGGTGTACTCCAGGGCAGGAGTGGGAGCAAGTATCAGGCAGCCATAGTCCATGGCCTGAAAACATCATATAGCGGTTGTTAGACCCTGACACCATGCGGCGCCCAAAGGCTAGGGAGACAATGATCCAATTGCTCATGGATCCTAGTACTCTAGCCAGAGCAAGCAGGGAGCAAACACCAGCACACATTGCTTGCAACAGCTTTATTCAAAATGGAGACAGCTTTAGATCAGGTCCCAAAAAACCAACAAACCAGGGACCTGCACTGAACATTAATTATTTTTACATTTTATACACCTTGGTTCATGCTCATTAACATTCGTTCCATCTCTGTCCCTCTTTCTGTTCCAACCATTTCTCCTCACATCTCAAGCTCTGCCTCTGTTTACTATTTACTTCATTAACATGGAATTGCCTATGCATTTCAATCATTTACATGCCTCTCTGCTAAGAGCGCATGCATAAGGCCATGAACTTGGCTTCTCCGAGTCACTTGCTGGTTCTTTCTGGTTTCTTGCTGACTCCTGCTTCATCTCCAAGGTCTTGCTTCTGCTTTATCTTCTGACAATAGCTGGTGGGTTGCATCTCGTTCTTCTTACACAGTGAATTATATAACTTTACAACACTACTCCATTGTTAGAAAACTGCTTGCCTAAGCATTTGCAATGTTATTTTTAATATATCATTTTGCCTTGTGGTCAGCAGCTTCGCTGAGACACAGAGTAAAGCCTTGTATTCAACTACAAGTTGATGTGCTCCCCAAGATCCAAATATTGTCACCCTAACAGTGGTGGCTGCTGCCACCTGAGAAAATGTGGGTGTGTGCTGGACCCACAGCATTTTCACATTCACATGAAGTGATGGGCTTCATTTGTGTAGGTTTATAGTATTACTGGGGGCTTTTTTGCATTGCATTGTTCTATTGACCTCCTTTTTTACATTTCTGTTGTATTGTTTAATAAAAGATATGCCTGTTGTCAAAACTATGGCTGTGGTGTTCACCATATATGAGACAGGAGCTTTCAGGGGCATGAAAAGCACCAAAAAAATAAAATAAAAAGGCTATTTAATGTGTCACCTGTGGGTCCCAGGACCAGCTGTGTCTCCCTTCCTCTTTGCTTCTTAGGTGGTAGCTCAGTAGCCCAGCAATGGTCAAAAAAAAGCAGAGCAGAGAAAGGTCATTCACAACCAGCCAAAGTTGTTCCTTCTTCCCTATCTACCTCTCAGCTACTTCCATCCAGATCCAGAGGCCCCCACAACTTCACACAGCCCAAGCTTTCACCACCTCCCTTTGCTCCCCCCTTCCACATCTCTGGGAACAGAGCTCAGCACCCAGCCGAACATTTCCCCACTCTAACTTGCCCAGCCTGAGCATTTCTTCCCCAGACACCCTCTAAACTCACTGGAAATGACCACAAAGAGCACAAGTTCAGTTGCTAGATTTAATCATCATTCTATGACTCATTGCAACCTTCATCTTGGAAGCTGGAAAAGTGGTCAGTCAGCACATCTTTCTCATACAGTGCCAGGTGACTGGCCTCTGTTTGAGAAAGCACAGACACATTACCTGTTGGAGCTGGGCTCTGCCTCAATTGGCAGGGGCTTCCCCTTGCCTCATAGATGTTGTGTAGCATGCATGCAGAGACCATAAACTGGGACATCCACGTGTGTCCTCAGGTACCTCCAGCAAGCCTTGAGATTCCTGAAAGCATCCTCCACAGTCATCCTGCAGCTGTTAAGCTGGTAGTTAAAAAGTTCCTTCTAAACACCCAGTGAGAGGCTTTATCAGATAGGGGTACAGCCAGTAGGCAGCGTCCCTGATTAGTAGTGGGGGCAGAGTCACTGCCTTTACCTAAATGTCAGGGCCACCAGAAGCACACTCTTTCTGCTCCATCAGTTCAAAAATGAGGGACCTCCTAAATATCCTGGTATTATAGTCTTTTCCCAACTAGCTGGCATTTATGTGCATAAAACTCCTGTGATGGTCCACAAATTTTTTAAGCATGATTGAGAAGTAGCCCTTCCAGTCAGTTAATTCACAGCCTCAGTGCACAGGGGAAAGATTGATGATGGGATAATTGATGGCCTAAATGCAGTTAGGGAACCCCAGATTGGCAACCCAGCCATGGTCTCTTGTGGGTCAGCAAGATATATGAGCACAGAACCATCGCCTGCCAAACTGCCTGACATGCCTCCTGCACTGCCTCTCCAGCCATCAACTTGTCAACAATTAAATGGCTTGCTACAGATCTGAGGCTGTCTAAGACTGTGAGCTTCCCTATACTGGTGGCAGTACACTTCTCCAAGGATAAGGATGCCTGCATTGCCATTGCTCACTGATGTATGTGTGGGACACAAATCTCCATGAAGGTGCCCCTGGATTTGCATGCCTTGCTTATCATCCCAAGTAGCCATGGTGATCTGTTTCCACCAATCACTGCTTGTCTCCCTAGCCCAGATGCACTGTTTTGTGGTTTGGAGCCTCTCACACATCTACCCAGTCACAATGTGCTGACTTAAAGTCAAAATTTCTTAAACTGCTGCCATGGATTAGGAGTCAAACATAGTCATGGACTGCCCATGTTGTTTGGCAGCAAGTATGTGGATGAGCTTCTCTGCCACAAGTACTATTGAAATGAATGAAGGCAGTCATGGACCTGTTGACATTGCCTTTTCTGATCAGTTTTGCTTATTAGTTCATAATGTTGGGCCAGTAAGGTCTGCAAGGTGACAACCACATCTGTATCCAATGGTGGCTAATGCTGGTGGAAGCTCCAGATCACAATCAGTGGTGGCAACACAAATGCAGTGCAAATACAGGTTGCTGGTCATGGGCATGAGCATCACTGTCTATCACATCAAATTTCGTACCATAAAAAATTCACTACCCAAAATTTGAACACCCAATAAGTGTTTTGCTTGACACCGGCAGAGACAAGGAAACCTATGGACACTTGACAAGTCCATACTGAGATGTGTGTGCTCTCTTCAGCCACCTGCTGGGAGAAGAGAGGTGGTGCATTAAGCCACTCTAATCCCAATTGAAGGGCGATGTGTGGATACAACAGTTCCATGAAATCTCCTGTCTAGGACAATAAACAGCACAACTGGTCCTGTGACAAATACAACATCGTTTATAACTTAAGACAACCTGAAGTTACAGATTGGCTTTGTAAATTATTTTTAGAGGAATAGTTCCATATACCTTCATCTAGGGCTGTGTGAATCTTCAGTAGCCAATTCAATTTGGAGGAGATTCAGCCTGATTCAGCGGCTTAATCACTGAATCCATAATCAAATCAGGAGACCAATTAAAAGCTCTGAATTGAATTGGAAGCCTACAAATTGATTCAGAAAAGATTTGGCCCGATTCAGAGATCTGGCCATAGACTAAACAGGTCTTTGAGGATACTGGACACAGATGCCTCCAGCTGGTAAGTTTGTTATGATGAGTGAAGGGGGGAGGGAAAGGGTGTGGGGGGGGGCGCAGATCAATACCCCCACAGTGAGGGAGGGATTGGGGCTGGGCCTGGGACAAGCTGCCCAGCTGGGTCGGGGGACAGGTGACTCAGGGAGGGAGGCTCCTGCCACTGCACACCGGCAGCCCAGGAGCTGCTCTTCTTTTGGATTCTCTGGCAGTTCTTGTTGCTGATCCAGGAGGGTGTGCCCCCAGATCTGTTCAGGGAAAGCTGGACTGGGCTGCACCAGGAGGCTAGCCCCAGCCGCAGCCCTGAGCACAGCCCTGGCTCCACCCGCTCTGCAGACCACAGTGGGGTGGGGGATATGGGGGGCTCCAGCCACCCTAAAATGCCCCATAGCCCCTGCCACCAGCTCCACTTTGATCCAGGTGCATGCACCGGCCCCCATGCCCTGCCACTGCTCACCCAGTGGGGCAAAGCTGCAGCTTGTCCAGGAGGTGCAGGAAGGCTGGGCGAGCAGCAGGAGGACATAGCCCTAGTTCCCATCACCTTCTGCCACCCACCCAGAGTGCATCCCAGCCCACCCCGTGCAGATCTGGGGGCAGATGCCTGCTCCCATGCCCTCCCAGACTGGCAGCATGTGGCAGCAGGAGCCCCCGCCTCCAAGTCCAGCACCCAGGGCTGTTCCTGGGGGGAGCCAATCAGGGTGACTGCTCCAGGTCCTGTGTTTTGGGGGGCCCTGTGGACAGTCCCGTACAGGCCCCACCATGGCCGCCACGTGCTGTTGTTGCCAAGCACTGCTGGCTCTGGCAGGTCCTTCAGCCACTCGCCACTCCACCCCTCCCCTGGCTCCAGCTGCCCCTCCAGCTGCTTGCCAGCCCCCACCACTCCACTGACTCTGGCTGCTCCTCCACCTGCTCACCACCTCCCACCCCCTGCTCCACTGGCTCTGGCTGCTCCTTCGGCCACTCACCACCACTCCCTCCCTGCTCTGCCAGCTCCGTCCACTCCTCCAGTCACTCGACACACCCCTGCTCCACCAGCTCTGGTGGCTCACCACTTCGCCCCCTGGGCCCCACACACCTAGGGTTGGTTCTGCCTGAGCCCTCCCCTCTCCCTGCTCCACCTGGGTAGCTTGTCCCAGCCCAAGCCCCAAGCCCTCTCTCATTGTGGAGGTGTTGATCTGCCCCTCCCCCATGCCCCTTCCCTCCCTCCTCCACCCACCACAACAGACTTACCAGTTGGAGGCAGCCAGCTATGTCCATTGTCCTCAAGGACTGCTGCCTGTTTAATCTATGGCTGAATCTCTGAAGTGGTGCCGAATCTTTGGATCTGATTTAGCTGAATCAAATCAGGACAGTGATTCGAATCACCAAATCAAATCACTGTCCCTCTGAATCAGCTGAGTCCGAAGTGAATACGTGCCATGTCCACAGCTCTTCTTCCCCCGGTATAAGGACTCTGCACCATAGCTAGACAACCAGATCAGCAACACTCAAGCCCCTAAGCAGGGACAGCTGAACTTGAGCCTGCTGATTGGTTCCAGAATTGCTCTTAAGGAGCTCCTTCAGCTCTTGGCTCCTGTTGTGAAACAAATTGGCTTCAGTCTCTATGTAGCTCTTGTCTGTGTGACTTTCCAGGTGCCTATTCTTGCATTCCTTCCCATGACCCCAGTCCCTGAACTGCAGAACCCTGGTTTGACCTTGGCTTGCTTTCTGACCTCCACTTCTGTTAACCCCCTGGCTCAGCACATGAGCCCTGGTTTGGTCTTAGCTCATCTCCTCACACCTGCTTCTGGTAATCCCTTGGCTTGGCATGAGGATCCTGATTTGACCATGGCTTCTTCCCTGACCTCTACTCCTGGTAACCCTTTTGACTTGGCATACGAACCCTGGTTTGACCTTAGTACCCAGATGCACTGGATGCACCAGAGGTGCATGCAGGACTGGACTCTCCTCCTGCAGTCGCTGGTGGCAGTGGCAGAGGAGAAGGCAGATGATGCCCTGGCCTGACAGCAGGAGGACCTGGCTCAGGAGAAGAGGTGGCAGAAAAAGGACTTGGCCCAGAAGAAGAGGTGGCAGCAGAATGATACTGCCCAGGAGGATGAATTCTGAGCTGAGCTCCTGGCCCTGGAGTGAGAGCATCTCCAGATCCTGCAGGACCAAAATAATATGCTGGGCCAGGTCGTGGTGACCACTGATGGTGACCGCAGGACCTTGGACACCACCCTGGGCCTGATGGTATGCATGCTTGCCACTTCTCAGTCCCTGTCCCTAGCTCGGCAGGCCCCCTGCCAGCTGGCTGCTGCCTGGCAGCAGGCCCCCACTGGGGCCTGGGAGGAGGTCCTCTGCCTCCTCCCACCCACAAAAGCCCCTGACCCAGGCCCTGCCCTGGGTCTACCACCACCCACCTAGGCCCAGACCCGCCACTCACCCTGGCTTCATGTAGGAGAGTCCATGGTTTTAAAAGAGCTGCCTGGAGCAGAGCCAGGACTTGATGTCAGCCCTTCTGGGCCTGGACTCTGCAAGCCAGAGAAGGAGCCACCTACTTTGGAGCAGCACCAGGAACCACTGTCCCTGG
>NW_017729025.1:69061840-69070016 GCF_001723915.1 Gavialis gangeticus
AGTTTGTTCCCCATGCTACGAGCATTGGTGTACAAGCATTTGTACTGCCACATGCTGCCTCTGTACATGCTACACTGCTCCTCTGAGCCCAGGAACTTGCAGTCCAGAGAGCACAGAGTGGGTCTGGGTTTTAAAAAGCATTGCCAGGCTGCTGGCAGCTGGAGGCGGAGCCTGGAGCTCTCCCCGCCGTGGCCATAGGGTCACAGAGCAGGGCTGGAGGAACCTGACAGCAAATTTTCTGCCAGATTTCTACACGTGTAGACACCTAGTCAAACTCATTTGCTGTGCAATAGCTTACTGTACAATAAATGTAGGTGCGAGTAAATGCACATTTAGATGTGCCCACTATGTTTTACATATCAAGATACCTATATTGTTCATTAATATTTTTTCCTAATATAGAAATACAAAGTGTCACTTTTAGGAAAAGGGAGTAGCTCCTTCGACCCAAAGTCATGTGTAATTTTTTTTAATTGCTTTATCTATTTCTTTATATATCTGAAACATCCCAATGTCTCTGTTGTCAATTTCTAACACTGAAGATCTTGTTTTTAGCTTTCTGTTGAATAAAATATCAGCAGATAACAGCCCATGCTTCATTAGTGATGTTTTCTAATGTAACCTTTCTACAAATGGATCAGAGTCTAAGTCCACAACCTATTTCAGTATGCACTTTATTATTTGGCACTGTTTTCCACCAACCTGTTATACAGGGGGATAATGGTAACTAGTGGTTCTGTGGCAAAATCTGTACTTAACTGCAAATCAGTTAAACTCATGTTCACCAAACTGTGGCATATTATTAAGTGAGGTATACAATATCTAGCAAAAATAGATTTGAAATGTGCAATCCATTGTTTAGCTATAAAATTCCTAAGAAATCTATTTCAGCATGGCAAGAATAATAAGCCAGAACAAGTATACAGTTCTCCCAAGAACATGTAAACACATCTATTTACTTTGCTTCAGTATGCTAATATTTCTATGCCACCAACATGAGTTCTTGATATGGCCTGTGTATTTTTTTAAAAGAAGACATGTTAACTTCTTCTTCAAAGTCACCGTTCCATAGAGATAGATGCAAAATATCTCTATTGATTTGTATGTACTTGTCCAACCCAAAATTAATAAATGCTCCATTTATTTATGGTCCATTCATCATCTGTTGAAACTTTGCCATTGCTCCAATGAATAATTTCTCTTAGCTAGTGGCATTATTGTCATTCTTTTATCATGCTGTGCCAGATTTGTTGATTCTTGCAGACTTATGAAGTAATCCATTCCAGTTTTTGTACCTTCTTTTCAAATGCTGGTCAGTTTCTTAGTTTTCACTGGTTATCATTCCATGTGAACTTCCATTTTTTTTCATTTCTTATGGACTGTATAGAATAATTTTCATGAATCTTTCAGTGCCATATTTCTTTTCTTGAAATATTTTGGTTTCTCTGTCATACTTAAACTATAAGAGCAATCTCCACACTCCATAGGGTTAAGCTTAGACAGGCTGACTCTCTTTGGTTGGCAAATTCTAATTGTTTTGTCAAGGGTTACTTCTGGGTCTCCAAAAAGTATGCCTCAAAGTGTTTTCCATCATATCACAATCACAAACTGGTGTCTTTTCAGGGACACGGTGGGTACATCTACACATGCACTTTAATGTGCAGTAGCCAGTTTTACTGTGCATTAAAGCTTCACATCAAAAACCATTAATACACAGTAAAAATAGGAAACTGCACATTAAAAATCACTAAAAAGCATGAGCTTTTGCTACTGTGCACTAGAGCAGCCTAATGTGCATTTATTTAGTACCTCACATTAGAGGTACTAAATTTAATGTGCAGTAGCAAAAGTGCATTAATGAATGTGTAGATGTGCCCCGTGAGTCCTGCAACACTACAAGACCAGCCCTTCAGTCTTAGATTAGTTCTAAAATCTCCTGTTTTCACCTTATTTCTGCAGTCTATTAAAAAAAGTCACTAATATGTTTAATTTATTTTACTTGAAATGCAGCACTTTTTACAAGTTTCTAATACAGAGTAAAGGCTCGCTTAAATTTTCTCTTGTCATCCTTTATGTTTCCAGAGCATTTTATCTTTGGTGACTTTAAACCATTCTGTTCTTCCACTCAGATCAGTTTCTCAGTTTATTTTGTGCCTGGTTTGTGTGCTGTTCAGAAATCACTCAAAGCCAACAGTGAGAGGTCTGTTTCATTCAGTGACTGGATTCTACTTGGCCAGCATTGTGTAACATGAGCCTCAGCACAGTAAAACACACTCCAAACACAAGCTTCTTGTGTCTTTAAATGATGAGAGACTGAGATTCTTAATGGTATGATTTCCTACAAGCATCCTTTTCATCACTAAATCAACTTTTGAGATGGATAACCTCAATTTTATTTACATTGATCACTTGAAGGACTGAAAGTTAAACCAGGTAAGGAACATTCAACGATATGCATCTAATTAAATCTACATTTAATGAAAGGATTTGCCCTTGTTCCAAAGAAGGTGAATAGCATACTGGGCTGCATTGGTAGGTGTACTGCCAGTAGGTCAGGGGAAGTGATTATTTCCCCCTATTCAGCACTGGTAAAGCTACATCTGGAGTACTGTGTTCAGTTTTGGAGCTGTCACTACAGAAAAGATATGGACAAACTGGAGAGAGTCCAGCAGAGGGTAATAAAAATGGTTCAGGGGATAAGGAACATGTTTTCTTACTAGGGGAGGGTAGTATAACACTAGAGGGTTACCCAGAGAGGTGGTGAAGTCTCCATCATTGGAGGCTTTTAAAACCTGGTTAGACAAAGCTTTGTCTGGGATTATCTAGTTGGGGATGGTCTTGCTTTGAGCAGGGGTTAGACTATATAACCTCCTGAGGTCCCTTCCAGCCCTAATTTCATACGATTCTATGATTAGGATAAACTCATGTCAGTTGCATGAGGAATTAAAATGAGAGTAATGAGCAGTTCTCCTCTATGTAAAGATAAGGAAGGAGACTCCTACATGGTAGCCATATGGTGATACCTCTCATCATCAGTTCTGTAGGAGCACTTAATAGCCCAGGCACCTTTAAGATACAGAATGAATTATGCTGATGTTGACTCCAGTTTGTTGATATAGCTGAGACCATACTAGAAGTGCTTTGTTGATGTATCTGTTATATGCCAAAAGCTATACCTGTAGAAATGTATACTCTTAGTACTCCTAAAGTACTTCTCCAAATCATTCTAATATATTTCTATATTTCCTATAAAATTAAACTTTAAAGCCAGTCAAGGAAATCTAACACTTGCAAGAAGTAATTTCAAAATGAAAGGTGTAAACCAGGGTTTAATTGTTCCTGCCAGATCTTGTATAAAGCTACTCTGAGTTCTACCAAATAGTGCATGTGTGGGGAGAGATCAGAATGCTTAGAGCTCACTAGGCCTTCAGAATGAAAAGCAAGACAGCTGATAAAAACAACGCCATGAAATTGTCAGATCTGTGAGAGAGGAAGAATATGTATTTCTCAATCAAGTTCTTAAGCGGACTAAATATTTGCAGCAACTTTTTTTCTCTCCAAACAAAAAACAAAAGGCCATAAGAATATAAGCCACAAATTAACAGAGATCTGAATGGTCATTGCACCTATCAGTGGGTGTGTCTACTTGTGCATTTTATATGGGAGCAGTTTAGTCATAAGTAAACAACTTGCAAGTGAATGTTCCTAGACAGGCATCTAAACGTGCAGGGAAGGGAGAAGATTTGCTGCTAATGGCAGAAAACTGCTCCTGCTTCCTTGGGCCCTGTAATGGACTAGCTAGTGCTAGCTCAGGGGCTGGAAGAAAGCACTGGGCCAGAAGACAGCTGTCTCCTGGCTGGGGGTGCAACTTTGCACCCTGGCCACAGGGGGCTGCTGCCAGAGTGGAGACAATATCCCCCTGCCCTAGCAGCAGGGAGCTTCTGGTCATGGCTCCCCAGTTGAGGGCAGCTGACTTGGAAAGAGCTGCAGGTGAAGGGTAGGTTCCAGCCTCCTGCCCTGATCCACTGATGGGGCAGCGAGTAGCTAGCTTGCTGCTCTCTGCCCCACTGGCAAAGGCTGGGATGTACCCCACCCCTGCATCTCCTTCCAAGTCCTGAGCCTTGATCACGCAATTGGGGCACAGGGCTGGGACCTGCCCCTCAATTAGGACAGTACCCAGCCCCCACTCCACAGGGGCTCGAGAGCCTGTTTTCCACTCAGCTCCACAATCTTGGAGCTGAGTGGGGAACAGGCTCCCCACCCCCACCAGCAGGGATCTCCCAGTGCCAGCTCCCTGCTGCCAAGGCAGGGGTACATTGTCCCTGCCCAGGTTCCAGTGGTGAAGCCCGCCCTGGCAGCAGGCAGCAATCTCCCACCCCCTGGTGGCTGGCTGACTGGGAGCATATTTGCTCCCAGTCAGGAATCTACATAAGTGCAACTGCACAGTAAGTAATCACAAGTAAATTTACTATTTTCATTTGAAGGTAGCAAATTAACTCGTGATTAGCAAGGTTTACTGTGCAATAAGTGTGTGCATGTGTAGATGAGACTTCCACTGTGCAGTCCATCCCCATTAGTGTGGCACCCCAGGAGTTGTGAGCCATGCAGCCACCCAGCAGTGCCTTTGGCCACGTGCGTTCCACCACCAGATAGGCAGGGGGTGCGGCACAGCCCAGCGGTGCTTCTCCTGGGGCAGCTGCAGCTGCAGCTGCAGCTGAGCACAAAGCACAGCATGCAGTGGGAGCTCCACCTCCACTTGGCTGCGATCCCTCTCCACCCCACCCCACCCCTCCTTCAGCTGCCCAGAGCCTGCAGCCCCACATATGGTGGGGGTAAGCCTCCTTAGCACTAGCCTTCCACCACCTATGATTGATTGCTACACACTGAGCGTGACAATTCAGCCAACTTTCTATCCACCTTACAATGCATTCATCCAACCCATACCTCCTCCGCTTGTTTGCAAGAAAGCTGTGGGAGACCATATTAAAAGCCTTACTAAAGTCAAGGTATATTATGTCCATTCCTTTCCCTGAATTCACAGAGCCAGTTATCTCATCACAGAAGGCAATCAGGTTGGTCAGGCTGACTTGCCCTTGGTGAATCCATGCTGACTGTTCCCGATCACCTTCTTCTGCACCAAGTGCTTAGAAATGGATTTTTTGAGGAGCTGGTCCATGATTTTTCCGGGGACTGAGGTGAGGCTGACTGGTCTATAGTTCCCTAGATTGTTATTCTTCCCTTTCTTAAAGACAGGTACTATATTTGCCCTTTTCCAATTGTCTGGGACCTGTCCGAATCAACATGAGTTTTAAAAAGATAATGGCCAATGCCTCTGCAGCCACGTAGACAACTCCCTCAGCAACCTCAGAAGCATAGCATCTAGTCCCATAGGCTTGTACACATCCAGCTTTTCTAAATAGTCCCTAACTTGTTCTTTCACCACTGGGGGCTGCTCACATCTTCCTCAAACTGTGCTGCCCCATGCAGTAGTCAGGAAGCTGACCTTGCCTGTGGAAACTGAGGTGAAAAAAGGCATTGAGCACTTCAGCCTTCTCCTCACCTGTAATTAGGTTGCCTCCCTTGTTCAGTAAGGGACCCACACTTTCCCCAATCTTCTTCTATTTTCTAACATACTTGTAGAAACCCTTCTTTTTACCTTTCATGTCCCTTGCTACCTGTAACTCCAGTTGTACTTTGGCCTTCCTGACTTCATCCCAGCATGTCTGAGCAATATTCTTATACTCCTCTCAGGTTGTTTGTCCAAGCTTCCAGTTCTTGTAAGCTTCCTTTTTCTGTTTAAGCTCACCAAAGAGTTCTCTGCTAAGCCACGCTGGTCACTTGCCACATTTCCTATTCTTCCTGCATGTTGGGATGATTTATTCCTTTGCCCTCCATAAGGTTTCTTTAAAATACAACCAGCTCTCTTGGACTCCCCTTCATCTCCCCCTGATGCTGGCGTCCCAGGGAATCATGCCCATCCGTTCCCTAAGGCAGTCAAATTCTGCTTTTACGAAGTCCAAGGTCCATACTCTGCTGCTCTCCTTTCTTCCTGTTGTTAGGATCCTGAACTGAATCACTTTATGGTCCCTGCTGCCCAACTTGCCATCCACTTCTACATCCCTCACCAATTCTTCCCTGTTAGTGAGTCATAAATCAAGAAAAACATAACTCCTAGTTAGTCTCTCCAACATTTGCACCAGGAAGTTGCCCCCAACACTCTCCAAAAACTTTCTGGATTGCCTGTGCACTGCTGTATTGCCCTCCCAGTAGTTGTCAGAGTGATTGAAATCCCCAATGAAAACCAGGACCTGTGATCAGGAAACTTCCACAAGTTGTTTGAAGAAAGTCTCATCTAGTTCATGGGCCAGGTGGTCCATAGCACATACCCACCACAACATCACCCTTGTTGTTCTCCCCTCTAACCTTAACCCAGGGACTTTCAACAGGCCTACCTCCTGTTTCATACTGAAGCTCTGAGCAATCATATGACTCTTTTACAAATAATACAACTCCTCCTCCTCTTCTCCCTTGTCTGTTCTTCCTGAACAGTTTGTACCCATCCATGACAGTGCTCCAGTTATGCGAGCTATCCCACCAAGTCATTGTTATTCCAATCACGTCACAGTTCCATGACTGTGAAAGGACTTCCAATTCTTGCTTTTTTTCCCAGGCTCTGTGCATCTGTGTACAGACACCTGAGGTGACTAGCCAATTTCCCTACTTTCTCAGGAATAATGAGGCCTCCTCTGTTGCCTCTTCCTGTTTCTGCTTTCTTCAGGTCCCCTGCTTCACCACTTACCTCAGAGCTTTGTTCTCCATCCCCTTGCATACAGAGCAGGGTCATTAAACTCATCTGGCCCCAAAGGTGGATCCATGGGCCAAATGAATAACATGTGGCCAACCACATGGGCCAGACCAGCATCAGGCAACAGATGATGGGGGTCAGTGGGGCAGCTGTGGCTCATGGGCTGTGCCCATCATGCAATGTTGGATTGACATTATACCTTTGATGGTCCAGGAAATATACAAGGATTTTTGTGGGTTATAGTTTTATTGGATGGACCATAAGTTTGGGAAAGATTTAGGGAGATAAGCTTTCAGATACAAGGCACTCTTACCCAGGTGTCTGGAAAAACACAGTTAATGGATTTGTCCAGGAGGGGCCAACTAAACTAGATTTAACTAGGAGCCATGAAATGCAATTGAGTAAAGACCAGTAAAGAATCCTAACAGTCAGAACTATTCAATTGTGTAATAGCCACATACCAGCACTAATGGAGGTCCTCTCATTTGACTAGAAAATAATATAGAATAAACACTTAGGTTCTCAACTGAGGTTAAAAAACATGGTTCAGAGAAGCTGTGATGACTTACACTAGCTGAAAATCTGATAAATCTGTTAAATCTGATAAATCTATTATTCTACAACTAAACCACTATGGAATCAGTATACCTGTGAAATCATTGTCATTATTGGCAGAATGAGACTGTACTCAATTTAATAAAGGAGGCAAAATCTGGCCCTAAATATTATGTGCTCAAAGGGGAGTGGATAAAGTGCCTCCATGGGTCATTTATATCTTTAGGTTACATGACACTCAAATAGTATTAAAGTTATTGGAAATCAAAGGCAGCACTAGTGGCCAAAACAAATGATAGTACATAAAATAAAAACCATATCTCAGCCTGTAAGGGTGTGTAGGGACACTTCACTATCCCAATTAGTAATGAGGAGTAGGACCAACACAATAGACAAAATATGCTTGAGTGCTTGATGTACCCAAAGAATATAGTTTAAATCAAGACAAATACATTTTATGTCTTCATTTTGTCTTTCGTTTGGAACACAACACATTTCATGGAACTTCTAACACTTTCTAGACATTGTTATATTTTAACCAAATCTAGAAGTTTCAAAATGTAGAGCTTAGACAGGTAATGATTATGTATTTTTTAGGTTTTTTTGGTTTTTATTTTGATAAAGATTTGCTCTTTTCTTCCTGTCAAGGAAAATTTTGATTGAATGCTGCCAATGCAGAGAGAATTAAAGCTGACATGCACAAGACAGGCTCATGGAATTTTCCATTGGGCTCACCCAGCATGTGTCCCCTGGGCGACCCCAAGAGCTGTCAGTCAGGCTGACCTACTTTTCAGCCCTGCGCATGCTTGGTAACAG
>NW_017729025.1:69070213-69076364 GCF_001723915.1 Gavialis gangeticus
CCACTTGGACTGGCGTCACCTCGTTACAGTTTCGTTGTTTGTCTCTCCTTACATGAGCCATTGACCAGCCCTGGGACTATTAAGTTGAGCAGCCGCCCCTAGCCCTCTGAGGTTAGAATGCAAGGGCTCACTTAAGAACCCCGTGGGCCAACGGACCCCTCTCATTGTTTAAGTTGTACCACTGAAACTGAAGAAGCAACTCTACCTATGCCTTCTAAGCGTAAGTCAAATAAATCACCTTTGTTCTAAACCATTACGCTTCCGTGCCTCAGACCTCCACACCAATAATCCCTCCTGTTCATGTTCCAATTGCCAACCCTGGCCCACCATGACCTTGGGGCCTGATTCATTCGGCGATTTTTCCCCGACACTTCCATTTTACAGTGTTATTTTTTGTCTTTTCTTCCTCATAACTCTTATCAGCTAAAAAGTGTAAGTGAAAGTTTCAAAAGAAAGTTATTTTTGCCTATTCTAAAGATTGGCTAAGGCCTCTTTTCAGAAGACTATTTCAGAAGGCTGTGCCTTTGGGAAATACAATTCTATTATTGTGTAACTGACCCTTTTAAAAATTCATAGTTTATTCTAAAATTTTTTACATATGAAATAGAAGTTAGAGATCACATTGCTTCAAATTACACCCCTGCAAAACACTATCAACATTTTTTTCCCCTGTCAGTTCCTAAGGGGGGGGGGTTGTTAAAAATATCTGCTAAATCTTAACAGCTTAGTGTTAGGAAATTAGGGTGAAGTTGGAAAACTTGCTTTTTTTATTTTAAACAGCTTTATTTTTAAAAAGTCCCAGGAAAGGTAGAGTTGCAAAGAACTAACAGATCAACATATACTTTCTCTTCTTCTCAAAACAATATTACTTTTACTAAAAAAGTAATAGAAAACAAAATAATATGCAAACCATATAAAATCTATTTTCATATGCCTTTGGGCTCACATAGTCTTTAATTAAAGGGGGCAGGGGGCACTCTAGCAAAAGATAAAGGCAAAAGAACTTGGATACATAACATGTCTGCCAGTACATCTTACATGTAGAAAGACAAAATGTTATAAAATACAAAATGAGAATTATTTGTTTTTATTATTTATAACAATTTCACATCATTTTGCAGAATGAAGAAAGACAAATGTATCTCAGCTAAACAGGACAATATGCAAGCTCTAAAACAGAACAAAATGCATTATATGCCACATCTAATAGCATGTATTTTCCATCCAGCAAATACTGTGTGAATCTGAAGACTACAAGACATAGATAATACAGATCATGCAAAACAAGGGATTTGACAAAACAAAAGTAAAAAGTGCCTCAAATGCATGTGTTTTCTTAACCATGTTTTAAATGGATGGCATGTCTGAATTATTTCTAGGCATATAACCATGTTTGTTTGCTTGGGGTTTTTTTGTTAAGAAATCTCTTTAAAATGCTGTCAAAACCCACAACAGCATCCTATTTTCATGCTGTATGCTCCAGTTTCATTTATTAAGAGACAGGTCAGTGGGTGTGTGTAACAAGGTGGCCTTTCCTCTTAAGAAGATGCAACCATCACTATTAGATGCCTTCAGCTGTAGGGCCTTCTGCCAATGAGGGATTGTCCCACTGGCACTTAAAACTGCATAGGAGAGAGCAAAAGGCTTGCAAGCTTCAGGGAGCAGCTTGCAAAGAGGAAAAACCAGTTTGCTGTGCTGAAAGGGTCTCTTCTAATTTCCAGAGAGGATGGAGGAATTTTGTTTGTGTTTTTAGAGACTAAAGTAAGTTTGGTGGAAATTGAACTGCCTGAGGAACTAAAAGCAGAGCTAACTGGCCTGCAAAAGGCAGCCAGATAAAGTACCTGGTTATTATAGCTCCCTCTAGTTCTCCATTTCAGTTCCAATTTCTCTGAGTTGTTAATTTTTAAAAATATAAAAAGCAAAATCTCCCCCCACAGTGGAATGATTTTATTCTGGCATTTTTAAATTAAACACTAATTATAGATATCCCTACAAGTTCATAATATAATGATTTTTAGGACAATTTCATATACCATGTAAAGAAAAATATATGTGACTTTCTAAAAGTTCAAGGGAAATTGTGCCACAGATATGGGGGTGTCAACAACAGTAGTGGGACCTGGGGGCAGCAGGGAGAGGGGGTGTCTTCTTATCACAGAGCTGGTTTTAAAAAACTGCTGAAAAATGTTCACCTCCTTAAAAATTAAAAATCCATTTTTACATTGTCACAGAATTTTTGTAGGGGAAAATCATGCAAATGTTCATTCTAATCCAGTCCCAATACAGTTATATACTGGAACAAAAAGTTAGAAACCTATCTTCCATGTAGTACATGACTTCAGGAACTGGAATCTGCCAGATAGTCACTTAACAAATTACTGTTCCAGAAAGCCACTTTACCTAATTCTTTTGACAAGCTTAGGTTATTTGAACTAGGCAATAAGCCAACTTGCATGTTAGCATGAGATGAATAAAACAGCACAATACTGTTAATGTTGTTATATCAATTAAGGGTGTGAAATACAGTACTTTGTGACAATGAAATTTACAGAGCCATCGGATTTTATCAGAGACCATGATCCTCAGAGAAATTGGCCTTTATGAATATGAAAGAAAGAAGTTACAGGAAAGGAATCTGCATAGCAATTTTACTAAGACTAATATTATTTTTAAAAGATCACTGTTGGACAAGAGAGAAAACTGTTGGATGAGAAAGGAAGGGTTTTGTACCTTCCCATCAGCCCCTGACCCCTCTTCACCAAGTAATATCAGCTTTGAATAGCCGTTTCTCTGTTTTTCCATTGTCTTCTTCAGGCTGCTCTTTATAAATGAAGTCGCATTCTTAAAATTAATCAATCCCAATTTCCCCTTCTTCAGACCCCTCTTCAGAGGGGTCTTACATTACAAGAAAGATATGTGTATTCTCTGCATTTATACAGTATTTAGGAAACCACAGGTATCTAGGACATCTGGGATATCTAGATTATGTATCATTAGATAACTTTCTGTATGTCTATAATTTGAGAAATTAGAAGTGTACATGACAAAGTTTTCATGTGTGGTGCTCTGACTATTCTCCTTTCTGACCAACTGAAGTGGTCTTATGAGATGCCTATACAAGTGCCTGGGGGTGGCAGGAATGGAACATTTTAGGTAGAGGTGTTCGCAGAGAACTAGTCTAATTGAAAAGCTCCAGCATCATATTTATTAACCCCTGAACATTTAAAATGCATGTGGGATGATTTAACTAAAGCTCATTTGATGAGCCATTTTTAAATCTTCAGGGGCTTGTACATGTGGCATTGTGGCAAAGCTGAGTCTGTTCTGTTTCTAAGTAGAACACAGAACAGACTCAATTAATCAATTAATTAGAATGCATTAGAGTACATATATTGGCACCCCTAAAGCAGGTTTCTTTGGGTACAGTATCAATTCTGGATAACCTCTGTAAATTAAGAATGCAGGCTTGGCCCAGATAAGCTTCTAAGTACTCAGATACTCATTTAAATCTGATTGAACTCTCCTAATTTTGTTTATCTACAAAATATGACTTGAAGTGTCACACCAGACTTGGATGAAACTATGAAATGAAAATGTCTTTAAAAACAAGAAAACAAATACACAAAAAGTTTTCTGAAAATATTTCCAGCTCTAAAAAGAACAAATTCTACAAATGGTCAAAAAAGGCAACTAGCAAACTGGCTCACAAATGCTACATATGAAGACTCTCCTGGACACTTAACATATGTTAATATTGTGAAAAGGAAGACAATCATGCTCAATATTTCCTGATGGAACATAAGGGACTGAGGAATGTACCATATTTCTTGCATATGACATGAACCTTTTTTTTCCCAAAAGCCAGCTGCTGAAAATTGGAGTGCACATTATATGTGAGAAATATAGTAAGAGCAATGAAGTAACTGCTGCTTACTGGACAAAAACAGAAGTAAAATCTGCACAAGATTTACAGAGAGCAGAACAGTGAGTAGGCTTGACTCCCTAGCTGCTGCCACTCAGTTACTTACTGCAAGGGAATATCCTTTTTTCTTCAGTCTATCTTTCAAAAACAAGGTGCCTGTCTTATTGCAGGGCATATGGTCAATGAGAAAAATATGATATATTTATTTATTATATTATTATTTATCTTGTTGCTCCATCCTGCAAACTATAAGAAGTGCAGATGCAGCAGTTCTGGCATCCAATCCAGCACAGACACATTTGGAAAGGGAGATCACAGCCAGTAGGGGTGAGGGTCCTTTCACATCTTGACACTGTAAGATTTAAGGACAGATAAGGGAAATACAGGAAAAGGGCTGGCCATTGCTCCTTGCATTGCAGAAACATAGCAGTTGCTATAGAAAAGCTTTGCTGCTAGTTGGAAAAGATTCCTTTCCTACCTAGTAGCATGATTTGCTACCTTTATGTGATACAAGTCATAGCCTGGTATCAACATATATATGTTATTAAAATAATATGAAGGGACTTAAGATGAGGTAGTCCTGTATGTTGACCAGCTGAAGTTGGGATGGTTATTTTGAAGCCCTTATTCTCTCTTTTTATCTACTTTCACCACAGCTGTGTAGCTTTACCCTTTTCCTGAAAGCAGGGTGGGGTCTATCCATCTTTATTTAAACACATTTCTTGAAGACTGATGTAGCCCAGTACTGTTAAACCTGCTTCAATATGTATGGAAGATAGTAGATGGTATCCTAATTATTATTATTATTTGAGTTAACACATTTCTTGCTCAGCTATTTTATACTTTATGTCTTCTTTTGTAACGGTGTTTAGCAACAAAACTCTCTCTTTCAAGAATATCTACCTAGGGCTTTCTTTAAAAATATATCATTGCAATGAGAGGAGATTTGTATCTGTCTACTATGCTAATTTCATTTTCACTGAGCAGAAAACTAAAGCTGATGGTCCTTCAGTAACATCCACATCCATTTTTTGATGGAGTGCAATGAAAGGACATCAGGGTACAGCTGGCTGGGGATCTGCCTCACATGCTGTGCTTCGCTTTCTCTTTACAGCTGGTTGTTCAGGCATGAAGCAACAATGCTTCCAAAGAGCACATTCACACATTGATGGAACATAAACTTTATCACATTGTTTAGTAGTATGAACATCCAGGCTGTGAGTCAACCTGAGGGCACCTTGGCTAGCTTTTTTTTTTCCTTCCCTTTTGCAAGGACAAATTGTGTTGTTGGACATTACACAGAACTCAGGAATAAGCCAGTAGCCATACCTGACAGATGCCTCATCTCACTTAGGAGGAAAATTGCATGCATTTTTTTCTCTTTGTCATACAGTTCTTTGTGAAATGTAGAGGAATTTAGATATAACTTACTAATGTCTCATTTTACATGAATTAAAAGTTTACATGAATTAAAAGCTAATGGGAATTTTGAACTCTATTAATGCATAAAATTGAGACAGATGGTGGCAGTGGAAACTCTGTCCCTTCCATCCTTCAATCCATCAAAGTGGTCCAGTGCTAGATGGGGAAGAACACACTGATCAACAAAAGAATAGATCATTCTTCACACCTACTCAGTGCATTCCCATTTCATTAAAGTAAAAATATTGAGAAAAATACTAATAAGGTTTATTATTTTATAGTTGTTTATTTAACCTTTTTGCTAAAAATATTATAAGCTGTTATCATGGGCATAACAAGGATTTTGAAAAGGGGAGTGCAGATGATTTATTAGGGGGAGATCTTGTCAGACCAACCTGATTGCCTTCTGCGATTAGGTCACAAAGGCCATGGATGCAGGTGTCACGGTGGATGTAGTCTTTCTGGACTTCAGCAAGGCCTTTGACACTGTCTCTCACCCCATCCTAGTTAAAAAACTAGGCGACTGTGGCATAGATGCCTACACAGTCAGATGGACAGCAGATTGGCTGAGGGGTCGCACTCAGAGGGTGGTGATGGATGGGTCATACTCGACCTGGGGGGAGGTAGGTAGCGGAGTCCCCCAGGGCTCGGTCCTGGGGCCTGCGCTGTTCAATTTCTTCATCAGCGATCTGGATGATGGGGTGGAAAGTAACCTGTTTAAATTCGCTGATGACACCAAAATCTGGGGGGAGGTGAGCACGCTAGCAGGGAGGGAGAGATTGCAGAGGGATCTGGATAGGTTACAGG
>NW_017729025.1:69076717-69082400 GCF_001723915.1 Gavialis gangeticus
GGATGCCTACCTGGCTGGACTCATTTGAGTCCCGTTTCTTGTTTTGGGGTTTTGTTGTTCTCCCGCCCTGGCGGGGGGTCGGGCTAGAAGATCTACTAGGTCCCTTCTGACCCTAAATCTATGAAACTATGAAACTATGATCACAGAACTTCAGCTTCTACAATTGCAATCTGCTGTTTGGTGAGAGAGGCAGTGGTCTGCTGGAAAGAGAGCCTCTACCTCACTGCTCTGCACTGGGGAGGAAGCTCTTCTCAGCCAGAACGACTGACATGCTCGACCAGGCTTTAAACTAAGCCTTCCAGGGGATGGGGGGACTACCACCACAGCAAGCCCACTGGGCAACTTTTGTAAATCCAGCAGGCTAAGGCACTCAAGGGAACCCACCCCTACCCTAACCCCAGAACAATGTGTAGGGAAGATTAGGGCCTCCAATGGGACACTTATGTCTTTGTATACCAATGTAAGGAGCTTCAGGAATAAACAGGAGGAACTGGTCCTCCTGCTAGATAAGAATGACTATGATCTCATAGGGATAATGGCAATGATTGGCAAATCAGTCAGCAATGCAGAAGTCCTTGATTTCAGGAAAGCTGACTTTGACAAGCTCAGGAGGCTTGTTGGAAAGGCCCTAAGGGACCACAACCTGCAGGGAAGGGGAGTTCAGGATGTGTGATTGCTCCTCAAGGGAGCGATCTTGAAAGCACAAGCAATGTCTATCCCATCTCAAAGGAAAGGTAGCAAAAGGGCACAGCAGCACCTTCAGCTCTGCAGGGAATTTGTGGACATCCTGCATCTAAAAAGAAAGACCTATAATGGATTGAAGACTGGAACCACCTCAAAGGAAGAGTATTTTGCACTGGTCTGGACCTGTAGGGAACGAACCAGGAAAGCCAAGGCTGTGACTGAACTCCAGCTGGCTACACATATCAAGGACAATAAAAAGTCCTTTTTTAGATATGTGGGGAGCTGGTGGAAAAGCAAGGGTAACATCAGACCCCTGCTAAACCAAATGGGAGAACTGGCAACTGACACCCAGGAAAAAACCAACCTGCTCAATGGTTATTTTTTGTCAGTTTTTCACCAGCCGCAAGGGACGGCTCTGCTCAATATGGTATGGGATGGCCTGGGTAAGGGATAATGGTCACACTACATCAATGTAGACCAGGTGAAGAAACACCTTGAAAGACTGGACACCTTCAAGTCAGCTGTCCCAGGCAGTTTACAGCCATGGGCATGAATCTTCGAGAACTCATGGTGCTCAGGTGAAGTGCTCAAAAACTTGGAAGAAGGCCAATGTGCTGCCTATCTTCAAGAAAGGGAGGAAAGTAGATCTGGGGAACTACAGGCCTATCAGCCTGACCTCTATCCCTGCAAAGATCTTGGGAAAAAATTATCAAAAGGACCATTCTTAACAAACTTGCTGATGGCAACGTCCTGAAGGATAGCTAACATGGGTTTGTTGCAGGTAGGTCTTGCCTGACCAATCTCATATCCTTCCATGACCAGGTGATATATCACCTGGACAAGGGAGAAGAGATTGGCATCATATATCTTGACTTTAGAAAAGCCTTTGATCTGGTGTCCCATGATCTCCTCATGGAAATATTGGCCAACAACAGCGTCGGGTACATCACGGTACTATGGCTGGGAAATTGGCTTCAAGGTCAGACCCAGAGAGTGGTATTAGATGGAAGTAAATCATTGTGGTGCACCGTCACCAGTGGGGTCCCCCAGGGCTCCGTCCTTGGGCCTATACTCTTTAATATCTTTATTAATGATGTAGACATTAGTATCAGAAGTGGACTGGCCAATGTGGAAGAAATCAAACTTCGCGTTGTGGTTGAATCAGAACTGACAGAGCCAGTTTTTCTTTATTTAGGGCTATACTGTGATCACAGGGAGGATTTCATACAGCAAGGGGAATCACCCACTTGTCTGTTTCAAAGGATTTCTCCCCCTCTCTAAGTTTTCAAGCATTTTTATACTTAAGACAGATAAAGAGAGAAAAAAAATACGACCTTGGAGAAACTAAAACAAGTTTACTTAATTGGACATCTGTGCACAGGGTAATAAGACATGCAGGATTTCTTATCTCAAAACATGTAACTGAAATAAGCAGTATCAGCACTTCTGGTCTCTGTCTGTTTTTCTTAGTCAAGTAGGCCAGAAGCTCAACTAAATTTACTCCTACATTCCCTAATTTTTTTTTTAACAAGTTAGATATTTATAGCCATTAGCTTTTCAACTTCTAGTTTTTCTTTCTCTTTACTTTCTGGTATTTCAACATACAAACTATATACTTTGTTTCTGGTTGATGGGCTATTCCTCATTTGCTTGGAAGCACAGGTTAAGCAACCTTGTATTATCATAAACACTAGGCATACTCCAATAAAAACAACCAACAATATCAACAAACTATGAAAGATGGTACAGCATAAGGAACTGAAAATAGAGCTAAACCAAGAATTCAAATTCCAACTATCTGACTCATGCAATTTAACTGCTTCTTTTCAAATATGTTTACTTAAATCCTGGATTTCTTCTGAATTATCCAGAATATAAGTACAACATTCTTTGCCTATTAAAGCACAGACTCTTCCTTTGCTGACTAGTAAATAATCTAACGCAAGTAGGTTTTGCAATGTCATTTGCCTTATTTTCTTCATTTCTGTATTTATTGTATCAAAATTATCAGCAGGGGCATTAGCAATCTTTTCCAGACACGCTGCAACTTTCTTTATCTTGGACATAGCTAAGCCTGCGTCATAGCTGGGGAACATTATACCTCAAAAATTTGATTTTCTGTAATTTTGTGAACATTGCGAATTCTTCCTTTAGGTAAGTGAGATTTAATAGTAAAGGCTGGATATGCTGCGGGGACATAGCATGTTCCTCTCCAACCGGAGGGAAGATTTTTATAGGCCTTATCTCCACATGCAAAATAGTGACCAGCTAGTGCAGTATATCCACCTGTATTACAGCATGGGGACATCATCCATTGTGAATAATAGCCTGAAAATTGACCTGCAGGGGAGTAGTTAGATATCCAGGAACCATTAGAGAATCAAGCGCCATTTATCCTAAATTCTAACTTGCACTTACTGACCCCTACTATAACACGAGATCCATTACAGGTCCAACAGAACTTTCCAAGGATGGCATAAACTATTCATACATAGGCCGACTGGTTGCAACTTACATGCTGCCTTGTTTCATTTCCATGAAAATCTGAATAGTAAGGGGCTAACATCTGAGTTGCATTCAAGGGTACCAGTATCATGGGTATTCCTCAAGTAGAATAGATAGGGACATGATTACATATCCAACAATGAGAGACATTTAAATCTATCCCAATTTGATTAACTAAAGACAAAAACACATTTTCATGAAATGACCTTCTTTGTCAGTGCGGAAGTGTAGTTTGGTTTACAGTTTCTTATAACTGATAAGTCAAGTTCATATAAGATGGCCCAAAAGGAAATACTGAGAACTATTTAAATCACGACTAACCAACTCCACCTTGGGAACCAGGAACTAGGTGAAGGCCTTTTTCCTGTCCCGAAGGGCATAGTGGTGTCATCGGGGCACATCCTTTTTGCTCTGTAGTAGTGGCAAATCCTCTTTGCCAGTAGGTGCTTGGCTCACTACTGGTCTTGAGCTCTCCTGCTGGCAAGTACTAGGCTCACTATCAGTCTGTGGAGGCTGATTACAAGATTGATATGGAGGAGACTCTGGGTCTAACAGGGCTGATGTTTTCTTACTGTGTGAAGCGTGGATCCATGTCTGGAGTCCTTGACACTCTATTGCAGTGTTGGTAGTCAGGAGTACCTGGAATGGGCCTTTCCAGTGAGGTTCCAGCGATGACTTTCATTGATGGACTTTTATATAGACCCAATCTCCAGGCAGGATAGAATGGCACGGCTCATCTGGTTCTTTGGGGAGAGCTGCCTGTACCTGTGAATGAAAACCCTTAAAACACTTCATTAGTGCCTTACAATAGTCCAGAACAGTATCATCAAGTGAATGTATATCACAAAAGTGGGAGGCAAGAGGTGGCAAGACAGGGAGTCTCATGGGTCTTATCATTAGAATGTCATGTGGGCTAAGCCCAGTCTTTCAGTTGGCAGTAGATCTCATACTCATAAGGGCTATGAGAAGTGCATCTGGCCATTTTAGGTGAGTCTCAGCACAAATTTTGGCCAGTTTATTTTTCAGAATGCCATTTAGGAGTTGCACTTGGCCCAAGGCCTGTGGATGGTATGGGCAATGAAAGTTCTATTGGATCTGCAGGACTTTGCAGATTTCTTTCATTATCTGTCTAGTAAAATGAGTTCCTCTATCAGAGTTTAGGGATAAAGGAATACCCAACCTTGGAATAAAGTCTCTGAGCAACATTTTTCTTACAGTGATGGTGTCAGCTTTTGCACATGGGTAGGCTTCTACCCATCCAGAAAAACATACATACAATAACAAGAACATATTCATAAGAACAATATTTCTGCATTTGAATAAAATCTATTTGTAAATTTACAAACGGTCCCCAAGGTGGGGGATGTACTGCCTTCTTTGTTTCTACAGGCTTTCCCACATTATGGACTTGGCAAATAGGACAGGTGTGGCAGTACTGCTTAGCCACAGATGGAAGAGTTGGAGCAAACCAATCAAGCTTAACAGCTTCTATCATCCCCCCATGCCTTTGCTCACATATGCCATGACATGGTGTATGCGAGCAAGATGAGGAAGAAGGAACATTGGGGCCACCAGGTGGCCATCCGGGGCACTCCACAAATGATCAGGGTGTAACAAACACCCAGCCATTCTCCAGGTATGTTTCTCTGGTTTTGGAGCCTGATCTTGGAGAAGGGCAATGTCGTGAAGACTTGCCAATGGAGACTGGTCAGTTGGAATAGACAAAAACACAGGCGTAGCCTGAGGAGTGGAAATAGCCGCAACTTTGGCAGCGGAATCTGCCAGAGCATTCCCACGTGTAACATCATCATAAGGTTTCTGGTGAGCTTGGCATTTAATAATAGCAACAGCAGAAGGTAACTGTAAAGCATTCAACAAGGCATTTACATATGGACCATTACTAATCTTGGCACCTCCAGGAGTGAGGAAGCCTCTTTGTTTCCAAAGTTGACCATAATCGTGTACAATACCAAAAGTGTAGCGAAAATCAGTATAAATATTAACAGAGGCACCAGAGGCTAGGGTGCAAGCCCTGGTGAGGGCCACAAGCTCAGCAACTTGCGCTGAATATGTATTAGGTAAATGATGGCTTTCGATAACATCATATTGGGAACATACTGCATATCCTGTAACAAGGAAACCTTTTGAGTTTCTTTGACGTGATCCATCAACATAGAGTACTAGATCTGGATTTTGCAAGGGGTTGTCCTTTAGATCCATGTGGTGTGTTGTTAGGTGAGCACTACAAAAATACAATCATGTGGTTCACCATCTGAAGGGGTAGGTAACAGGGAAGCAGGGTTTAAAACAAGGCACCTAGTTAAGGTGACATTTCTAACAGAGAGAAGCAAGATTTCATACTTAGTTAATCTAGCATTTGAAAGGTGTTGGGTTTTTGTTTTTAGTAAAAGGGCTGCTACAGCACGTGGGACAGCAACAGTAAGGGGAGAACCTAATACAAGGGTAGAGGAAAGTTCAACAGTGACAGCAGCTG
>NW_017729025.1:69082686-69084078 GCF_001723915.1 Gavialis gangeticus
CATTTGGGACACAGTAGTTGGTCTAGGGATTTTAAGAATAGCTTTTATTCTGGTAGAGGAAAGCAGTCGTTCTCCAGCAGGAATATCATGGCCTAAATAATGGACACGAGGAAGACAAAGTTGTATCTTTTCTTTAGATGCCTTATGGCCTTTTAGGGCAAGAGAGGGGAGGAGAGTTAAAGAATCAGTTTTACAGGCTTCAAGGGAGGTAGATGCCAAGAGCAAATCATTAACAAATTGCACAAGTACAGAATTTTCATTAAATATCATGTCATCTAGATTTTTCTTCAGAATTTGAAAAAAAAAAAAAGGGGATTAAATATAGGCCTGGGGCAATTGCATCCAGGTATACTGAAGTCCTTGATAGGTAAATGCAAAGAGAAACTGGCTATCAGGGTGTATAGGAATAGAGAAAAATGCAGAACACAAGTCAACAACAGTAAAATAACAAGCATTAGGAGGAATACAGGACAAGATAGTAGCTGGATTTGGTACAACAGGAAAAGTAGGTAAAACTGCAGAATTTACTGCACAAAGGTCTTGTACAAAATGATAGGTATTCTTTCCAGGTTTTTTTTACAGGAAGAATAGGCATATTACAAGGGCTCTTAGTTGGGACAATGATACCTTGCTTTAAAAGGGCAGTTATAACAGGGTGTATCCCTTCTTCAGCTTCTGGACGTAAAGGGTATTGAGCAACTTTGGGTAAAGGCTTAGCTGGGTTTAATCTAATTTTTACAGGCTGGGCAGTATGGATTTGTCCTACTTCATTAGCATGCTGGGACCAGAGAAATGGAGGGACAGCTTTTATGATTTCTTCTTGCAACACAGAAAGATCAGGGAACTTAGGCTCAGGAGGTAAGCTAGCTAAAGCGGCAAGTACCGCTATCTCATTATCACAGAGGACATCTAAATAAACACCATTAGGTGTTTACAATAGATAGTACAGCCGAGTTTATAAAGCAAATCTCTGCCTAATAAATTAACAGGAGAACAAGGACTAAGGAGAAAGGCATGTTGATCAGAAACAGGACCAAGAGAAACATGTAATGGTTGGGAAACAGGATGAGGAACTATTTGATTTGAAATTCCTACAGCATTTACAACAGCAGAGGAGAGGGGAGTTGTGGAAAATTCTTCAGCTCGAAGAGTAGAGCGGCTTGCACCGGTGTCTACTAAACATTTTGTAGAGATGCCATTTATCACGCAGGAAACAAAGAGATTGTCTTGATTAAGTGGGAGAAGTGAGACTGTGATTATGTTACTATTCCTCAGGCTGGCCTAACAAGAGGCTCTCTGATTCAGGACAGAGAATTGAGTGAGAGGAGGTGATGGCAGGTTAAACGTCATCCCCGGCTGGCCAGGCCGGTGAGGACATTGAGCCTTCCAGTG
>NW_017729025.1:69084301-69084642 GCF_001723915.1 Gavialis gangeticus
CAACTGTTCCTGGACTTTAGAAAGAAGTCCGTGGACAAAAGCGGAAGCAACTACTTCTGGGGCAGTTTCAGCTGCATTTTCAATACCAGAATGTCTTTCAAATACTAGTTTCAAGCGGTCCATGTAGTCTGCTGGGGATTTTCCTTTATTTTGTTTACAGTTATGTATTTTGTCCCAGTCAGTTTTCCTGGGGCAAATTTTCAGCACAGCCTCAAGGTGGCATCTTTGGGCATCTGCTTAGTGATCTCCTATTCTGGGGTCTTGAGTAGGTCAAGTAGCCTGTGTGATGAGGTGGTTGCGGACCTCAGAGGGCAGAACACTTTTCATTAATTGGTTCAAAT
>NW_017729025.1:69084653-69093000 GCF_001723915.1 Gavialis gangeticus
AGCACTTCTGGTCTCTGTCTGTTTTTTCTAGTCAAATAGGCCAGAAGCCTGACTAGATTTACTCTTACACCAAGTTCACCAATGACACCAAGCTTTGGGGTAAAACATGCACACCTGAGGATAGGCCGGTGATCCAGACTGACCTAGACAGGCTCAGAAAATGGGCGGCAGAAAATCTGATGGCATTCAACACCAAAAAATGCAAGGTATTCCACCTTGGGGAAAAAAAACCTGCAGCACGCTTATTGGCTCAGCAGTGCTATACTTGCTAGCACTACAGTTGAAAGGGACTTGGGGGTCATGACTGACCACAAGATGAACATGAGCCACCAATGTGATGTCGCAGCTGGTAAAGCAAGCAAAACTCTAGCTTGAATCCATAAATACTTCTCAAGCAAATCCCAGGATGTCATCCTCCCACTGTACTCAGCCTTGGTGAGGCTGAAGCTGGAGTACTGCATCCAGTTCTGGGCTCCAATATTTTTAAAGGACGTTGAAAAGCTTGAGAGTGTCCAGAGGAGAGCCACGTGCATGATCAGAGGGCAGGACAACAGACTGTATGATGAGAAGCTGGGAGCCATGGGACTCTTCAGCCGGGAAAAGCACAGGCTCAAGGGGTACCTGGTGGTTGCCTATTAGCATATAAGGTGTGTATATCAGGATCTGGGTGAATGCCTGTTCATCAGAGCACCCCAAGGGATGACAAGGTCAAGTGGTCACAGACTCCTCCAAGACTGTTTCTGACTGGACATAAGGAAAAACTTCTTTACTGTCCAAGCCTCCAAGGCCTGGAATAGACTGCCTCCAGAGGTGGTGCAAGCATCTACTCTGGACTCCTTTAAGAAACATTTGTATGTATCTTTTGACCCCAGCTGACTTCCTGCCCCTGGGGCAGGGGGCTGGACTCAATCTTCTGAGGTCCCTTCCAGCTCTAATATCTATGAAATCTATGATGTGGTACATCATCCTGTATAATATAACACATATTTTTCTCCAGTTAAAAATGAATTAAATGCTTTATTGATATGCTAAGGGCCAAGGTTATATTATTCTATTTAAAATGGAAGCAAAAGCAAATATAATTTTATTGGCATGGCAGTATAAGAGTGGTGCTATAACTGTTGAATGTGCATTCATTTGCTATTATGTATGAAAACACAACAAACTAGGCAAAAATGATCAAAAGATGGTGTTTCATTACTCCTGTAGTAATTACAGTTAAATGTACATCTCATTTAGATTCATAAAATAAAGTCTGGCCTCTCTCAGCATTTTGGCAGTGCATCCAGTGCTTCAGTGAAAGTTATTTCCATACTTTAATGTTTTTAGCTACAGTTAAAAACAATCTGCAATGTTGTTAATAGCTGATTACCAGGAACAGTTAAGAGACAGCAGAACGGAAGAAGAAAGGATAGCTTGATTAGTGGAACATCAAGACCATTAAAAGGAGGGAGAGGGATATTAACACCTATACAATGAAGTGTTTAGAATTTATAATGAGCTAGAAAATCCATTGAATGTCTCACTGCTACCTGAATAGAAACGCTGCTGCCACTGTCATTTTAAACTTTGGGTAGCCCAGGAATCAAACCAGGATGCAACTGAATGAGTGAACCCCCTTGGATCTGCCCCTTACTGCATTTTACACATACCACATATTCCCACATAAAAAACCTTGTTTTGGGATGGAAGAATGAAGAATAAAAAGGGGGTGGCGTTTTATTTTTTTTTTGTTTTTGTTTACAGTAGTGGCTGCAAGGAGGGAAAGAACCTTAACTTCAGCTTACTCTCACCACCTTTTTCCTGTTCAGACAAAAGCTACCATTTTCACCCGTTCACAACTGAAATGAATTGTTTGCCTGACTGAGATGAATATTAGACCCTGTTTCTGCTCTAATTCACCCCTGAAAGGGTTAACATTGTAACTGCTGCTGAAGACTGGATTCAGCCCCTGCCTCCATGTGGGGATTGGAGGAAGAGAAGGAAAAGAAGC
Organism: Gavialis gangeticus; assembly: GCF_001723915.1. Classification (NCBI taxonomy): domain Eukaryota; kingdom Metazoa; phylum Chordata; order Crocodylia; family Gavialidae; genus Gavialis; species Gavialis gangeticus. The sequence goes on from NW_017729025.1 coordinate 69,086,647, forward strand.
AGCAGCCATCTTACAGCCTTGCTTCTATTCTGGGAAGAAAATTGGCTTCCTTATTTAAGATGAACACCTCAATACTGGAGGACTAAGTTCTAGGGAAAAGGTGCATGTGGAACATGAATAAATATAGCAATTTACACGTGTCTACAAAAATATGCAATGAAATTATGCATTCTACATTGTCCTAATTTTGCCTTTTTCTGCAAATAAAATTGAAATGTAAGAACAGCCATGACTTGTTATGGAGACGTCAAATTGCTTTTTCTACATTAGATCAATATTACAGTTGGAGAGATCCATTTTCCTCTTACGTCTTCAAGAATAAGCAAGAACATATTTAATTGTTTAAAATGTTCTATTTGTTTTAGGGTGAAGGCTAATAAAAGGCCAACACATCAATTAACCATCATCTCCTCCTTTAACTCTTTTTGGTGAGTGTTAGTTACCTAAGTACCTTTGACAATTTGGGCATACATGTCTGCAGAGACATATATTGATTCAACAATACATAAGCTGCTTAGGAAACAGGTGGTTATTGATTCTGTGAAGAAGATACTTGTCTTCTGAACAGTCTATCCTGGTAGCATTTAAAGTGAATATTCAAAGGACTTTAGTTGTTCCCAGGTAAATGAGTAGTGTTGTATATGTGCTCTCTTCACAGACTTGGGATGTGTTCAGATTTCATCACTAGTTCACTTTCTGCTAAGTAGTAGAACCCATGGGTGACTGGTGCCACCTTACTCAGGGGGGCAAGTACCCCCCCCCCGTGACCCAGGGGGTCCCCCAACAGTCAATCTCACCAACTGGGAGCATCCCCCCACAGTCAATCTCACTCATCGGCTTCCAGAAGTGTCCATGGTGCTTCCAGGAGTGTCCGCCGTGCTCCCACTCCCTGGCCAGCGCTAATAGGGGGGACCAGCACTCCCACTGCCCCCCCTGCCCATCACCTAAGCAGGGAGTGTAGCCTGTCAGGGGGTGCACCAGCACTCTCAGGGAGTGCACTTGTACCCCCATGCACCCCCATGCACCCTGTACACATGGCCACTGGTAGCACCTAAAGTATGGAATGAGAGCTGTCATTTTAATGAAGATGTATTAGTTCTTAAGTCTTCTGTGAGTTTATATTGCAGATTACATACAATGCAGAGAGTTGTAAGTGATGCTTTACTGCAATTTTCCACAGGAAGCCATGAGTAGATATGGTTACTATTTGAAATACAAGAGCTGCTTAGAGCCCCACTGGTAACATCAAAGCATTCATACAAATCCACCACAGGCTACATGATTGAAAACTGTCCCTAGGATAACTTTTTAGAAAGATAGATATGAAAAATCAGAGAATCATTAGAGAAAAACTGTCTTTATTCAATTGAAGGAGAATGTTAGAAAGGTTAGGAAAGTCAGAGAGAATTCTAGAGTACGCAACAACATGGTCTCATTTTCCATCCCTTTTTATGCATTTGTATAATGGATCTCTTTGACCATTTTCTTCACCCACTGACATTTGGAAGGAAATTGAGTATTCATATCCTTTCACTATTTCAGAATCATTGTTTACAAATTATATATATAGGCTTGGGACTTTCAGATTGATCATGACTTCTTAAACAGAGGATTTACTACTTGCTTATACCAGATCCTTTTACAGGGCTCTGGCAGTTAAAAGTAGCCTTCCTGTGAGTTTAAGTGTCAGTTACTTGCTGAGGCATAACAGGACAACACCATACCCTGGACAGTAACAGTGCACATGACAGTGCTAGCTGTTGCACTGGCAGCAGTGGTGATGTGGCCAGCCTCCATTTGTGGCAGTGGCTATTTTTGTGCCCTGCCCTCCCCCCCGCAAAAAAAGAGGTGGGGGGGGGCTGCTGCTGGCGTTACTCTTTCCCCTCCAACTTCATTAAACTATTGGTTATTTGTACTTTAAGGGCACATCCAGATTAACCCAGCAGTGCGGTATGTGGGGCTGCAAACAGGTCTGTAGCACCACATGCCACACAATCCAGTGTTCTCCTTGCTGCAAGGGTGCACTGGATATCCAGGGGTCAAAGAAACCTGTGGGGGGAAAAAAAAGCCCAGCAGCACAAATTCAGGCAGCATGTGCTGCTGAAAAGTGGAACAAGGCCACCCAGAGCTAAGCTGTTGCTGCCAGCCAGGCTCTGCCCAGCAGGATCACCACAGCTGTAGCCCCAGGAGGTCCCAGGACCCTAAGTTAGGCTGCTGGGGCTAGCACTATGCCCCAGGGTAACTTGCCATGTGCCAGAGCACGTGGCATAGGCATTCGCCAGGGACAAGTAGCAGTGATGCAAGGTTCACTGCTGCTGCTTGTCCCCAGGGAACCAAATATCTACGCTTGTCTCGATGCACCCGAAGGGCTTTTCAGGCTTTGCTATTAGGCTGATCATGGAACCTTACTATGGATCCAGAGGTTTGAGAACAGGCCTCATTTTTTAACTTGTCCCAAATGCATGCCCTGACTCATTCACAATAGGGTATCTTGGCATTCAGGCTGGCAAGGCAAAGCAACATAATGCTAACTACATTATTCTCTTGTGTACAGCTAGTTACAGAAGCTAGTGTGTCTTAAACATCCTAGCCCAATGGGCCTCCAGGCTTGGGTGGATTACTGTCTTTTTTTAATGGCCTGTTCACACTTCTAAAACATCTAACACAATTAAAAACAAGTTTAAATTCTGATCTCAAGTGAAGTCACACAACAAGACATTGTGTAAGGGACCTTTAGAGATTGTCAGGAAGGTGGCAAATAAGTTTGTTATAAATCACTGTTGCAACAACTATTAATAATGCCATGGATCCCCTGTCAGTTGCACAACAGGAGAAGACACCTAAAACAGTTGCTATAAAGCAGTTGACATGCATTAACTCCTCACAGCACACTTACTTTTACCATAGTATAATTGTACATCTGTCCTTTTAAGGAAATAGAGGTTTTGGTTTAGTAAGGGTCTTCAAGCTTTTGCCTCTATCTAGAAGGGATATATGATCCATTGTGACTATTGATGACCTCATACAGCATATTGTATAGTAAACATAAATTTGAATGATGCACATTATGAAAGAGATGCTTGGTGGAATGAATAATATTTCCTTAAATGCTTGTTTTTAATCTTTCAAGGAAAGTGTGTCTTGCTTTGATCAATTATATGGTAATGATATTGATCTAGAAACTATGCAACCATAGAGCATTTAGCACTTTTCTTGGTAAAACAAACAAACAAACAAAAACAAAACCCAAAAATATGCTGTGATATCCTGAGGAGATACCTGGATTTTTTAATTCAACTGACAACGCTATTTATGCATTTATGAATCAAATTATGGACTACAGGTCATTGTGCCAGTATCACATAATTATGAATAATAGTTCTCTCTCAGTTTTCCTGTGTAAAAATTGTACTTTACTATGAAATACAGGTAATTAGTTATGCTACTAATTTTTTAAAAATATTAAATACATTAATGTATCTTGCAGGAGGGTAGGCACTGAGCATCCAAGCTGGGGCAGGCAGGTGGATGCCCATGGAAACTTCAGAAGCAGGTGGGGTAAGGCTAACTCTTTCTCTGTTGCAGATAGAGGACACTAGAAAATTCCAGACCAGCAAGTGGAGTGTCTCCTGGAAGCCCCTGGTAAGTTCAAGGTCATGGGGGTGGCCTGGCCAGTGCAGCCCTGATCAGTCTGGAGCAGGGGCTGCACCCAGCTGTAGTGAGACAGAGAGATCAAAGTTTTGGGACCCATACCTACCATTCTATCCATCCATCTATTCATCCACTTGCAGCTAGATCCTCACTATGGAGAAATGATGGATCTCATCACCAGCTGGGGCAAGGAGGAGACCAAGTATCAGCTCCACAAAGGGTACTGTAAGAGGGATACATTCAACCACATTGCGCAAAAGATGCAATTTCATGGCCAAAGCAGAGATTAAGTGCAGTGCCAGGCCAAAGCAAAATGGATAAAGATCCAGTACAAGTACAAGCATGATGCCAACAAAAAGTCTGGGGCCAGGAGGCAGAGCATGCCCTTCTACAAGGAGATGCCCTGCTTCCTTGCTATGGATGGGGCCATTGCCACCCCACATATGTACAGCACCACCAGGGGGAAGAAGGAGTTACTGTCAGGGACATTACTGAAGGAGGAGGTGCAGGAAGGCCCTAAGATAATGGATCAACCGAGTGCTCAGGAGCAGGTCCAGGGGCCACAGGGATAACAGTGGCCCCTGAAGAATCTATCCCATTAGTGCTGGTCCCCAGATCATCACAGGATCTGGGAGTGGAGTTGCAGCTGGACCTGAGATTCCTTGACATATTCTTGGGCATTGTCAAGAGCATGAAGAACACAGTGCAGGAGCAGAGGGAAAGTTACAGTGCAACAGAAATTGAGACACGATTTGGAACCCAAACCCATGCCCTCTACCTCACAGGAGCCCTCCCCTGGTCCTCACCCCATGGACCATGACCAAACACAGGGACCTAAGACACTGTTCCTGGAACAACTGCTACCAGTCTTGCACTACCACTCTTGACACCTCCTCACTGCCCCTCTTCCAAATGTTCAGAGTGCCCCCCAGTCCCCTCTGCCCCAAATACTAGTGCAGTGACCTCTGCTGCAGTATGACCCAAAGCACTCACGCCTAGTCCTCACCCCAATTCTGGTGAAGACCCAGGTACCAATCAAGGACATTGAGTTGCCCAGGACAGTATGGCTCTACCCCAGTCCACATGGCTGTAGCAGGGACCTAGGCACTGGGAGAAATGGGAAGTATATGGGGGTAGGGGGAAAAGAGGCATGGACAGGCTCTACCCACAGCCAAAGGGATGGGCAGGTAGCAGAACAATGATGCTCCACTAGTTTAGTATTGCAGTGACTATAATTGCTTTGATTGCCTATATTATTTTTCTTTTTATATAATGAAATATTTAACCATTAAAATAAAAGTTAATTTTGCTTTAATTTACTTTTTCTAATAATTCGATCAGTCATTATTGGTGTTCTGGAATTAACCATCTATTTTAAATTTCTTATTGTTTAGCATAAGTATATTGGACATATTGGTCTCATGATTTTAGACATATTTTACCAATTGGTCTCATGACTTTAGAACTTAAATTTAGTATAAGAAAAAGGCTTGCGTAAGGGTTTGTGGTACGTCTGGTGTTTGTGGAAAGAAGTAATGAAAGAGTGAATAATGCATGTATGTGACAACATGAAAGAAGACAGTCCTCTTGCAGTAGGTGAAAATAGCCTTCTGTGGTTTAACAGTTAAAGGCTGCAGCGATGTTGAGTCAGTGGTTAAGGGTTACTAAATACTGGATCATGCTTCACCCTGATGGCTGAAGACTGCAAGCAACAGCCCCGCTTAAGATTGCGGACCACAAAGCCAGAAGATCATGTCCTACCAATCCCAGCCCGCCACCGGGACAAGGAGAATGACCTTTGTGTCTAACTCAGCAGAATCCATAGGCTTGTATGGACAGCTATCATTATAAAGAATGAACACTAAACAAGGCTTTGGGTCTTTTCCACCTGCAAGAAGGAGTTTTGGGCACATCCAACAAGACCCAACTCCAATCACTCTTGTCAGTCTGGCCAGCCACCAGACTGACCAGAGCAATTTTAGAACTTGGTAACACTTTAGCTAGACAGTCCTGCAAAGGTTATCTGTGTGTGTGTGCTTGTTTCTTTTAAATGAATGAATGAAGCAAATAACCTTACTGTTCTATATTCTTTTCATGTTGCATGTTTTATGTTTTATGTTCCAATAAATGTGGCATTGTGCCTTATCCTGATAAGATTCTGGCTTGTTTTTAATTCACACTGTACACCCTATGCACACAACGCTAGCTCAGAGTCCTCTGTGCAAGCCTGTTTCCAGAAGGCAGTCACTGGATCTGACCCACTGGCCACTCGTGCTCCCCCAACCCCTTGGAAACCAATGACCTCTACAGGCCATTCCAGCAGTCACAGCCCTCTTCCAGGCTGTTATGGGCAAGAACCCCAGAAGGGGGAGCATGTCATGCAGGGATATAGGGGCATAGCAGGACTGTGTATTGGCCCACCCTGACCACTTAAAGTGCAAGGCCCCACGCCACTAATTGCTCAAGAGGTTTCTGCCTTTCATCAGTGAGCAAACCAGTCATGTCTTCCTCTCCTCTCTCTCTCCCTTCCTGGACTGCAATCAAGGTCCCAGCCTCTCTCTTCACCCTCCAGCCCATCTCCCATTCTGTGGGTACCTAATGCTGCTTCATAACACTTCCCTGCCTTATCTCTTAGGGCCATGCTCAGCTACTGGAAGAGGCTGAGCCTCTTCCCAGAGTGCTGACATTGAAACAGCCCCCCCC
>NW_017729025.1:69098000-69103075 GCF_001723915.1 Gavialis gangeticus
CCCCCCCCCCCCCCACCTCCTTATACTCATGGAAAAGCACTAAAAGAGTTCACTGAATTCTTCAAGGAGAGAGTAAAAAGGAGGTACAAGTGCCAGTGCTCTGCACCCTACCTGGGTTGGCAGCATCATGGGACTGGGTGACTGAGAGGCCAGGGACAGGAGATAACATGCAGCTAACTATGAGAACAACTGGAGTTTCAGTACAGCAGAAACAATAAAAAAAATTCCCTTACCAAACAACTCCTCTCCCTCCAACTCTCCCTCCCTCCCAGTCCAAAAAAGTCACAGATGTGGTGGCAGGAGAACCATTAGAATCATAGGTTAGGGTTGGAAGGAACCTTGGGAGATTTCATAGACATTAGGGCTGGAAGGGACCTCAGGAGATTATCAAGTATAGCCCCCTGCCCCAGGGGCAGGAAGTCAGCTAGGATCAAAGGATCCCAGTAAGATAGTTGTCCAAATGTGTCTTAAAAGAGTCCAGAGTACGTGCTTGTACCACCTCTGGGGGAGTCAATTTCAGGCCTTGGGCAGTAAATAAGTTTTTCTTTATGTCCAGCCTAAAATGCTCTTGGAGGAGTTTCTGACTGTTTGACCTTGTCATCCCGTAGGGCACTCTGGTGAACAGGCATTCACCCACACCCTGATGTACACCCCTTATATACTTATAGGCAGCCACTAAGTCACCCCTGAGCCTGCATTTTTTCAGGCTGAAGAGTCCCATGGCTCTTAGCTTTTCATCATAATGACTGTTGCCTTGCCCTTTGATCATGCATGTGGCTCTCCTCTGGACTCTCTCAAGCTTTTCCATATCCTTTTTAAATTGTGGAGCCCAGAATTGGATGCAGTACTCCAGCTGCAGCCTCACTGAGGCTGAGTACAGCAGAAGGATGACATCCTGAGATTTGCTTGAGAAGCATCTATGGATGCAAGCCAGAGTTTTGTTCTTTTTACCAGCTGTGACATTGCATTGGTGGTTCATGCTTATCTTGTGGTCAGTCATGACCCCCAAGTCCCTTTCAGCTGTGGTGCTAGCAAGCGAGGCACTGCCAAGCCTATAAATGTGATGTGGGTTTTTGCGGCTCCAACCCCCCTGCCCAAAGCTGGGTCATTCTCAACTAGATCATTACCTCAGCCTATCTAGAGAGACTTGTAAGTGACACTCCAGCCCCTTCCCCTCACCCATCTTATCTTCGTGAAAATTCCATGGATGCCAGGTGACTTCAAGTCTCATGGCATAGCAGTCACTGTATTGACCCCTCAAGCAATGCCACTGCCATCCCACTGCAAAACCTGAAAGTGAAGTGACCCCCAGCCCCACTCTCTCAAAAAGAAAGATGCTGGAAAGCCAAAGGTGGTGCATAGTGTCATGGGATGTGGTCCTTAAGGCTGGCTGTGTTCTCCTAAGGCCCCTTGACTGTGCCAATTTGGGCCTGATGAGCACCCTCCGTTCTCACCCGCCGCGTCTTCAATGATAAATATGAAAATAGGAAGTCTGCCTTTAAGTCCTCTTGGACACAGTTTGATGGACTTACTGAACCCTGTGGGTTCCCAGATCCCTTGTGGATCTTGCTTCACAATGGGTGTTTTGTGGGGGGTCGCTAGCCTTATGGGCTATGTGTGTGGCTCCAACCACCCCTTTACCATGCCCCAAATCTCATAGATGGTACTGGCCTTGTCTTGCCTCGGCCTCATTGTAATTCGGTCCCTTGTCCTTACTGGGCTCTCTGCACCCCAAATGCCACTCCCTCTCTGGTGCCGGGGTCTCTGTGCCCCAAAATGCTGCTCCCTCTCCAGCACTAGGGCCTGTGGCCCCAAATGCTGTGCCCTCTCTGGTGCTGGGGTCCCCTGACTGCAGTGGGCCCCCAGTGAGGCCTCCTCCTTCCCCAAATAGCCTCACCCAAACCACCAGTGTTATAAAACTACAAACAAAACATAAGCCCCTGGGCTATAACTTAACATAGGCTACCAAAGGTGTGCTCTGCCCCTTTACCATTACCCAGAGCAGAGGTTAGTCAGGCCTCTTTCCCCTTCTCATTTGAAGAGGGCTCTTTCCCCCTTAGCTGTCAGAGGGAACTGCCTCCCTTAGTTCCAGCCTGGGGTTTATGGGCCCCAGGCCCTGCCCCTTCCTGCAAGCTGATCAGGTACAGGTGTCAATTTCCTCCTTAGCCGGTTGCCATGGCAACCTGCACCTGGGCTCCTGCCTGGCTCTTTGGGCTCTCCCCAGGCAGTTCCTGCTCTTCTAGGAAGAGACCTGTGACACATCTCCCGCCTTAAGACCCACACTCACTGGAAAGTTGGTGGGGGTCCTCACTCATTGGCACCGGAAGCCTTCTCTTTAGGCTCATCATACTCTCGCTCATGCCTTCCGACAATCAAAAACATGGAGGTGGAGGTTTTCAGGTGCCTCCTGCTTGCCTTTTCCCCAAGAACGCACTGTGTGGGATTTAATGGGAGCTACCCCTCCACGGGTAGTCCCCCTACATTAGCCAACCTTGGTAAAATGTCCTATCGGTTGGTCGGGCCTCTGGCTTCTTAGGGCCAATAGGGTTTTTCTACACTATGTCCACTCTCCTCTTCATTTTTCTAGTCCGAGCCTGCCAGTTGGGAACCTCCTCCTTCCTCACAGGAGAGTTCTCCTCTATCAGTTGGGGTGTCTTCTCTCCCTCAACTCAAGCTCGATTCCGCTCAACCACTACGCACCCCATTCTGCCTCTCAGAATCAGTTGTGGGGCCTCTTGTTTCCCTATGATTCCTTGTAAATCCATTAGTCTCCCCCAGATCTCCCACTGCATTTTTCGGGCATATTCTTCAGCCCAAAATTCTATTTTGCCTCGGCTAGTGGGTCTGCCTCTAGCTCCCATATAAGTCCTTATGTAGGCTACACCCCCAACCATTGCCACCACCAGTTTCCGTAGGGTCCACCATTTGACCTGCCCTGGAATGTTATTCACATACATCTGGGGTCTCGTCCCTGGCCTTTGGTTCCCCCCTTGTTTAAGGGCCTTTGGGTCAGTGGAAATCCCTGCTTCCTTATTCAGGTTTGCAGCCTGTTTCTGGGATGGGGTCTGCCTCGGCATGGGGCTTAATAGCCCACCCTCATTATAAGACTCTAGGCCCATCTCTCCTTCCTCAAAGACCTCTTTAGGTGGTTTCCCCTTCTTTTTCTTCTCTGGTTCCTTGATCTGAATTCCCTTTCTAGGCTCCCCTGATTCCCGTTTTCTAGGGTTTCTCTGGGGTTCACATAGCTCAGATGGCTCAAAGCCTAGGGCAATCTTTTCCCTGAATCTTGAGTACTTTATCCTCTGCAGGGCACCTTTGTGAATCAGGTCCCTAAGCCCCCCTTCTGGCACTGGGCTGTGTTCTTTTCCCCATGGCCGCTACATTGGCTGTCCCTGTTCCAGTGGGCTGGTCTTGCTCTGGCATAATGGACACCCCTTTGTTGTGTCTACCAAGGAATTCTTCCAGAGTCAGTCTTACTTGGTTCATCTCCGCTGCATGCTTGTCTACCAACTGTCCCCATCTCTGATCCAGGTACTGCATAAGGGCCAATAGGATTTCTTCTTTTAAGGTCGTGGGGTCTACCCCCAGGGATTTCTCCATCATCGTACTCCTCTCTAGCTGCACTGGGCCTGCTCTGCATTGTGGCTTATCTGAGCCTAGGTGTTCGGGTGGTTCCCCCTGTTCCCAAGGTTTCAGGACTTCTAGCTGTGTCATCCTCAGCTGTGTCACTGTCTCCCACAAGGCACCTTTCAATGCCTCAAATTCTTGGGATCACCCCTGGCATTCAGTTTTTGCAATGGCTATACACTCCACTAACTGCATTCCCAGCGCTACCATCTTTTCTTCAACCACATCTGTAGTGCCTGGGGTTTGAGGCCTCTGCTTTATTTTGGTCAGTGTTGCTATCTGATCTGTTGCCTCTCGTAGCCTTTTTTTCTCTAACTCCAGTGCCAGTGCTTGTTGTTTTGCAGCTTGCACTTGGAGCTGTAACCGTTCACTGTCTGCACCTATTACTGCCTCTCTATCTGAGCTGTCCTCCACCAGGGCTTTCAAGAACTGCACCTGGGCCCCAAGTTGGTCCTTTTTGTCCTTCACTCTCTGCATCTGTGTCTGTAACCCATTGTTCTCCTTACTCAAGGCCTCTACTTCCTTTTCAAGGGCCTGCTTCTGGTTTTGTAACCCTTCATAGTTCTCCACATAAGTTTTTACCTTCTCCATCTCCCCTGCAATTATCCTTCTGGTTTCTTCTGTCTGGATGTGGCTTTTGACCAGCTCAGCTAGCAGCTCCTCTGCATGGTGTTCAGCATAGATTCATAGATGTTAGGGTTGGTATCTATGAATCTATGATAGATTCATAGATCATTGAGTCTGACCCCCTGCATAGGCAGGAAAGAGTGCTGGGTTCAGATGACCCCAGCCAGATGCCTATCTAACCTCCTCTTGAAGACCCACAGGGTATGGAAGAGCACCACCTCCCTTGGGAGCCCATTCCAGATTTTGGCCACTCTAACTGTGAAGAAGTTCCTCTTAATGTCCAGTTTAAATCTGCTCTCTGCTAGCTTATGGCCATTATTTCTTGTGACCCACAGGGATGCCTTGGTGAGCAGAGCCTCACCAATTCCCTTCTGTGCCCCCATGATGAATGTATAGGCAGCCACAAGGTCGCCTCTCAGCCTTCTCTTGCAGAGGCTGAAGAGGTCCAGGTGTCCTAGTCTCTCCTTGTACAGCTTGACCTGCAATCCTTTAACCATATGAGTGGCCCTTCTCTGGATCCTCTGCAGGTTATCCACATCCCTCTCAAAGTGTGGTGCCCAAAACTGCATGCACTTTTCCAACTATGGTCAGTGCCCAATTGAGGGGAAATATCACCTCCTTGGTTATGTTTGTCATGAATATGCTGATACATGATAAAGTGCAGCTAGCTTTGCTCCACACTGCTTCACACTGACGACTCATGTTCATCTTGGAGTCTGCTAGGTCTCCGAGATCCCTTTCCACTTCCATGCTACTGAGCAGGTCATTTCCTAGGCAGTAGGTCTGCTGGACATTTTTCCTCCTTGGGTGCAGCACTTTGC
>NW_017729025.1:69103101-69103706 GCF_001723915.1 Gavialis gangeticus
ATTTCCTAGGCAGTAGGTGTGCTGGACATTTTTCCTCCCTAGGTGCAGCACTTTGCATTTCTCCTTGTTAAATTGCATTCTATTGTTTTCTGCCCATTTGTCCAACCTGTCCAGATCTGCCTGTAGTTGTGCCCTGCCCTCCGGTGTGTCCACTTCTCCCCATAGTGTTGTATCATCCTCAAACTTGGACAGAGTACACTTCTCTCCCTCATCCAAGTCACTAATGAAGACATTGAAGAGTATCGGTCCAAGGACTGAGCCCTGCAGGACCCCACTGCCCACATCCTTCCAGGTCGATACCAACCCATCCACCACCACTCTCTTGGTATGATCCTCTAGCCAATTTGCCACGCACCGAACTGTGTAATCATCCAAGTCACAGCCTCTTAATTTGTTCACCAGTATGGGGTGAGATACCGTATTGGAGGCCTTCCTAAACGATATTTACCCCTACTCTTGTATCCAGGTGTTTTGTAACCTGGTCATAAAAAGAGATTAGATTAGTCAGGCATGATCTACCTGCTACAAACCCGTGCTGGTTTCCCCTTAGCATAATTTTTCCTGCTGGGCTCTCACATATATGAGCCTTAATAATCTTTTCAAAG
>NW_017729025.1:69108706-69114127 GCF_001723915.1 Gavialis gangeticus
CTTAACTTGGGATGCCATCCTCAGCTCCATGGTAGCTTTGACCTTTCTAACTGCTTCCCTACAACTGTGAGGTGTGGAGGTATACTCCTCTTTAGTAATCTCTCCCTGTTTCCACTGCTTATATGCCCCCCTTTTTGCCCTTAGGTTGCTCTGGATTTCTCTAGCCAACCAAGGAAGCCTCTTGGCCCCTTTCCTGCTGCATCAGGATCATCTCCCTCTGTGTCCAGAGGATCGCTTCCTAGAGGCACAGCCACCCTTCCTGGGCTCCCATCTCACCAAATATCTTACTCTGCAGTGCATCATTGATGAAACACCTGACTCACTGAAGTCACCCTTCCTAAAGTCTAGCACTTCCACCCTACTAGTTATCTTTCCCACTCTGCACTTTATGGTGAATTCTATTATTTGGTGGTCACTGTCCCCCAGGTGACCACTGATCTGTAGGTCCCCTACCATGTCATCCCCCATTGCCAATACCAGGTCCAGTAAGGCATTCTCCCTAGTGGGACCAGATACCTCCTGCATCAGGTGGAGGTCCTGTGCACAGGATAGGAACCTCATGAATGGTGGGAATTTGCTGTCTGCGTCTCCCAGGAGATATCAGGGTAGTTTAGGTCTCCCATGACTACCGCTTCCTTAGACTTTATGGTCTCCGAGAGCTGCCTCAGGAGCATTCCAAAGCTAGTTCTTCCCCTTGGTGTGGAGGTCTGTATCAGACCCCTACCACCAAATCCTTTTCCCCTTGGCCTCCATGTATTCTAACCCACAATCCTTCTACTTTCTCCTCCTTCAATTCCATTTTGATAAGGGTTGATGTATAATGCTCCTTGACATAGAGTGCAACCCCTCCCCTACTCCTCCCCACTCTATCCTTTCTGTACAGCTTATAGTCCTCAATGTGTACTGCCCAGTCATGGGTAGAGTCCCACCAGATTTCTGTTAACCCCACTAAGTCATAAGTGTTTTCTGCAAGCAGGAGTGCTAGTTCATCCTGCTTCTTCTCCATGCTCCTAGCATTAGTGTATAGGCACTTAAGCCCTGTGACTGGTGCCTTTGTCGCCCCCCCAGCTCTGATGCCCAATGGGCCCCTTATTGCTTACATGTGCTGTACTGCTGAACATTCCATGGATTGCAGATTCTTGATGTTCTCCTTCTTCTGTCTTGCCGTCCCCCGTCTGAGCTAATTTAAAGCCCAGCATGTCTGCATCTTTATCGCCAATCCTCTAACTCTTCCTGAAACCCCGACATCTGGTCCTCCTGGCATTGTAGTCATGTCCAGAGGGCAGCTATGATGCCCTGAGATATGTCCAGCTTCTGGGACCTCCTCCTGCTCCTCAGATCATACTGTGTCGACTTCTGGGGACTTTGACATCCACACCGTCAATTCCCTCTGCATCCTCTGCTATGTCTCTTCCCACTTCTGGCTCTTCTAAGCCTCATTCATGATGAGCTGCTCAAGTCCTCCCAGTCTGTGGCTACCAAGTGTCTAATCTCTTTTGACCCTTGTTCTTTCTTGCCTGACTGGACCCTTTGTTCTAAATTGGCAACCCTTGCTTCGGCTTCTTTTTTTCTGGGATTGGGGCACTTCCAACTCCCATTCTAACTGGGCCACTTTTTCCTGTAAGTCACCCACCTGTAACAACCAGGTGAGGTCCTTTGGTCCTAGGCCTTCCAGGTTCTCTGCCTCTGCCATAATTACACTGGCTTTACCTCCTTACTGGTCAGGGCTAAAATACTCCTCCCTGTACAATCTCAGGTGGCAGCAATTCCCTGCTCCGCTCAACCTCTAGAGCTGTGGTGCTGCTGCCTTGCCAAAAACACCTCTTAGTTCCTATAATAACCCGAAGGTTCATTCCCCTTCTTAGGGACACAGGTCTCTGCCCTGTGCATGGCTGGTTTTCCAGCCAATACACCAATTTGTCATGGGATGGGGTCCTTAAAGCTGGCTGAGTTCTCCTAAGGCCCCTTGACCATGCCAATTTGGGCCTGATGCACATCTTCAGTTCTTGCCCGCCATGTCTTTGATGATAAATATGAAAATAGGGAGTCTGCCTTTAAGTCCTCTTGGACATCGTTTGATGGACTTACTGAACCCCATGGGTTCCCAGACCCCTTGTGGGTCTTGCTTCACAATGGGTGTTTTGGGGGCACCCTAGCCTTATGGGATATATGAGTGGCTCCAACTGCCCCTTTACCACGCCCCAAGCCTCGCAGATGGTACCAGCCTTGTGTTGCCTTGGCCTCATTGTAACTTGGCCCCTTGTCCTCACTGGGCTGTCCACAGCCCTGTCCCTGCACCATCTCTGGCACCGGGGTCTCTGCACCCCAAATGCCACACCCTCTCTGGCACTGGGGTCTCTGCATCCCAAATGCCACACCCCCTCTGGCACTGGGGTCCAGACACTGCAATGGGCCCCCAGTGAGGCCTCTTCCTTCCCCAAATAGCCTCACCCAAACCACCGGTGTTATAAAACTAAAAACAAAACATAAGCCCCTGGGCTATAACTTAACATAGGCTACCAAAGGTGTTCTCTGCCCCTTCACCATTACCTGGAGCAGAGGTTAATCTGGCCTCTTTCCCTTCTCATTCGAAGAGGGGTCCTTCCCCCTTAGCCACTGGCAGGGAAGTGCCTCCCTTAGTTCCTTCCTGGGGCTCATATGGACCCAAGGCCCTGCCCTGTCCTGCCAGCTGACCAGGTACAGGTGCTGGCTAATTTCCTTCTTAGCTGGTTGCCATGGCAACCTGCACCTGGGCTCCTGCCTGGCTCTTTGGGTTCTCCCCAGGCAGTTCCTGCTCTTCTAGGAGCAGGGTACCTTAGTGCCCTGCGACACATAGCAAGACTCTTCTGAAATAGCAGAGATGTGGAGAACCTCTCCCTGGGACTGGTCATGGCTTCAGCATCACATCAATACTTGTGGTGATCGTGAACTCATCCACAGAGGTCAGCTTATCATAGTAGAATCACAGGTATTACCCAAGCCAGACTCTCATGCTGAATGGCAACCCAGATTTCTCTTGCATGCCTTCAAAGTGAACAGCCCCCCTCCAGTTGTTGAACACCTCCTGGGGGACCATGTACTGCAGCAGGAGCAGGGCATATTGGCTGGCATTCTCCTGGGAACAATGACATAGTTTATCACTTCAGGCCTGGCTGACTTTTACCAGGGAAATGTTGGGGATGAAGCATTGCTCCTGCATGGACACACCAATGAAAGTCCTCTCCTATAAGGGAAGGATGTGGGGGAGGGCACTAGCTCTGGGGCTCTTCTGGAAGCCTCATGTTTGGGCATGGGGTGATGTAAGATGCATGGTAACCAGTCAGGAGTGGCCTGGGTGTTTGGCTGCTCATGGAAGTCTACAGAAGTCTGGAAAGCACATAGGGTATGCTGAGAGGCATGCAGGATTGACTCCACTTACAGTCCTCAGCCTGCACAGGCTGTGTGCATGCCATCCACCTCCTCTCCCCAAAAGGTAAACATACATACTATTCACTCCCAGTCTAAACTAGGCCTAGGCCACTTCAAAAAAACTGCATAACAGATCAAATTCTGCTTAGGCTTTTTGACCATCTGTACCTGGTCTATGAATGGTCCTGTGTGTTCTGTCACAATGATAGTTTTGATCAGAAGAACTCGTAGTGCTGAATACAACACAGTAAACCACTTCACTATTCTCCTTGTTCTTGGGTATCCTTATTGCTACAGCTTTACAAACTGAGAGGTAATGTATCAGATATCTGAAGAAATTAGATGAAAATACTGAATCAACCATGCCCTTTTTGTGTTTTTATCCAGTACTGATAATATTATTTTTTGATATAATTTACAAAACAAGTTTTTGTTTGGGGTATGATCCATATACATTGTTGTCAATAACAATCAGATCAGATCTTATCTGTTTTCTTTTGAACTATATCTCACATAGAGCTCATCAGAAAACAGAAGTTCTATTTTAAAATCAATGTTTTTTTCATCCTAAATTAGAATGAACAGTCAACATCTTGAAATTTACAAGAGAGTGGAGGGTCTGAAAAAAAAATATTCAGAAACACCGGACCATTTCACAGCATAGCATAAACAAAATGGGAAACTCAAAAATACATGGTGGGAGCATCTACATGTGCAATTAATGAACCTGAATAAACTCTGGAGCTTATTGCTGCATATTTTATTGCTTCTGAGCACTCTATTTGAACATAAGCCCAGAACCACAACACGTTGAGGCAGGTCAGAGAAACCCCAGCTAGCAGGGAGCCCAGGAGGACAGCCTGCTGGCTTGGGTTTGTTCCCCCTGGCTCAACATACTGTGGAGGGGCTGACTGGGGCACAAGGCAGTGCAGGGTAAAAAACTCTGCAGCAAGAAAGGACTTACTACTTAATTAATTTACTCCTGCCTAATAGGGGCAAATGTGTAGCACAGCTATTTAGTCTACTGCAGTAAATGTCTCATGTAGATGTGTCTTGTGTTTGTTATTTAAATTAAACATTTACAGCTAACATTATGAAATTTAGTTAATTTAGTTAATTTTTCCTTGGGTTAATGTTTTTCCTTGGATTTTTTGCCTTTGCAATATTTTGATTTTGGTGAAGCTCTATTTCTGACCAAGTGTGCTATTAAAAATGTTCAGTCAACTGTAGTCTTAAGCTATTTAATGCAATTGGTCAAGGAGCATATTAGAAAGGATGAATCTTTTAAATATATAGAAAAAAGTTTTAAAAATAAAATCTACATCCTATGAGCAAGACTAAACTTTTGTATTGAAGGAAATAAAAACTTTGAATGCCCTTTTGCTACATATAAGACACAATTTTAAAAAAAAGCTTATCAGCTAAGGCTCATAGCTTGAAGGCCAACCAAAATGTTATAAGTTATTGCAGACAATATGAACTATGTTGGTTATATTCTTCTTCAGAATTTTCAATGATATTTGGTGTTGACCTCTTTTCCCATTGGGATCAAAGGTGAACCAAGCATTGACTTTCATGGGAACAAAATTAAGTAACAGTGAGTGCTTTAAAACTAAATCCACACTTTTAGGGTGCCTATACATGAGTGCTCCGATGCACTGTAATTCCAGAGTGTAGAAGCAGACATGATTGAGTCCTGTGGAGCATGGCAATTAGCATGCTCCAGCAACCTCCCATGTCTCGTGTATCAGTGTCCCTGCACTTCAAAACAGCAGCAGGGGCATTTTATCTAAAGTTAATTCAATGTGCTTTAGATAAAGCACCCCCACCAACACAGGGACACAGATACACAAGATGCTCCAGGCACTCTAATTAGAGCAGCTCTCAGAGCTACTCTAATTAAAGCTCCCCCACCACTCCCAGACCACATGTATAAATGCCCTAAATTAGTAGTAGAAAAAATATGATGACTTTTAAATGTATGTATACATATATCTAGCATCATACATTTAG
>NW_017729025.1:69119127-69143907 GCF_001723915.1 Gavialis gangeticus
TAAGCTTTGATAGTACAGGTGGTTAAAAACAAATGCAAAAAATACACCTACAACTCTCTCTCAAATCTAAAAAACCCCATGCATTTTCATGTGTAAGAATTACTTTACTCACCCATGATATGTAGCAATTTCAAGGATGAAATGAAGCTACTCTCCACAATGGCACTGTTAAGTAATGCTAATAAATACACAGGACCTTAGTTTCAAGTTCTATCTGAAAAATGACATCTCCAATAGGCCAACATCGCTTTCTTCATTCTGGGATACTGGCAAAACTGTAAGAGTACTACATTTCTTTACTCTAGATTGTCCTTGGAAATCTCCTGTGCTCCTACTAAGCAAGCTGAACTTTGATTAGCTTGTCAGATCTGATAAAAGCAGACCATGAGTGAGTGTTACTGCCTTTCATGGCATCCTGCACTAAATTTGTGTATTATTAAACAAGTCTGGTTTTTGTGACTTCCTTGCAAACCAGACATTGTTAAGGTAGGGGAAAAATCAGGGAGCAAGAGAGCTGGAACCAATGCCTAAGCCTCAAAAGAGATTATTGCTGTTGTTTGGTACTGAGGATTAACACTATCCTATGAAATCCATCCTGCAGAGTGTAAGAAAAATGGAATGGAAATATTTTATTATGCTGCACCATGGACTTTCTGAGAACACAGAAAATCTATATCTTTTTATTGTTACATAGAATATAGTATCAGAAAAAAAGGATTTGTTTCTGGAGACAGAACAAATGAATAATGTAGCTCTTGTTGCAGTTTACTAGTAATAACAAAAGAGTTATTATTACTTAAATGCAAGTGCTGTGGTGACACAAGACAGTGTCCTCCGAAGGAGTAGCAATCCACAGGAGCAGAGAAGCTGGTGTTGGAACTAGTTCTAAAACTTGAAAAGAAGTTTCTTATTGTGATCTGTATAATTTGGTAGGTGATTGCTGCCCAGTTTATATCAAAGCAGCATGCTAGCATGTGACCACAAACAGTGCATCAATTATAAAATATCTATCAATGTGAGTTGATTAGCTACAGTATCTCCTGCCTATTCAAATGCATAGTTCAGAGGAAACATTGCTGTACCCAATTTGATTTCCCCCAGAGCAGTACATGATGTGTTATTTGATGCCCTTCAAAGGACACTATTAGCCAAGCTATAAAGTGTCTGATTTTATTAGCTTTGCTGGGTTTTATCAGTTTGTAAATGTGTTATTTTCTCCATTTATTGTGCCTATGGGATCCAGAGATAGAGTGAGCTTCAAGTTAATATGCTTTGGGAAGCCAGCAGTGGCCTTACTTTAACACTCTACACCGTGTTGCGATGACATTGAAGGTGGAGTCATGAAAACTCTAATGTCAGGGCCATTTATCAAGGCAGTTCCTCACTGCTGTAAAACTCTGCTGTGACATTGAATTCAACAGTAGGTTTTTGTCCTAGATAGTGTTCCTGTGCTGTATAGCTAACAATCCTAAGTAAGTGAATAGCATGTAGTCAATAATAAGAAAATAGGTCAGGCCAATGTTCAAAAAAGAAGAATGGGGATGGGTTATTTGCATGGAATCCACGGAGGGCTTCTTTTTGTTTGCCATCTTCTGTCCTTAGACTGGCTTTTAATGCAGTACTATAGAATCCACTTTAATCTGCAGTCTTTAAACAGCATGCACATTTTGCGGGGATGATCAGCAGAGAACAGATTTGTTGCAATGCATTTCCAATGACACTAAACAATATACTGGTATAAACGGTCAACCTACTACCTTTTTAATGGCATGCTCGCTGTTCCCTGGAAGCCCTTTCAAAGCAGTTAACAGGTGCAAATAGGTATTTGTAGCATAAATTTCCAGCTGTGCAGTCCTATTTTCACATCGGGCTTCCTTCCTGATATATTACAACTACTAAATGAGTCATATTTACATGAATATCATTTTTAAAGTATTTTTGCTTAATCCAAAAAAAATATTTGCTATGGAACACACTGAAAACATAACAACATCTAAGAAATAAACACATTGCTAAGAAGTTTTTCTTTCTAAGCTCATGTGTTTTGACCAGAAAGTACTTTTAAGTAATACTATGCAAATATACTTGCAGAATTGGCTAAAAGAAATATGTAAAGAGTATAATGTGTATGAGTTGCATAAAGCATTTATAGCTAACTTTATTCAAGGTGCTTCCATGTAAACAATAAATTACATATATTAATAATTCAGCAAGCTACCTATGCACGTATATGTACCTACTTTCAATCAATGCATGACTACTTTTAATCCAATACTTCTGCTCCCATGCTTAAAGTTATTCATGTGCTTAAGTACCTTGCTGAATGAAGACCTACATGCAGAACTAGAGCATTAAAGTAACCCTTAGTTGGTGCAGTGAGTATTTAGGTGAAAGGAGAAATCATAATATGATAAGAGGTACGCAAGAAGGTGAGTTTAAGAAGGACTTTCCAAATACAAGTCAAACCAATGGAAGAGAGAACCTTGGAAAAGTGTACTCAAAGCTAAAACAGCTGCTGATGGGTAAACAGAAAAGAAGGCAATGTCAGGGAGTTAGACAAGAGTTGCATGACCAAAAGGCAAAGAAAAAACAGTGTGAACAGGGTGTATGGGTAAGTCATCAAGTCCAGGGCAAAAGGAACCAATATAATATTGGATGCAATATGGATTCAAATGTGAAGTCATATTGTCAAAGAATCAGATGAGAGATACAGTTTTGCTGCCTCAATTATAACGATCTAGAAGGGGGGAGGGGGAATATCTGTCAGGAAAGTTCTGACAAAAGTTATCTGTCACAGAAGTTCCCTAAAATTGTTTGTACATTGAGATACTTATGCCATGATGGATAAGCAGAATAAATATCCATGACTGAGACAAAGCAGATGGGGACTGGTAAAGAGATTTGTTCTTAGAGATAAAAGGGAAGGTTACATTTCCAAGCCGTAGGCATGAAAGCTGCTGGACTCTTTGGTTATTGTAAGTTCTGCAGTTCAGGGATAAGTTGCAGCTGTGATGTCTCTTTTAGTACTGTCACAAAAACGTCTTATGGGCCTACATCCACACTTGTCTCAGAGTAGAGTTCACACACTTTTGGAGTGGAACACACTTTTAGAGTGAATCACCAAGCTAAAGAAATTTTTGTTTACCTACTGTATTTATTTGCAGAAGGTCCCAATAGATTTGGTACCTACTACGGAATCCTGTCTGGGAGATCTGACCAGGCCATAAAAGCAGGGACAAAAAACAGCTCTGTCAGAACAGAGCATGGTTTATATATCTACAGGAACATTGCAACAAGAAAATAAAGGGTTAAAAAGGAAAAAAAAAAACCTCAGTTGTGTTTTGCTTTAAGTCACCTTCCTTCTCCCCAAGCACTGCAGCTAGCTGAGAGAAGGCATCCCCTGAAATTAATGCATCTCGGACAGTCTGTCCCTCCCAGTCATTAGGATGGAGTCTCCCTGTTTTCCTTGCCTTTACTCTACCTGCTGATTAGAGTATGGTGGGTATGAATTTGAAAAGGAAGGCAGTGTATGTCAAGCATTACAGTTCTGGATTAACCATACCTATGAGAGAGAGATGGGAACCATCAATCCTTCTGGGTCATGGTGTATACATGAGAAGTCACCCAGACTTTGGATACATATACCTAGGCAGGAGTATGGAGGAGTGGAGGCTGCCCAGATCTTCCACCCCCACTTTAGGTCATAGAGACAGAATCCAAAGGCCAAATCAAATCCAGACATTTAGTATCTCAATGACTATAGTTGGATAAGCGTCTGAAAGCCACATGCCTATAATTTACCTTCCTATAGTTCCACATAGTTAAATAGGCTCTAGAAGCACCCACAAATATAAGTGCCCACAATGTTCTTAAAAATAAGCAAATTTCACAGAAAGTGTCATTTTCTTCACCATAAAGTCCTGAGCACTATGGCTAGGTACAGACTTTACGTGTAATCCATGCTAAATGCTCAGAAACCAAACCAAACCTGTAATTGTACAGGGGCTTTGGGCACATAGACCAGACTGAAAATGGTAGAGGTCCATCTGAGATAGTCCTGGATCAATATGCACTCAAACTTATGAGATTTAGGTTAGTTCAGTACATCAAACTTCTATAACAGTTCCTCTATTGAATCAAGTTAGGTCACTGTCCACCGACATCAAAGCTCCTTTGTGGGCCCCTGCTCACCTGCCCCTGCCAGGGACGCATGCTGGAACTTGGCCTGCATTCTGTTGCTCTGGCTGAGCACCCAGCAGGCCCCACCCCGGGCTGTCACAGAGCTGAGTCAGCAAATCCTCTGCCCTCAGCCCCGTGTCCTGCCTCCAGCCAGCTATCAGCCCCAGGCAGGAAAGAGTTGGAGGGAGAGTGAGGTTCACAAGCTGCTGTGAGGGGAGATAGCAGTGGTGCACTGTGCATTTCCAACCTGGGTCACTGGGGCCCAGAGTGTCCCTTCCCTGTCCCAGTTCCATCTGAGCCCTGGGACCTATGAACTGGAGTGGCTCCAGGAAAGGCTTGGAGAATTTCCCTATTGCCAACCCCCTCAGCCAGTGCCGAGCTCCCATCTAAAGCCTCTTCCCCTGCATCTGGAAGACTGGTCCCTGGGGGGAGCAGCCATGGGTGGTTTCAGTCCAGGAACAGGGGCTGCATACCAGAGAGCCAGGGAAGCCCCCTGCCCAGCCCTGCCTTCCCATGAGCACTGACTGCTGCTGTCAGCTAGGCTGGCTCAGTTCAGGCAGGTCCATTTCCAGGATGATCTCATCAGCAGCCTTGCCAAGTCCTCTCCCTTGACCGCAGAAGAAGTGGCACCTGGAAATGGAGTGAATCAATGGAACTAAAGACAAAACCCCAACTGCGGCCAGGTAAGCACCTCTCTCCACCAGCCACAGCCCTTGGCACACACTTGCCCCCTCCAGTCATGCTCCCAAAGATGCCATGGTGTACATGGCAGCTGCCTGGAGAAGCCTGAGCCAATACCCCATCTGGGGAGCATGCAATGAGTGTGCATGAGTATGCATAAGTCAGAACCTTTCCTGGGGTCTTTTGCTGGCCCCTGGCAGCCCAGCTCTGCCCCATGGTCTGACCTGGCTAGGCTGCTGAGCACAGCTATGGTTCCACCTTTGTCTTTGCCCACTTACCGCACCCCTCACCTCTGAACTGTCTATTGCACTGCTCTCCAAAGGGGTGGGGGAGGGTTGGCTGCCAGCTCAACCCAGCACTTCCCCCCTAATCTCAGTGTAGTATCACCCCCACAAGGCACTGAAGCCACAAGGGTGTGACTCTACCCCTCCCCTCCCCAGGGACCAGGGCCCCATGGATACAGGGGAAAGGGCTTCAGTCAGAAACTCTGCACTGGCTGGGGTGAGGGGAGCGAAAATCCTCACAGCCCTTCCCAGAGCCACTCCAGTGCATGGGTACTGGTGCTCAGATGAAACCAGGACAGGGGAGGGCAATCTATGCCCTGATGATCTGGGTTGGAAATGCAGGGTGTGCTGTAGGCACCACCTCCCTCATGGCAGATCATGAAACCTGCTCTCCCCTTCTTCTTTCCTCTCTCCCCTATGCCCTCACCCCACACAAAGCCCAGGGGCCCCTCTACTACCGCAAGTTGGAGCAGCCCCACAGAGATGTAGCCTGACCAGGGTGAGCATGCCTCCCTCCACTGGCTGCATGCAACTTACAGATGCCTGTGTCTTTCAGGTCATGTGGCTGTGGGAAGAAGTGTGCTCAACAAGCAGCCAGTCACAGGTAGCCAGGCCACTCTGCTGTGCTTAGCAGTGTCCAGCAGCCTGGGGAGACCACTGGGAGGCATGCAGAAGCACTCCAACTTGCTGGCCTGAGCCAGTACAGGCAGCCTGCCTGCCCTCCCCCACCCCAATGCTCCCAAAGGGCAAACACGTGTTTTGTTTGCTCTTGATCTAACCTGGGGTGTGTAGCGGAGCACTAGGGCACTCACTACTAGTAGGGGTGATGACGGAATAGCTGCCAATCAGCAGGGCAGTGCAGCTGAAGGTTGCTTGGGCAACAGAGTGGGTCAGCTGACCGCCAGGGGGCAGGGCTTGGCCTTTATAAAAAGAGAAGACTGAGGCCAGTATCAGTCCCCCTCTGGCAGCCAGAACAGCAGGAGGATCTGCAGAGGAACAGAGCAGGGCAGTTACCATCTCATAGCCTGAGAAGCAGGAGCTCTGCAGAGGGACAGAGCAGGGCAGTTACTATCTAGCAGCCTGAGAAACAACAGCTGCGCTATAGAGCTGAGCATTGTGTGACCGCATGAGGGCCTGCAGAATGGCCTGGGAAGGAGAGGCCTCTGACAGGGAGGCCTGAAGGAGAGCCAGGGTGGCCTAGAGGGTTATAGCCGGTAGGCTCATTTGGGTTACAGCCAGGTTGGCGTGGAGTGGTGTTAGAGCCAGGAGGCTTAATTTATGTTAGCCAGTTGGCTCATGGTTGTGTTTGCTGTTATACAACCGGAGGACCGGGTGAGGCTGTAGGCGTGTGAGGAGGCCTCACAGGAGATCCCCAGTAGTCTGGGGGGGGTTCCTGGGTGCCCTGTTTGGGGCACAGAGCAATGCCTGGGAGGCACGGCTGTTTGGCACCAGTGTGGTGCGGTGTGTGGGGGTTGAGACCCCAGCCTGAGGGTGGTGTTAGGCCTAGTCGGGTGAGAGACCCTGAGAAGAGTCAGGGGACCAGGCACGGCTATGCACAGTTGAGCGGGCTACAGAACCCAGAGAGGGTGATAGCACGGAGAGTGCGAGTATAGGCCCGAGTGTGGGTGAGTGTACGAGGCCGGAGTAGGGCCGGCACACGGTTAGAGGTCCGAGGCAGGGCCGGAGCGTGCCGGTGAGAGCCTGAAGAGGGCGAGTACACTAGCCGAACCCCGGAAGGGGTACGACCAGGCTTGTACAACAATAGCACGGAAGGCACAGTTATAGGCCCCAGCGAGGGCGCAGCGTGAGAGGCGCAGATATAGGCCTCAGAGAGGGTGTAGCGCGAGAGGCACGGGACAGGCCCAGAGAGGGCGTAGCACGGGAGGCGCAGGACAGGCTCCAGAGAGGGCGCCGCGCAAGATGTGCATATTGGGACAGGCTCCAGAGAGGGCGCCGTGCGAGAAGCGCATATTGGGACAGGCCCCAGAGAAGGGCGAGGGTGCGAGAAGCACGGGACAAGCCCCAGAGAAGGGCGAGGGCGCGAGAAGCGCAATTACAAGCCTGAAGTAGGGCGAGTGCGCGGGTAGAGGCCCGAGGCGGGCTGACGCGTGCAATAGAGCCTGAAGAAGGGTGAACACAGGAGTAGGCCCCAGAGAGGGGCAAGGGCTAGCAAGCACAGGGGCACTAGAGCAAGGGGCGTAGGTTGCGTGAGAAGCCCAGTGGCGCCTGAGGAAGGGCATGGGTTGCATGACAAGCCCAGGGTGCCAGGCAAGGCACAAGTGACCAGACAACATCTGGAACAGCTGCGAGGTTTGGGGCGTGCTGAAGGGGAGGTAGGAGGCATGCATAGCCCATAAGGCTGGGGTGCACCAGGTCACCCGTAGAGAGTAAGGGCCCGGACAATCATAACACCTTGTATTAGGAGATCAAAGGCAGCCTCCCATAGTAAATTATATATCAGCGAAGACGTGGCGGGCGAGAATCAGAGGGGGCTGGATCTCCTAATTTGGCATGGCAGGGGGCTCTAGCAGGATCACGGCCACTCCTAGGGCCCACCCCGTGGCAGGGTGCTTAGGGTAAACTACATAACTTAGATCAGAGGTTACCAAACTTTTTCTTATTCTGTACCCCTACCAACATACATTCTATATTTTAGTCCCTTAAATGCCACTTATTATTATAATGAAAATTAAATCTGCCATTACACAATTTCTCCTGCATACTCCCCAGAGTTGACTTGTATACTCCCAGGGGTATATGTACCACAGTTTGGGAAACCCGGATTTAGATCAATTCCACCTCAGGCTTTTTGAATGTCTGTGCTTAGCCTATGTTAATTTATACTGACTTGGTTCAGGAAGATGTGCCTTGATGTATAAGGTCAGTAGGCGAACAACCGAAATACAAATTAAAAAACAGTGATAGTGTTCAGAAAGAGAGATGCTGCCAAAATGAACAGATACCTCAGCTCTAGGAAACTGTATGAAAATAGTTATTAAAGCATATTAATGTATATATACCATTTTTCTGCCTTAGAGAATGTTCACACATATAATATAAACAACATATAAACAAGAACACTTTTGACAACCTGATGAGAAATGTGGAAAGTAGATTTCAGTTCATTAAAGAAAATGGAGGATGGTCAAAAAGTTGTCTTTAAATGTTAGGCCTCACTTAATGAGGTTTACTGATACAGCATCAGCAATTAGAAATCCCAGAGATTGTACTGTACACATTACAGAGTGTATTGTAGATAGACATCATAGTTTAGAAAAGGGAATATATATGAGGAATTTGGAACACTGGAATTAGATTTCCCTACAATATGTGTCTTAAAAGCTCTTATTGGTATAGATCAGCCCCTTTCAGGGGAAGTTCTGCCTCCCCGAAAAGAGGTCTTCTCTAGCCTCCCTCCTGAAAGATCCCCTGCCATGCCTTGGCATGGTTTCTAGATGGGCAAGCCTCTGGCTTTGAGACCCTGGACCTTCTTTTTTCCTAGCTTTGTTGGCCATGTGTAGCACCTCCATTTCAGATACCTGCTTTACCCACCTCCTAGAAAGTGGGGAGGGGTTTACAGCAAAAATGTACTCACACTGACCCCTCTAAATTGTTTTCTGCAAGAATTGCAGGATAGAACTCAGTCCATCTAGCCTCTCTGGTCACACATATCTATCTTTTTTAAAACTAATTTCAAAAAGTAGAAGTGGGTACTATAAACTGACTAGATAACTTTTGACATCTTTATATGTACTCTGGGGGCAGGTGTGGTGCTTTAATTAAAGTGGCTGTTGGAAGCCACTCTAATAAAAGTGCCCACAGCATCTCATGTATTCAGCATCCTGCACTTTAAAATGACAGCGGGGTGCTTTAATTAAAGCTTGCTCAATGAGCTTTAGTTAAAGCGCCTCAGCTGCCATTTTGAAGCATGGGGGCGCTGAATACATAACATGTCAAGGCTGCTGAAGTGTGCTAATTAGCATGCTCTGGCAGACACATTAATTAAGTCTGCTCTGATGCACTGCAATTACAGTGTGTCAGAGCAGGCATCTCACACATCTTATGGGCACCCATAGGCTGTTGAACTTCCCTGAATAGCTTCTTGTTTGAATCAGATCATATATATATTTTAGGGGAAAAAAATAAAATTTGATTGAAACATTTCCAGTGATGGCAATAATGACTTCTATTTTTTGGTTTAATAAGCTAGTCCTGGTATTTCATGATCCTTGTTGTAATTCAAGAATTTTAATAAACATTATGTGTACGCCAAAGTTCATATGTAATTACTAGAACATTATGTAAACTGTAATAGAATTATTTTATAATGAGCCTTCTGTGTCTATGTGCTATTTTAATTAATTTGCACAGTCATTTGGAAATATCTTTCTGGTGTATTCACAGTCCTACAACTAACACTTGATATTTTTATTCTGATGTTCTACATATATTGAATGTATAATATTCTTATCCATGAAAAGATATATTAATTTGTCAGTCTTGTTTTATCTTCAGAAACCTTCAATTCCTTATTACAAAGACTAAAACATGGGTATAAAAAGTCCTTTTTGCTGGTTTTTATTTATTTATTTATTTATTTTCTAGCTTGTAAGGTGCCCCAGTCAACAGGGTTTCCCTTTACAACCTCTCCCACACATAGTCTTAAAAATAGCCGAACGTAGCCTATGGATATGTACAAGTGTTCACTGCACTTGGTTTAGGTTAGGTGGCTTAAGTTGCCTAAACCTAACCCAGGAGTGGTGCAAACTTCCCAGGAGAGATGCAAACTCCCCACCTAACTGGGAGTTTGGTGCTGCTGGAATTGACATGTGTAGCCTGAAATAAGTAAATTGGTGTGGGGGAGGGGCTCCCAGGATTTGGGGGAGGAGCTGGTGGGTCCATGGTGGCTTCTGGGTCTGAGGAGGGTTGGCAGGTCCATAGAGGGCTGGGAGGTCTAGGAGGCAGGGTTGCCTTGTCTGGGAAAGGATAGTGGAGGGGCTAAAAATAGCCTTGTCAGGGTGAGGGGGGTAAGAAGTACATATCCCTGGGGTTTGGATGAGTGACTGGGCTTTCCCAACCCCAGGGCTGTGCTGTGAATGTGTACAGGTATCTGTCTGATTGGAATACACCTTCATAGATAGGTTTAACACCTTCTTGATTTAAAGTTAGTTCAACTAAGATCAGTCACACCATTCTCTGGGTGACTTAAGCCCTACAAATACCTTCATACCTGAGCATTTAGATCAACCTAGCCTTGGTTAGGTTGTTCTAAATGTAGCACTTGTGTGTACCCAATAAAACCTTTTTTTTTAAAATGGTCAGTGGCACCTATTAACAAATACTGAAAAAACTTCTTTTTTTTCAAAAAAAGAAAAAAGGTTGCTACATTTCTGTCCTATAGATGAGGACAATTTTAGGATCCTAGAGCTCTATTTGATAACTGATGGCATGTATTTCTTTCTTACATAATTCAGGTCCTTGTAAAAGAATCGGTAATCAATTATGACTTTTTGACATTACCCTGTTAGTCTAACATATCCTTTAGTTCATTCACCTCCTCTTAGCAGAAGAGGAATGCAATGTTTAACTCGAGATTATGCCAACATACCAAACATAAAGAGCAGTCATGTCTATGAGAATCAAAAGAGGCAGTAGAGATTATAAAATCCTGATGCTAGAATTGCAGGAAATGCTGAAATATTAGAAACATTCATCGATAAGATGTATAGGAAGTGATGTGTCTTACACTATTGAGTTTTCCCAGTACCTAATTCATTTACTTTTCTGCCTATGTCAGTTATGCCATCACCTACTTACAGTGCCTTTCTGCCGTCTGTATTGGCCAGACAGAGTGATCCCAACATGAATGGACACCAATCTGACATGACTTCCCAAAAGATTCGAAAGTTTGTGGCAGAACACTTTACCCTCCCTCCCTCACTTTATCCATCACAACCTTTAGAATAGTTGTTTTTAAACAAAAGTATTTAAAAAAAAACTTAATCCATAGGCTGTATTGTTTTTAGTGTGGGCTCAACAGAGACTCTAGATTTTTATCTCCTGATCTTGATTATCCTTTATAACTCTTATATCCCTCAATGGGTTAATTGCTTTGATTATCCCTTTTGGTCTTTCCAACACAACTTCACTTCTCAGATGTGCCTCCCCCTTTCCTTCTTCTGTCCTGTCCTTCTCTATTTACATTATTTTTATTCTTTTCTTTTTAGTACCCATGCTTTCTGCAAGTTAATTTCATAGCATCTGGTGAAGTAGGCTTTTGCCCGTGAAAGTTCATGCCTCTCTGAATGAGTTAGTCTGTAAGGTAGCACACCGCCTTACCTTCTGCCTAACTTCAGTCTACAATGGTTAACTACCTCTCTCTCTTACCTAATAAGCTAAAGTCCCTCCAGTCTCTAAACTGTCATGTCCAGGCAGTGGCCCAGGGTCTGGTCAGCATCAGCTCAAGGGCAGGGGTCCTCAGACAAAGCACTGAGCCTGGTCACATGGCCACACAGCATGTGTGGGCAGAGAGGGTGGAGACTAATCTGGACCTGGAAGCAGTCACTGCAGCAGTGAAACACGGAGAGGCCATGGTATGGGTCATTGCTGCTGGAACCTGGGTTTGGAGCAGCCATTGCATGCTGGGCACTCACTCTGCAGACAGTGTTGTAGAGGGCTATGCCAGCATGCTGCATACTGCTCTGGGCCACAAAATCAGGCTGTCAGGGACATTAACTGGGACACACCATACCATAAAAGTCATTTGGGATCAACTTGAAATGATTTTTAAATTTCCATTAACCAGAAGGAAAATGAACATTACTTTGAATCAAAAGAAACATCGTGTTCAACCTAAAGCAAAATGCTTCATTTTATTTTGAAGGGCCTTTTTAACATTTTTATTTTTTAAGTGTTTATTTAAATCATAAAATAAAACATCATTATGACTAAAAGACTAGAAATGCTTCCTCAAAAATGTCAAAACAAAGCACTTATTTCTCATAATTCTTTTATGTTTTTTTCCCCAAGCAATTCAGCAAAATTGTCACAAGTTCATTAATTGTTTTGGTTGACTTAAATCTGCATTTTCAGGGACACTTTGGCCAAAAGCTGTATCCATGGCTCCACCGGTACAATGAAATATGCAAGTTTTATGTTTTCAAAATTCTCCACCACTAGTGAAAAGGGAGTTTTGGAAAACTGTTCCTAAGCAAGAGAGATGTCTGTATTATACTTCTTTCTTGGTGTTTTTCACGAAGAAGCATGAATGACACCTGCCCCTGGAGGCTGGGGGAGGCATGGCAACCACCTGCAGGCAGCAGCATGGTGATGGTGAGTGGGGAGCTCCTGCAAGCATCCTTCTACATATGCAGGTTGATGTCTAATGGCATAACCTAACCCTACATGGACGACTAAGGAAATTCAGATAAAAGAGTGTGGGAAGCAAATAACAAAATGAAGAAAGATAAAGAATATATAAAAGTTGGAAGTCTTACATGCGCTTGGAATAATGGGTAGTAAGCCCAGTTGTGTATGTGTAAGAAGGTTAACTGGCATCTACATGTGACGCTACATTGCCATAGTAACAAATTACAGTGATGCAACATCCACAGGTGTCTACATAGGACCAGCAGCTACTTCACCATAGTGACACACTCCCCGATTATAGTGCACCGTTATGGCAAATAGCTGCTAAAAATAACCATGCACTATGCATACGGCACAGTACAGGTGGTTACTGTGCCATGCTTCAGTATTTCTTTTTGGAAGTACTAAAGCATGATGCAGTAACACTGTTGCCATAGGACAATATATAGTTACACCCATTCTATATATTTTAAGGTCCAGAGAGATGTAAATTAAAGGATACCAAAGGAAAGAAAATGCAACAGTGAATACTTACTGCACCTTATATTTATTACTAGGAAAATATTTGTTAACAAATTACCATAGTATTTAAAGTATAAAATTATTATATTACAGTATCATTCTGTTTTAATGATAGTATGAAATACACATGACCAATAACTCATACACAAGACTAATATGAAATCCCATACCAATGTTATAAATGTAATTAAATATGTTGTATTCACTTGGAATACCAGGAGCTCTATTAGAGACTAGAATTTCTATGTATTGTTAGACATTCAAGAAAAACAAAAAGGTTACTGTTTCCACACAATTATGTTGTCTTTATTACTTGTATACAGTAGCTAAGAATTGGCACTCAAAATTTAAAGTTCAAATATATTATATTTAGGTTTCAGTGTGTTTCCCTCCATATTTGTTAGTTTTGGGGCAGTAAAAAAAAGTAAGACATTTCAAACTATCATCTGTCATTCTCTAGTTACAGAATCTAACAGTAGGAAAAAGCAAAATAGTTTTTAGAGCCAACACAATGTCAGCTATCATGTAAAAGGAGAAACTGCAATTTATGAAAGCTGAATTTTGACTTTAAATTATAGCAGTAATATATTCTAGTAAGGTACTAACTTTATAAAAGTAGTTGTTCTGACTATAAATTAGATTTTTCAATGAGAGGTGATAAACAATCATAAATGCATAAACATACTCCAAATTATTTTGTTTTCCTTAAGAAAAAAAAAGAAGCTTTATATATTTTTTTATATATTACAGGGATCTCTATACTAATTCTATTTTTACAAAGTCTGTTTCTATTTAAGAGCAACAATCAAATTGTGGTGGACCTATATTACATTTGTTTCTAAAGGCAATACATGAAAACATTTTAGAAGAAGAAAAAGAAGTCTCAGATTACCAAAGCTGAAAACTAATGGTGTCTAATTGTTTTCAGTATTCATTTAGGAGTTAAAAGAAAAAACCTTGTCAGTTTGAGGTAGTTTTCCCCTTGAGATAAAGATGACTTGGCAGGTTTACTTCGGTTTTCTGCCTAAGCTCCAACCATCCTGCCACTGGCCGATTGCCTTGATGTCTGTCATCTGGTTTTGATCTCTTCTCCATTACTGTACAAAGTGGATCAAAACTGGGCAATAAGCCAACTGGAGACTGTAAGGTCAAATGTTTTCACTGAGAAGGATATGAAGGAAAATACTTGCCAATAATTTTAACAGAATGTGGGAGATTTTAGAACAAGTACATCTTTGACTGGAATTTAGCCACAAAGGCATACAACTTCCACTGAATGTTGTAAAATTTGGAAACAGATCTCTAACAGAAGGCTAAGAGAGATTATGAAGAGACAACTGTTTGGCTCATTATGAAGTCAGATGTATTTTATGGCATTTGAGTGGACAGCAAAAACCCTGACATTAACACATGGCTCATTAGAAGTGAATTTGAGCTTGGCCTTTTACTTCACTTAAAACAAAACAGCTAATGTACACATGAATCTCCTTGAAAATACCAATGACATATCTTAAATGCATGTAACAGTGATTTAAAATAAGGCACTGTATATCCAATATTACATGATTAAGAATATGGCGCTGGCTATAAAAACCACAGGAATAACAATGACACAGCAAGAGAGAAGATCAGAATCATTTTAATTTCCCTTGTTTCTGATGATAAATACATAGAGTATTTAGCTTTTTCCTTTTCTGTGCGAACTGTTTTATCATGTTGCAGGACTGAGAGCATTACAATGCCATTACAGTGTCATGTTCAGAGCATTAAACAGTAGATAAGGTCAATTGCAACGTCTATTAGAAATGCTGGCTTTGTAAGTGCGCTATTTTAATTTTCATTAACCTGAAACTTGGCATGGAAGGCCACACACATCGAATAAAAAACTAGCCTGAAATCAATGGCAAAAACCTCATTGATTCAACTGGGCCACAGTTGCATTCTGTGTTTATGCTGCATCAGTTTCATTGGGTTCAACAGTACATGGGTTTGAAGGCAATTATTAACATACATATTTAAAAAAATAAAATAGTTTATTATGTAAAATATGACTTTAGCTGTAGCCTGATACAAAGTTGATTTTGTGGAATATTAAGGAATGAAAGTGTCATGGCAATTAAAAACCCCCCCTGAAGTATTTAAATTAATGTCTTATTGAAAACACCTTTTGCTATCTTCTGGGGAAAAAATAAGCAAACTCAGTAGATGTTACATTCTGTGCTACGACTTATGAGAGAGATTTTCCTACCAAAATACTGACACACTGGACACCTGAGCTTGGCATTAATTTGTATGCAATTTCTTTTCCTTTTGGATGGTTGTGGGAAGCAGGAAATTAGGGAACTTTGGGGGAAATACAGGAGTGAAGAGATTGTGATAGGATTAACATGGAGGGCAGAAGGCAGATACAGGGAGACAAGCAGGGAGATCAACAAGGAGATATGAAGGCTTGTGGCATGTGTGAACTTTGAATAACATGACACCTACACCTGGGAGACAGCACTGGGGAAAGTCAACCTAGGTGCCAGATTATTGTGGGCATTTAGGTGCCTAAATAAGACTACAATCAGGGAGTTAGATGCCTAAATACCTCTAAAAAATCTGGACTTCAATAATCTTTCCAGGGTGAGAGAAAAGGCAAAGGTGTCCAGGATGATGCAAAGAGCTTTTTTTACATAGGCATTACATATGCAATGGAGTCAATTTTGAAAATATTCTAGGAAAAACATATATCAGATGGTTTAAGTACCAGTGATGAGTTCCTCAACTCATTCAAGCCCTTCATTCAAACAAAGATTTGCAAAACCCTGAATTATGCTAAAGTTGCTCATACTTTTAATAAAAAATATTTATCTAACCTCCAGACAAATGAAAACAATGTTCTAAATAATAATAGAAAACATTCAGTGTATTTTAAATCTCTTGCTGAATGACTTTCCTTTTTTCTATTATTTTTAATTGGGAGGTTAAATGTGTAAGTACATATATTAAAATATATAAATTGTATATGATGGAGTTAGTATTAACAAATATTGCTTTCCACTAAAGCATGAAAATAATAAAGTGAAGTATTAAATATCTAATGTAATTTCAGTTGAACTCAAAGATTATCATTACATTCATTTTACAGAGTGGAGAATAAGCAGAAACGCTGTGGTAGTGATTCCAGATAACAACTGGAAAATTAGAGGCCAAAAACACATTCATAATAATCTTATAGCTATGAGATGCTATGGATGGAAAAAAATAAACTCCTAGAAAACATTTACTATATTCGTGGATATATATGAGATTTTAAAGTAACCATTATACAATGAATATTGTGTCCCACATTTTACCAGACAAGTCAAGAAATGTAATTTTAATAAAATTAAAACAATTTAAACTTAAATTAAACTTAATGTCATTCTTCCCTTGTAAATAACTACTGCAATACTCTCTCTCATGGCATTATCATTAACAAGCTAAAGAAAAACAGACTAGAAGAAAGCACCATAAGGTGGATACGTACCTGGTTATATCATCATAATCAATGAGTAGTCATTAGTGGCTTAAAGTCCAGTTGGGAGGAGATATCAAATATCCCCAGGGTTATATTTCAGGTCCAGTATTGTTTAAAATATTCATTAATGATTTGGATGATGCATTTTAGTGCACGCTTAGCAAGTATGTGGGTGGCACCAAGTTGGATGGAATTGCAGATACTCTGGAAAGTAGGTCTAGGATCCAGAATGACCTGGATAGACTGGAGAAATGATCGGGAATCAACCAGATGAGATTCATCAACAGGGACAAATGCAAAGTTCTGCAACTGGGACAGAATAATTGTGTGCAAAAATACAGATTGGGGAATGACTGGCTCAGCTGGGAGTTACAATAGACCATAAGCTTAATATGGGCCAACAGTGTGCTCTTGTCATAAAAACATAAAAAGCCAACAGCATCATAGTTTCACAGTTTTATAGTTGGTAGGGTTGTAAGAGACCTAAGCAGATCATCAAGTCTGACCCCCTGCCATGGGCAGGAAAAGATGCTGGAGTCAAACGACCCCAGCTAAGTGATTGTCTAGCCTCCTTTTGAAGATCCCCAGCATAGGGGTGAGCACCACTTCCCTTGGAAGTTGGTCCCAGCTCCTAGCCTCCCTGACTGTGAAGTAGTGCCTCCTGATGTCTAGCCTGAATCTACTCTTGGTACACTTATGACCATTGTTCCTCGTTACTCCTGGTAGTGCTCGGGGGAACAGGGACTCTCCCATTGCCTGCTGGTCCCCCTTGGCAAGTTTATTGGCAGCTACCAGATCCCCTCTAAACCTTCTCTTGTGGAGGCTAAACAGGTTCAGGTCTTGTAGCCTCTCCTCATAGGGCCCTCCTCTGGACCCTCTCGATGCTGCCCACATCCCTCCTGAAGTGTGGCGCCCAGAACTGGATGCAGTATTCCAACTGCAGCCTAACCAGTGTTGCATAGAGGGGGAGGATCACCTCCTTGGACCTGCTCGTGATGTATTTATGGATGCATGACAAGGTGCAGTTAGCCTTCCTGACTGCGTGCCCACATTGGTGGCCCATGTTCATCTTGGAATCAATAGTGACTCCAAGATCCTTTTCTGCCTCTGTGCTGACAAGAAGGGAGTTCCCCAGCCTGTAGGTATGCTGCTGGTTCTTCCTTCCCAGGTGCAACACCTTGCATTTGTCCATATTGAAACCCATCCTATTCACATCCGCCCACCTCTGTAACCTGCTCAGATATAGTTGTAACCTGTCCCTCTCTTCTAGTGTGCTCACTTCTCCCCACATCTTAGTGTCATCTGTGAACTTGAACAAGGTGCTTTTCACCCTCTCATCCAAGTTGCCGATGAAGATATTGAACAGCGTGGGCCTGAGGACTGAGCCCTGGGGAACCCCACTCCTCACATCCCTCCAGGTCAAAAATAACCCATCCACCACCACTCTCTGGGTGTGGCCCTCCAGCCAATTTGCGACCCATTGGACTGTGTAGGTGTCGACACCACAGTCACCTAATTTTTTAATGAGGATGGAGTGAGAGACAGTGTCAAAGGCCTTCCTAAAGTCCAGAAAGACTATATCCATTGTGACACCTGCATCCAAGGCTTTTGTGACCTGGTCATAGAAGGCAACCAGGTTGGCCTCTAATGAACCCATGTTGATTGCCCCTAAGCATAATCTCCCTGTTGGTCCCTTGCAGATGTGCTCCTGGATAATTTTCTCAAAGAGCTTCCCCAGGACCAAGGTAAGACTAATGGGCCTATAGTTTCCTGGGTTGTGTTAACAGGAGTGTCACTTGCAAATCAAGGGAAGTGATTCTTCCTTTCTATTGAGCACTGACAAGGCCACACCTGGAGTTCTGTGTCCAGTTTTGGGCTCAACACTTCAAGAAGGATGTGGATATGTTAGAAAGAGTCTAGCACAGACTAACACAAATGATTTGGAACCTAACAGACAAGACTTATGAGGAAAGGCTGAAAGAACTAGAGTTTTTCCATCTGAAGAGAAGACTGATGTGAAATTAGATAGCATCCATAAAGAGGATGGAAATAGCTTTTTCTCAGTAGCCATGTGGGACTAAACTAGAAGCAATAGCCTCAAGCCATAGCAAGGGAAATTTAATCTGGAGATTAGGAAGAACTGTTTGACTATAAGGGTGGTCAAGCGCTGGAACTGGCTACATAGAGAAATTGTGGAGTTTCCATCCTTGGAAGTGTTGAGGAGCAAGTTAGACAGACACCTGCTTGGCATATTTTAGTCCTACCTTTAGTCCTACCTGAATAATCCTACCTTTATCAGGAGGATGAACTAGATGACCTCATGAGGTCCCTTCCAGCCCTATTTTCCTATGATTCCTATAACAATCATTTTCCCTGTGAAATAAATAGCACATTGTACCTAAGGTATAGGTTGTAGTCATGTTGGTCTATGGACATAGGCAGCCAAGGTTCTTTCGGTAAATGTGATATATTTTATTAGATAAACTCAAATAGTAAGAAAAATTCTTTCCAAACTTTTGGGAACAAATGCCCTTCATCAGACTGATGAAAGGCTGGCAGTTGGTTCGTGTTTTTCCTGGATGGAACAGTAAAGAAGCCAGAGGCCAGTATGCATGCAAGAAAGCCAGTCAGTGAAAATTTATATTAAGGTAGTCAATGAGTGAGAGACAGGTAAGGGAGGTGGAGGAGAGAGGGAGAGAAGGAGAAGGAATATAGTTGTTAAATAGTAGAGAGTTTACCTGGGGACTCAGATATTAGGCAGGTTATAATGTATCATAAATCTAACGTCTATATTTAGTCCATATTTTTTTGTATCCAGGAGGTTAATGAGTTCATAGACTCATCTGTGAAAGGTGTTTTGTAAATTCCCTTTGAGGATTAAAGCTGAGAGACTGGAAAGAGAGTGGTTTTCTTGTGAGAAATGTGCCCCCACAGGTATTTGGATATTTTGGGATTTTCGGTGTGCATTCATTCTGGTATGCAGTTGTTGTTTGGTTTCTCCTACATGTTTTCCATCAGGATATTTGGTGCACTGGCTGAAATATATGACATTTATGGAGGTTCAGGTAAGATCCAGGAATGTGGATGGTTCTGTTGTGGGGTGTAGTAGTTGTGAAGGGGGGGGAAGATGTGTTTGCAGATTTTACATTTTCTGTCATGGCATGGTCTAGATCCATTCAGTGGTATCCAGAGGGCTTGGCTGTAAAGTACGGCTTTCTTAGTGTGTTTAGGGTGATTGCAGGTTCTGTACAGTTATGTATGTTGCTCTGTGGGTTTCTTGTATATAGTGGTCTGTATTTTACCATTCTGGATAGTGATCATCATGTCTAAAAAGGAAACATTGGTTCTGGAGTATTCAAAACAGAGTGTGATGAAGGGGTGATGATTGTTGAATTGTTGACTTATAACATGCTTTCTAAAATCCACAAACAAGGAAACTCTGGCAGACCGAACATATCCAACCATGGAATCCTAACTGAGGAAATATCAGATTTCATTGAATCAATCCTAAAGCCTCTTGTGACCTAAAGAGCAAGTTTTGTCCAAGACACAACAGATTTTCTACAAAAACTTAAAAACTTAAACCACCTTCCCAGCAACAGCCTCCTGGCCACCATGGACATTACCAGCTTATATACCAACATCCCACACCAGCATGGTATCCAAGCCTGCCTTACATATCTATAAAGGAGGGCTGCAACTCAGATTACAGACCTAAAGATATTACTGAACTTATACACATCATCTTCACACACAACAACTTCACTCAATAGCCAAAACTTTCTCCAGACCATGGGCACAGCTATGGAGACCAAAATGCCCTACAGTATGCCTACTTTTCTATGAGCCACCTAAAAGAAGAATTTCTCAAGGATTGTACCATAAAACCCTTGCTATACTTATGATATATCAATGACATCTTAATCATTTGGGTTGAAAATCTAGCAATTTCTGATTGATTTCCATCAGAAATTCAATAATCATCACCCCTCCATCAGAAGAAAGCTGCATAGATTGAGTTGATTCTGCCTTGGAATTTTTTAGTATCTTTTGTTATCCCAGGTGAGGCCTCACCAGTGCTGAATAGAGTCAAAGAATCATTCCCCTTGATTTGCAAGTAACATGCCTCTTAATGCAACCCAGTATGCTGTTGTCTTATTTTGTAACAATAACACACTGTTGAATCACAATCAATTTATGGTCCACTGTAACCCCCAGGTTCTTCTGTAGGGTGCAAGATTTGCACTCATTCATCTGTGTAGCTAAGTATAGACAGTCAAACACCCTGAGGCTGAATTGATTCAGTCTTTCCAGGTTCATCTAAGCTGTGCAGATTGAAACAATTAGCAAATGAACAGACATTCACTTCTGATTCAGAGAATGTAGTCACATGCCTGCAGTAGTTCCAGCCAGAAGTGGGGAGGGGGGACGGGACGGGACTACCAGCCCGGGGCTAGCACATTGGAAGATGGGGGTTTAAGCATATATTGAGCGCAGCACTTTGCAACCTCAAGCACATGACAGAAAAAACAAAAACGTTCACCTAAGCTAAGACACAGCCCAATAAAGCATAATGAGAGCGCACACAGCATAGTATAGCTTAAAATAGAATATAATAAACCAATAAGACAAGATAACACCTTGCATATGTTTTTCATAATCCTGAGGGCAGTGTGTCTCCTTACAGCCAGGTATTCAGAAAGTCCTTGCTTACATATTCCAGTCTCCCACCTTTACAGGTTCTACTTTATAATGTAAATTTAGTTCTCTGCTTTCTTTGGTCACACTACCTCAAGCTGTCTGTTACCCTTTCCTGTTCCTTCATCTGCAGCACATATATGTGATGATTGTGACAGGTCTTTGCCAACACCTCCCACCTCTTATTCTGGTCCTGCAGGGCTTGGCTCTGTGCTCACAGGTGGCAGGGGACAAGCCCAGTTCCCCAGCCTCTTAATCAAGTCTGCTGGAGTGTGGTAATTACTGAGCTCCAGCAGCCTCCCGTGTCTCATGTATCAGCGTACCCATGCTTCAAAATGGTGGATGGGTGCTTGAACTGAAGCTTGTCAAATGAGCTTTAGTTCAAGCACCTCCACCACCATTTTGAAGTGTGCGGATACTGATACATGGGACATTGCAGTGATTTAATTAGCGTAGCTCTCATAGCTGCTCTACTTAAAGTCCCCCTCACTCCCAGAGCATTTGTAAAAGTTATAATAGTAATAATCTGCAGTTATATACTAGCTGATTAGGTCAAAATCCTTCATAACCACTAAAAGCTTTACTTTGAAATTTTTCCCACTTCTTTGCAAGGCTGCTGAGGGTTGAAAATAAAGAAGTTAGGGAAGTATTTTTTTATCCCCAAAATCATGGAACAATTTTATATGTGGACACTATCAATCAGTTATTCAGCACATTCCCTGCAGAAAAATATATCAGTTGAAGTGAATTCAAAGTCC
The DNA here is from genome assembly GCF_001723915.1 of Gavialis gangeticus. NCBI lineage: Eukaryota > Metazoa > Chordata > Crocodylia > Gavialidae > Gavialis > Gavialis gangeticus. The sequence goes on from NW_017729025.1 coordinate 69,141,120, forward strand.
TGAATTCTAGTCCTGTACTCTAACCATTAGCTGAATTTTTTTTTTTGCTAGCAAAAGCCTTTTCTTGAAAAATGAAGAGTCCAATTCTTCCAATATCTAAATTAGTATCTTAATTACTCATGTAGATATTGAACACTAAAATTAGTATAACCATATCAAGTAACAACAATAAATTGATAAGGCTCATAGAATAATATATGACAGTGCTGCCCAACCAGTGGTCCCATGATTGGATGGGCAGCGCTAGATCCATCCATGAGCTGGATCCAGCTGGTAGACCTAGGTTAGCATTTGGGTCAGGTGCAGCTTGGTCCTGATCCAGCCATACAGCAACATGGACCTCTTTGAGCTGTATGGCAATGACTTAGGTCAGCTTGCCCACAATCCAGTGGCACAACAATGGTCCAGACCTAATCTAGCTGCACAGCCACAGCCCAGCTTAGGCTAAATTCGACTTGTTCACCCCCCAGGGAGCCAAATAACCAGAGCCACGCGAACAGGCTGCACAAACAGGTGCACTTGTCTGCTGGTGCATGAGTTAGTGCAGAGTTTGCTCAGAAGGGTGCACGGGAGGGCCCAAAACCATGCCTGCAAACCCCCCAGGGTAGACAGTCCCAGCCATAGCCAGCCTACCAGGGGCATGACATGTATGTGCACGCACAGCACCCCGAGGGTCTCCTCGGGCTCTGTGGCCCCACCCCCCCTTAGGCACCTCAGGCACCTCAGTTACCACCACCCAGACAGAACCATGGTTCCAGGCTCCACACAGATGGAGCCCCTGGCTCTTGGCTGTGGGGGCTGCCTGTCCCTTTTTCAGGCTCTGGGGCCCGAGAGCATGGCCACCTCCCCGTGTGGGGTCTGCTCCCTTTTGGGGTCCCTGACATGCCAGCTGGAGGAGCTCTGGATGGCCACAGTCCAGAGACTGCGCGCCATCAGGGACTGTGAGCAGGAGATTGATTCCTACTGCCAGGCCCTTCTCCCCTGGGAGCCAGAGGGTAGACCACTGTCTCCCTCCAGGAAAAAGGAGGACTCCGGGACCTCCCACTCTGTCCAGTCTGTCCAGTCAGGGGCATGGACCAAGGTGGTCAAGGGCCCTAAGGCCCGCTGCAACAAGGCCCCTGCCCTGCTGGAGCTTAGCAACAGGTACACATCCCTTGCTGCTCCAGCAGAGCCTGCTGAGTTGCCAGCACCCACAGGCAACACAGGTTCAACTGCAGCTACCGTCCCCGCTCTCCCCAAGACAAAACATAAGGTGTTTGTTTTGGGGACTCCATCCTGAGGGGGACTGAGAGGGTGATCTGCTGCCCTGACCCCTTAGTCCAGGAAGTCTGCTGCTTCCCAGGGGCCCACCTCTGGGACATTGCGGAGAAGATCCCAAAGCTCCTGCAGCCCACAGACCACTATCCCATGCTCCTTATTCATGTGGGCACCAATGACATGGCTCGGAGTGCTCCCAGCCAGGTCATGAGGCACTACAGGGTTTTGGGAGTGGGGCTAAAGGGTCTGGGGGCACAGGTGGTGTTCTCATCGATCCTCCCAGTCTTGGGCTATGGGCTAAGGAGGGAGAGGAGGATCCACATAGTCAACCAAAGACTGTGGTGCTGGTGTCATCAGGAAGGCTTTGGCTTCCATGACCACAGCCCGCTCTTTGGTGAGAGAAGCAGCAAGGAGCTGGGAAGAGATGGCCTCCACCTTTTTCCACTGGCGAGGAGGTTCTTCTCGGCCAGACTGGCTGACCTGCTCCACCAGGCTTTAAACTAACCTCGTTGAGGGACAAGGGGACTACCACCACTGCTGGCCCACTGAGAGGGCCTTGCAAAGCCAGCAGGCCAAGGCACTGAAGGGAGCCCACTCTTGCCCCAGCCCTGGTACAATCTGTGGGCAAGGAAAGAGCCCACAAGGGGACACTTGCCTGGCTATACACAAATGCTAGGAGCTTGGGGAATAAGGAGGAGGAGCTCGTCCTCCTGTTCGGTGCAAATAATTACGAAGTCACAGGGACAACGGAGACCTGGTGGGACTCCACCCATGACTGGACCTCAGGTATAGATGGCTATACCCTGTACAGGAGGGATTGTGTAGATAAAAGGGGCAGGGGTGTAGCTCTCTATGTTAAGGAAAGCTACATGTCCCTGCAAGTTGATATAGGCAACCAGGGTGGACGACTGGAGACCCTCTGGGTTAAAATCTGTGGGGAACATGATGCGGGACACAACGGTGGGTGTCTACTACAGACTTCCCACCCAAAGTACTGAGCTTGACCAGCAGTTCACCCTGGAACTGGCTGAGGCCGCATGCTCCAGGACCATGGTAGTCATGGGTGACATCTCGTGGGAGGACTACTCAGCAAAATCTGAGTGGTTGCAAAACTTCCTCTCGTGCATGGATGACCTCTACCTGATTCAAGAAGTCTAAGGGCCAATGAGAGGCAAAGCTCTGCTCGACCTGGTACTGGCTACAGGGGATGACCTAATCGGCAACCTAATGATTGATGGGAAGTTGGGTGAGAGCAACCATGAGCTGATCACCTTCACCATCCACCGTAAAGCTGGCAAGTCAGTCAGCAATATGGAAGCCCTTGACTTCAGAAAAGCCAACTTTGACAAGCTCAGGAGGCTTGTCAGTCAGGCCCTAAGGGATCATGACCCCAGGGGGAGGGGAGTTCAAGAAGAGTGGTTGCTCCTCAAGGGAGCAATCCTCAATGCACAAGCGAAGTCTATTCCATCTCAGAGGAAAGGCAGCAAGAGGGCACAGCAGCTCCCCTGGCTCTCCAGGGACCTAGCAGACC
>NW_017729025.1:69144004-69159532 GCF_001723915.1 Gavialis gangeticus
CAGACTCAGGGGTGATCTGATGGCCACCTATAAGTTTATCAGGGGTGACCACCAGTATCTGGGGGAACATTTGTTCACCAGAGCACCCCAGGGGATGACGAGGTCGAACGGTCATAAACTACTACAAGACTGTTTCAGGTTGGACATAAGGAAGAATTTCTTTACTGTCCGAGCCCCCAAAGTCTGGAACAGCCCGCCATCGGAGGTGATTCAAACACCTACATTGAACACCTTCAAGAGCAAATTGGATGCTTATCTTGCTGGAATCCTATGACCCCAGCTGACTTCCTGCCCTTTGGGTGGGGGGCTGGACTTGATTATCTTCTGATGTTCCTTCCAGCCGTAATGTCTATGAAATCTATGAAATCTATGACTTGAGAAACCCAGTATATGATATTGAGGAATAAACTCTGCAGTGAATTTGAAGAACTTAGGTCTGTCTTTAACCTAACAATGAAGTTCAAACAATGAGGTTTGAACTTCTACTAATAATGTAACTTTATTAAGTAGAACTCAACAAAGAACTACTAAAAATAACAATGCAAAGTCTGACAGACCTATATCTATTATACAAATTTTATTGGAAATCTATAGAATATTATTTGGTTATTTAAATGTTAAATCATTAAATTCTAACTCCATTGAAACTAATGGCAAAAATCTCATTTATGTTAATAATGTCAGATATTCATCCTGACATTTGAACATATTGTAAGATGATAATTCAGACACATTTAAACATTTTTCTCAACCTCAGTGCATGCCTTTTACTGCCTTATGTCTTCATTTTTTCAGTAGCTCATATTTCTTAATTTGGATATATGTAGGCAGAGCTGATAATTCTATTGAAGGCTGTAGTTTAGGTGCAGAACTTTAAATATATTTTAAGCCTGTGAATCACTCAAAATATTACAACTCTGAAGGAAGGAAGAAAAACTCTTGTGCTTCTCACAAATTAGTTTATTTATGCAGAACCATTATTCATGTATATTTAAAAATGTGAAGTAGTATTTGAAGTTAGTTTTTCTCCTGATTTAATATTCAGGTATATAATATTAGTTTTTTATAGCCATAATCATTGAAACTGTAGATAGCAATCTCCTAAGTTTAACATTAAATATAGTGTAATTTAGCATAATTCATCAATATTAATAAACAATTTCTTATATTTTATACTCAAGAATGTATTTTAAAATAAATGCCATGCTTTTGCATAATGTACACTTTTTTTATTTTTACTGGATATATAAAAAATTATTTCGAAATATATCAATGATTTTTTAAAGATAAAAGTTGAAATTTAAAGGTCTTGTCCCCAGATTACTTTGCTCTATTGTTACCATGAATAGATATTTATGTTAAACAATATATTCAATGCTACATCTTCAGCTGGTATAAATCAATGCTGCTTCAATAACTTCATGATGCTTATTATCAATGAGATAGAGTACAGAAAGTATAAATGCAAAGCCCTTTATTTAGGACCTTCATTTCTGGTTTGGAATACCTGTGATATTGATTTCTACAGATTCAAATAGGTTTTATTTTTTTTATTTATTATTGTTCAGAATACCGTAAGAAGTTGATACCTGAGATTCAGAAATGGAACTAAATTTTGATGTTATGTGACTCATCACTTATATCATATGGGCCTACCTCCTGTTTCCAGTGAAATACATTGGAATGTTGCCATGGGATTAGTAACGTCAAGATATCACCCATCATAATATTTCTATTCCTAAGCTTACTGAATATTTAATATTTAAGATCAGCAAGAGAATGTTACCTAAGTATTTGTGTTCGCTGCCCCAATGACTAGATAAAATTCTACAGCCTGTGCTAGATCTAGCAAGATACCATTATGGTCCCTCGGGCCTAAATTTTTAAATATATAATCTGGAGAAACAATTGGTGTTTGAATCTTAAGGCTTTCTACATGAGTAATTTAGGGTGCCTATACATCAGGTAATTATTTTGGGCGGAGGGCTGATAACTGAGTTTGGCAAGCTGTTGAGGGCTGCATGGGCAGTCCCACCCCTTGACAGGTGCCCTACCCGCTGGTCATCTTGTGATCATAAGTCCCGCCCCTTAACTCCTGACCTTTGCCATCAGAAGTCCCTCCACCTGCCCTCAGAAATACTCCTTTCAGCAAGAGGTTTTGCCATCTTGGAATCAGAAACATACAAAATTATAGTGTAAAAAAATGAACATCTAAAACATTGATTAATTTGATATCAAAAATATTTTTTTCCTGATATACATGTGTTTGTGCAGTGCACATAGAGGTGATTTCACAATAGCTTAAAACGAAGTTTTACTTTTGTATATTGGGTGCCTGGGTATGTGGGGTGAGGAAGCATGTGGGTATGTGTATGGATATGTGGGTTGTGGGTGGGTATGGGGTTTACGGGGAACTGTGTGTGGGGAGAAGGTGGGTGGGACATGTGAGGGGGCATAGAGGTCTGCATATATGGCAGTGCAAGGGGGGTGCGGGTGCATGTGTATGGTGGGGTGTGCATGTGGGACTTGCTCTATGGACACACACACACTGCTCCTGCCTGCGCATACACACACACACACACACTGCCCCTGCCTGCACACACGCACTGCCCCTGCCTGCATATACACAAACACTCTGACCCTGCGTGCAAACACATACACACACACTGCACCTGCCTGCACGGACACACATGCACACACACACTGCCTTTGCCTGTGCATGTACACACACATACACATACACTCTGCCCCTGCCTACACCCCCTCCCTCCCCATACCTGCACGGACCTGTGCTCCCAGTCCCATGATGCAGCCAAGAGCCACGTGGTGCTGGAGCAGGGTAAGGGCAGGCAGCATGGAAATGGCTGGGGGTGGGTGGGACTGAGCTCCTGCCTCCTGCTGCCAGCTCCCCTGTGGCCTACTGCCCCTTGCTTCTGTCATCCTTGGCAGGTGTCCAGCAGCAAATTAGTATTAATTTACTATTTTTAAGGGCCCTGAGGGCCAGATAGGATGGCCTGGTGGGCTAGTTCTGGCCCATGGGCTGTATTTTGCCTGTCCCTGCTATACATGTACATTAAGGGTGCTCCAATGTGCTGTAATTACAATGCACTGGAGCTGACTCAATTAATCAAGTCTGCTGGATTGTGGTAATTACCAAGCTCCAACAGACTCCAGCATCATGTGTATCAGCATCCTTGCACTAAAAACTGGTTGCAGCGGTGCTTTAACTAAAGCTCATTCAATGAGCTTTAGTTAAAGTTCCCCTGCCATGATTTTCCATCATAGGGATGCTGATACATGTGATGCTCCAGGTGTTTTTAATTAGGATGGTTCTTGGAACCACTCCAACTTGCTGCCCAGACCCCCTGCTCTCTGCTCAAGTATGGGGCGCAGGTGGGCAACAGCCTAAGAGGAACTGCCCTCCCCAGACAAACCCTGAGGTCTGCATGGGGCTTTAAACCCCCCATCCCAAGCTCAGTGTGCTTCCCACACCCCTTGCTCTTTGCTGGAGCAGGGCATGAGGTAGGGGTAGGCAACAGACTGAGAGGGACTACCCTCCCCCCGACAAACCCCAAATGGGGTCTGAGGTCTGGGGCCTCGGATGGGCTTTACACCTCTCTTCCCCAAGTCACTGTACTATGCCAAGCCCTGCAGGACCAGATTGAGAGGTAGGAGGTGTTGCCAAAGACCTGACACCATCACCATATATATGTGCTGGAGATGAAGCTAAGGGAACAGGAGAGGGGCTGCTTGGGCAGGTGTGACCAAAGATAGCAAGCGGTCGATAAGGGGAAAAGGAGGGGCCATAATTGCAGGCCATGGGGAAGGGGGAAGAGCCAAGGGAACCAGGCTGGTCCCCTGCCACTTGTTAGCACTGATAGCTGTAAAGGACTTTGACCTAATTATCTAGTATATACATGCAGATTATTACTATTATTACTGTTCTGGGGGTTGGGGGAGTGGCGGGGCAGCACTTTAAGTAGAGTGGCTATAAGAGTTTTTCTAATTAAACCACCACAGCATCTCAGAAAGCAGTGTTCCCTCACTTCAAAATGGTGGTGGGGCACTTGAACTAGAGCTCATTTGATGAGTTTTAGTTTAAGCACCACCGCCACCATTTTGAAGCATGGGATCACTGATATACAAGATGCTGGAGGCTGCTGGAGTGCAGTAATTACCAAGTTCCAACACACTTTATTAATTGAGTCTGCTCTGACATGCTGTAATTACAGCATATTGGAGCAGGCCTCACACTGGTGTACCAGTACCCATCATTACCAGTGAATTTTGTCACTAATCGGTAATTCCTAATAAAGAAGTAAAGTATATTTGCTAATACTGGCTAATATTTATAAAATATAATATATAATAATAAAATCAGTACTGCTACTAATAATAATACCTATCAATGCCCTCTCTCCTAGGTGACAGAGAGAATAGAACTAAGTGATTTTTTTCATGATTTTAATTCATTAATCAACACTGACTTTATTCTTTATGCAGAGAGAGAAAGTCTGATTGATAGGCTGCTAAGGAGAAGTCTATATTATCTTCTCAGAAATTATAGATGGACAGAGTAGCCAATGTCTAGAGTTTCAGTTTAACACCAAAACAGATCTGTCTCTAGCTTGGACTTGATGAAGGTGAGATTTTAGGATTTTTCCCAAAATTTAATAGATGTTAGTAGATCATCTTTTCCTACACAATTATGTGCCCCTCTCTGATTTGGATCCTGTCCAAAGGGGTAAAAATCTAATCTAAATCCCACTAAAACAGGGTTAAGACAATCTCTAAAATACATTCTTATTTCTTTCAGTGATGGATTAGATCAGTTAGTTACTTGGATTAGTTTATTCAATCTCCTGAAGAGATGAACTCTATGTAGCATAAACAACAATGATATAAATTACTGAGGATGAGATTCAACAATATTAAGGCATTTTGAAATGTATTTCATTAAATATTGCTGAATTAACATGGAACAAAAATCTAGACATTTTTAGAAAACTGTATTTCAAAAAAATATGAATTGAAATAATAGAATTAAAAAAAATTCTCATAGCTCCTAACATCTGGTTGTGTTTATAGCAATTACTATTCCTTTGTAAATATTATTTTAAATCTCAATATTTTTTCTTCTATGTCTATTGGTTTATTTTGCATCATATTATTATTTTAGTCAGCACGTTAATGTTGAATGTAGTGTTTGATAACAATTTTTACCGTTGTCTTCTTAAATCAGCATTATATCTTCTAATATTATTTACTGTACTGAAAATCTATTTAATATGTATGGCTCCTTTAAAACTGTTCTAGCCTTTATTCAAGGTAATTTGAGATACCTCTAATTCTGTAAAGGTTAAATCAGTTAAAACTTAACATCTTTTTTAAGTAGTTTATAACTGGCAAATATAAAACTTCTGTTCAAAAGACTCATTCCTCCCTTTTTTGTCCATGTTTATTAAAATTTTGTAACTAAATTAATTAAAAATTAGTTTTAGAATATTCTTTGGTTAGTTTTTTTTTATGGATGAAGTTTACAGTGATTTCACAGCTCATGGATAATTAGTTTTCCTACTATTCTTTGATCTTTAATCAACATCCCACATTTTTCAGCATTTATTTTTTAATAGTGCCCTGCAGCTTTTAAGTTTATTTAGTTCACACTTTATTTTCAAGGCCTGAAAACAAGCTTTTACTTCCAATGCTAAAAAAACAGAGCAATAATTAAGTGTACCTAACAGGAAGAAAACATTTTACCAACCCAAATAAACTCCAGCATTACACTGCACAGATCTAATATGGTTGTATGATATCCAGAATAAGAATAAATAATGTTGTGATATTATAGCTCTGGGGATTTGTATGTATAGGGATTTGCATCTGTAGTTAATATATTCCCTGTAATTTAAAAACAAGTATTTACTCCTCTGCCCCCCACCCCCCAGGAATGTAAAAGAGTATGGGCAGACTTCTGTTTACCTTTTTGTGCCTTTATAGCACTTCCCAGCTACATCAGTGGCATTTTTGGCACTTATGTGCAGGTTGGAATTTTAGTACTCCTGCACTGGAGTGTATAAGCATGCATTTGCAGACTGAGCATCCATGGTAGACTACTTACTAGCCAGTATGTCTGGGGAAGCTTTGGTAGCTGATTCAATTCAGAGGAGATTCAGCTCAATTTGACCCCAAACTGAGAGCACAGCCCTGGCTCCTCCTGCCTCACAGAGCACAGTGGAGCAGCTGCTGGGGGGGTGCTGCAGCCACCCTAAAATTCCCCATACCCCAGCCACTGAGCCAGGCCCAATCTGGGTGGATGTGCCCACCCCCATGCCTTGCCACTACTCTCCCAGTCAGGGAGGGGTGGGGCAAAGCTGCAGTTTGTCCAGGGAGGCTGAAGCAGCTTCCGCTGCTGCGTGCCACTTGTCCAAGGCAGTGAAGCGACACCATCCCATACATTTCCACCCCAGATGGGTGAGCGGTGGGAGGGCATAGCCTCCACTCTCAGCACCATCCGTCACCTGTCCAGAGCACAGCCTGGCCCAGTCCACCCAGTGCCGATCTGGGGGCTCACGCCTGCTCCCATGCCCTCTAGGACCAGCAGTGAGAGCTGCTGGAGGAACCACCAGAACAGCAGCTCCTGGACCAGCAGTGTACAGCTCCCCACATGGGCAGGGCAGATTGTCCCAGCCCCAGCCCCAATCCTGCCCTTGCTGTGGGGGCATTGATCTGCCCCCACCCCCATGCCCCTTCCCTCCCCTCCCCTCCCCACCCACCACAACAGACTTATCAGCTGGAGGCAGCTGTGTCCAGTGCCATTGAAGACTGCTGCCTGTATAATCTATGGCTGAATCTCTGAATCATTGCTGAATCTCTGGATCTGAATTGGCAAATGAATCAGGACAGTGATTCAAATCACTAAATCGAATCACTGTCCCTCTGAATTGGCCAAATCTGAATCCAAAGCAAATACTTGCTACTTTGCACAGGTCTACTGGCCAGGCATGTATGCTGTTTTGTACATGTGCCCATTCTGGACATTATGAAGTCATGAAAATGCCGGCTCTCTTCACCAGCACCTCTGTCTACTGATTCCAGCTTTGCCTGCTGCATATGCTGCCCTTCACCCTTGGGTCACACATGGCCACCAGCATGTGAACCATCCTGGACCACAAGGGATGAAGCTGTTTTCTGATCCCCTCCTTCAGATGCCTCATCAGTGCCTGCATGTCTGGTGACAGCAGCTTGCTCTAGCTAGAAACATTGATCCCCTGGAAGCTCTCCATTTGGCTCTGAAGTTCCCTTACTATGGTGATCCCCTAGCTAAGGAAGGCATCATCAGCACTGAGGGTCTCAGTGGCCTCAAGGAAGGGCTTGAGGACCACCAAGATTTGAGAGATGGTATCCCATTCAGCTCTGTTCAAGGGGCTGCTGATTCCAATCTCCCTGAGCAAGACCATCTCATGGATGACCTTCTGTTGCTCCACCATCCTCTCAAGCATCAGACACATGGAATTCCACTGAGTCTCCACATCCTGCATGATTTTGTGCTGCGCGGTGCTCAGGTCTACTTGTTTGTCCTGCAGCATCTTGCCCCCCTTGATGCCATCTTCCTGCATTTGGAAATGAGCTTGCTGGTGGTACCAGTGTCATCACTGGCAGCCCTGTCCCCTTCCATGGTGTCTCTGACACTGAGGTGCAACTTGTGTGCCACACAGTGGATGCCAACAAAGTTGGCGTCACAGACCACCTTGACCATATTGGCCCCATTGTTGGTGACCATGAACCTGCAGGTGAGCTTGCCCTGGCCAATGAGCCACCCCTGCACCAAGTGGTTCATGACCCCCATGATCTTGGTTGCCGTGTGGGACTCATCCATCACCTCGGCTTGAAGGAGAGCCCACCGATGACCTGACTGGTCACACCACTGCCCTGTGAGGGAGAGATAGGCATGATCTCTACTCCAGCTGCTCCAGATTTCTGAGGTGAAGTGTAAGGCCACCTGTGGACCTGCTTTGTGCAGCTCCTCCCTCAAGTAATCCCTGCATGCCTCATACAGGGTCGGCAACACCATCCTGCTGAAGGAGGTGCATATGGGCACTTGGTATGATGGGGCCATGAGCGCCATGAGCCACTTGAACCCTGGCTGCTCAACTAAGAAGGCCTGGCCATCCACAGCAAGCATCTCCCCAATGTTTTGGGTGATCTTGCTTGCTCTTGCAATGCACCCCACTTTCTGTTCACCTTTTCCCCACTGTTCCAGGGTGGCCTGCCTTTGGTTTGGGGAGGATGGGGGCTTTGGAGCAAGAGGGGGACTTCCCCTTGGGCATGCTCCTACTGGTGCTAGGCTGAGGAGGAGCAAGGTCGGGGGGTAGTGCTTGCAGAGATGCACCAGCATCCCTGTGGTGCTTCCGTATTTTGTCCCCTTGCCCCAGCTGATTTTGACTGGGCAGTGCAGGCAGATAGTGTACATGGGATTATCTGCCAGCTCAAATGATCCCAGCCAACACTACCCATTCACTTCTTGGGTATGGGTGCATGTGTGGATGATGCTACACCTTCCCCCTCCTCAGCAGACAGAGGCACAGCAACAGGAGGAGCAGATTCAGCTGAGTCACTTGCCTCCACCTCTACCTCAACCTCCTACGAAGTGCTGTCTGGGGAAGGAGACCTGACTCCAAGGGAAACTTGAGAGGTGTGGAGCACAAAATCAGATGATTTCCCCCTCCTTCCCCAAAATTTCCCTTGCTAGGCACTGAGATCCAGATCCAGCTCCTGCTTTTCCTCTGGCACTGGAAGGCTCAGCATGAGAAATGAAATGGGGTGGAGTAGGCTGCCATGCTGGTGCTGGTACTACTGTTTGTTGTTGTCATGGTGGTGGGGGGGTTATGGCTGATGGTCTTGGAGGGGGTGCAGTCTCAGGCATAGGCAGTGGCACTGGCACTGCTCCCCTCTCTTTGCTGCTTATGGAAGACTTAACCCTTCTAGCTGGAGGAAAGAGGCTGCGTCTCAGTTTGGGGAAGGGGGGAGGAACTTACAGCTCTCCCTCTACCCCCTCTTCTGCCCCTCCCTGAAGGCTTGCCACCACCTGCCTTTCCATCCTGCTTCATAGTGTGTTTCATAATGTCTTGCTTTTATACAACTATATAAATGTATTTGTGTTCCTATATAAATTCAATAATGTGAGTCAGTGTGGCACAAAGTAGAAATGTATAAAAACAAATATGAATGAATGAATATGTCTTTCCTCCTAGATAAATTCAATAAGGTGAGTGAGTGTGGTGCAAAGTATAAATGTATATAAAAATACAAATATATCTTTCTTCCTATATAAGTACTATAATGTATATATGCTGCAAGCTTTAAATGTATATAAATAAATATAAATGTATTTCCCTTCCTATATAAATTAAATTCTATAGTAATATTCTATTCAGTATAATTATAAATTTGAACAGAATAAATCAATGAATATAATAATAAAATAAAAGCATGTGGAAGAAAGAATACTCTGAGGTCCCTCTCGCTAGGCTAGCAAGTAGGAAATGAAGGATAGCCTTTGTTGTCTGACACTTCTGAATGGCTGGAAATCTGCTCAGTAACTGACACCAAGGCAGAAAGCAGGTCAGTTCAAACAGTGCTGCTTTTTATGCTATTTTTCCATCCCTCCTGCAAAGCACTGGGATTGTAAGGGACCTCACAGAAGGATGACAGTCACTGGCTAGCTACACAGTCAATATAAAGCAGTCCTTCCCCCCATTCCTCCCTCTTTCCCCTCCCTCTCCTTACTTCCTGTTTTCCTGCAGGCAAGCCCAGCTTCAGCTTTGAAACTCAAAATGTTTTGAAACTTTCAAAATGTTTCGACTGCCCTCATTTCATTTCAAGGCTGTTTTGAAGCCCTTCATTTCATTTCTATTTCACTGTTTCTAGATCAAAACAAGTCAAAACAGTGTCGAAATGAAACAAATGGTGAAATTTTGCACGGCCATAGTATTTATTAAAAAGTAAAACCTACAACATAAACTAGACCAGCAGAGTTGGTGCTTTATATATGGCAAATTTGTGGTGTCTTTATTATATTTTTCCCCATCTATGTTCCTTTTATTCAAGTGGAAAAGGAAGTGAAAAACCAACCTGCCTGTCAATTATTAGTGAAATTTCCAAACCACCTGGTTCCAGTGGATTTAAAGAAATACATGGATTTTGCCTGTTTGTAGTTTATTACTAAGGCTTACAAAATGCAAGTATGTACACTAAAAAAATAAAATTAGAGTACTAATTGTCTTTCTTGCTTTAATGCATTTAGATGTATTTAAGCAAGCCACATGTTGTTATGGAAATCAGCGTGATTTTGGAGTATAATGAAAAATACTGTAGGGCTATATGTCTCCAACAACCCAAGAAATCCAGATATCCATCAAAACACATAGTTTATGCAAATATGGAGCCAGAAGATGTTTAACATTTTTAAATGGTATTATCAAATTATAATATACGATTAAATTATAGCTGTTGGGCCATATCCTCAGTTAATATAACTGGAGTTAATTCCCTGGTATAAACAGAAAATGAGGTCTAATAAATGAACATATTCTATGGATAGAACCAACTAGGTACACAAGTGTCAAAGAAATTGAAAGCTATTATTGTGAAATATTTTCTTTTTCTCTAACTGAAAGTATCTCAGACTAAACAGGTGCTATTTCAAGAGTTATGATAAAAATGTACTTGAAAATATACTTAGAAAATTAATCATTCCAAAAGGTTTCTTGTTCTGCTACCTATAATGTAACAACATGCAGTGCAAAAAGGAAAATAACATGGCACAGACCATTACAAAGATATACCAGTGCCTGGCTGGATAGAGAGTGGGTTCATTTATATAAGCAGCCCTTTTATTATAGTTCACAAGTAGACCACTCTCCCTTCATAGAAATTATTTCTGAGGTCAATAAATGTTTCAGCCCAAATGAACTATACATTAATGTTAAGCCAACAGAAAACTTCATCACTGTTGTAATTGGACTGACTTCAGCATAGTTGGGCCCAGATGAATTTGGTCAAATGTATATGAAAAGCTACAGACAGACCCTGCAGTGCCACAAAAGATGAAAGCTGAGCTTACAAATGGAAATTCAGATCCAGTTATTTCATTGTAGTCTTTTCCTTTGTCCCCAGGCAGCTTTTGGGATCAGTGGTTATGTGTTGTTGTAAATGTTCTGACTGTTTTAGTAGTTAATGTTATTCTCCAAAGGTAGTCTAACCTCACAATTCATAGGCTGGAATAATCGACACCTCTATATTACAGATGCTAATTTTCTTGCTCCAGATTTTCAACAAACTGTTTTGCATATTACAAATGAGTGTAAGTTTTTCATTATTTTCCACATATGTTTCCTTCTACCACTGACCAGTTTTTCTATGACTCATCCTATCATATTAGCAGAAAAGCCTGAACCTCAGAGGTGACCTTATTGGCCCAGGATAGCTGTCTAGCTAGTCAGTGTCAGTCCATGAATGGAATCTATTGCTATAATGAGTGCACTAGGGATGCTACTGCTTAGCAGTAAATGGATACAGCTTCTAAAATTGTGTCCAGACTACAGTCAGAAGGGAGGGCTTCTATTAAAATTAATAGCCTGCTTGCTCTTTTTTATCAATGTATTATTGAAATGGTGTTCTTTCAAGGTTGCACAGCTGGTTTAATACTGATTATGTTTTAAGCCCGAGTGGATAATTAAATAGGATAGAAATGAGTGTAGGGTTATTCATGACAGAAAAGATGCCAAGAACAGTACAATAAAGGCCACTTGCTGATAAAAGGAAAGAAGCAAAGATAAATTTACTGCAAAACTATTAGTTTATGGGCTTTCTTTGCTCCTCTGCAGAAGAAATTAGCTTTATTCAAATACTTTCAATTTTCTGCACATTAAAACAAAGATCCAACTCCTGTTCCTGTTGTTCATTCTCTGACATATAAGATATAGCAATAAAAGACAGATACTGATGAGATCTCTTAGTTTTAGGGATTTTTAAAAATATAGTCAGACAAGTCAACTTCTTAGATAACCCAAGATTAGAAAATATAAAAGCACTGGTAACTCTGAAAATAGTATTAATAATAAAAATAAAACCCCAAGGATTATTTTTTTACAATTTAATGATTTTGCATCACTAACCTATATTGGTTCATATCAGCACCCAGCTCATTTCAGAGATCATGGAATTTTCTTCATGTACAGAATGTTTTCTAAGTCCCTGTAGCATATGATTTCATTTATCATTCCTTTCTGTTGAGGATGCATCAATGATAATATTTAAATATTGATGTTCTAGTCCTCAGAGCTTGATCAGGAAGGATTATTCACATGGCTTCTCCCACGCCCTTCTGAAAGTAATAAGAAACTCATTTTATGATTTCTATTGGAATCCTTCTTGGAGAGATTAAGAGGCATTACTTCCTACTATAAAATGAAATAAAATTAAAAGAACTGGTTCTGCTGTTTCTAGATTAGAAGAAAATGTCATAGCACATTGCATGCTTTCAAAGGTTTAAATAGCTTTGTTATCATTAAATGAGGCAATTTAAGCTGGATCGATAAAGGTCTGATCCTTTTCAGAAGGGCTCATTCCAACCTACTAAATACATGAAGTAAGATGGTGAGGACAAGGTCCATGAGCTACCATGAACAGAAATATTACAGAACTAAAGGCTTTAATAGCTAATCCAAAATATATTTATTCCTGTGACCTAGTGACAGTACATACACATTTAGACAGGATTTTGCAAGTATCTGTGGCCACTACATTTTGTGGAAGTGAAAATGTGGAAGCGATGGTGCATTTCATTGAACAACCCAGATAGTCTCATTACACCAGATGAGGCATGAGCCACATAGGATCAACTTATGGAAAATATCTTTTTGCTGCAGAGACTAGACACAGGCCTTAGTTTGGAATTAGGCTGTTTAGAAAAAGTTATTTTTATAGCTTCTGTAATTGTCCAGAAGCAAAACTGGTTCTATAATATTTTGCTGAGAATCCTACTGGTTGTTTAGTCTGTCATAATATATAAAATTTCATTGCTCTGATACCACTGTATCAGCTTTTCCAAGCTATTGCAAGCGGGCATAATTAAGAATAAGCTAATGTTCTCAGACTTAAATTGTTATGCATATTTTACAGTTCTTTCCATGTTAGACATTATGCTCATTTTTAAATTTCAGCTGGTCAAAATGATTTTTTCTCAATTTTATCAGTTTCATTTCTGTTTTTGTATGTTTAACCCCTCATTGTTAGGCTCCTAAAACAACTAATAGAATTTTTTTCATGATAATTAACATGGTGAAAAAACTAATGGAGATCTGAATTGAGATTTCTTAGATCTATAACCAAAATGTAATAGACTTTCAGTCTTTCTTTTAGAGTTGGTAACATTTTAGCATTTTAGTACTATACCGTGTAACTGAGATTTTGGGAGAACAGCACTATTCAGATTTACAGTTGCAGTATTTCATGGATCAGTTAAGAGGGGACAGTTTTAAAAGAGCTGAACAGCAAGTTTTCTTCCAAGAACACCTGACCTCTGGATTTTCTTCAGCTTATTCTACCAACTGGTAAATAATAATTTGCAGTTAGCGTGTTCTTAATTACCAGTGATCATTCACTGAAAAGTGATTATTATAGCATATTTTGTGGACTCTTCTGATTAAACTCTTACTTTCAGACAGTGGAAGTACTGAGTAGATACACTCCTCTGTGTGTCTGTGAATGGTCAGAATAAAGCCGATCATAATATTCAGGACTGCAGTATACATCTTCCTACTTTATACACACAGACTGGTCTAGAACAAGTGTGTAGTGTTTGTGTGTGTGTGTGCATTACATTTAACAAGTGATAAGAGTAAAGGACAGAATAGGTACTGAACATGTTAAAGAATATTTAGATAAGTTAGATGTGTTCAGTTCAGTAGGGTCAGATGAAATTCACTTTGAGGTAGTTGTTAACTAGCAGCAACAATGAAAGACCTATTGCTGATTAGCTTAGAGAACTTCAGAAGGACAAGGGAAGGTTTCAGAGGACAGGAGAAGAGGAAAGATAGTATCAATCTTTAAAAAGATAAAGAAGCATTTGACAACTTACAAGACAGCCAGCTAAACTTTTGTTATCCATGAAGGTTTGCAAATCAATGATTTCTTCATAATCAGTTTATAAGAACCTAGAGTATAATGAGGTGATAAAAACAGCCAAAGAAAACAAGATTGTGTCAAACTATGTCCTTCCTTGACACAGAAATTAGTGTACTGGATGAGAGAGAATAGATGTGATATATTTTAACTTCAGCTAGGATTTTAACACTGTCCCACATGCCATTTTCAGAAGCAAACTGAAAATTTGGTCTGAATGAAATGGGTGCTCTACTGATGTAAGTTCTGACTACAGGGGCATATCTACACGTCACCTTATGGCAATGTTATTACAGCACTATATTTTAGGAGTTTCTTTTGGAAGTACTAAAACACAGTTCAGTAACTGTCCACACTGCGCCATGAGCACAGCACACAGTTTTAGCAGCTACTTCACCATAGTGATGTGCTAAAATAGGGAAGTGCACTGCTACAGCAAAGTAGCTGCCAATCACATGTAGACTTATGTGATTGCTAGGTCACCATAGCACATCATACGGAAACATAGCACATTGCTACGGCAATGTAGGGTGACATGTAGATGCACCAAAAGAGTCAAAAGGCCAAATCGTATTTACATTTAATTCTCTTAAGAGATGCATATGTAGATAGCTATGTAACTGCAGTTTGGGGCACTTATGTACAGTTTGCAATTCAACATTACCAGCACTGGCCTAATGGGCATGCTTGGTAGGGCTGTACATCAGCAAAGCAATTGTTCAGGGGAAACAGAATCACCCAAATACATGTATAAGGCTAGAAAAGTCCCAAATCTTTTGCCTGGAAGAAAAACAACACTAGATACTGGAAAAAGATGACCTTCCATATTTTGACACAATAACCTCATGATTAGGTAGATGACAATATTATTTTTAAGGAAATCTGGGACACTGTCCATCCTGTTCACCCCCTCCCTCCCAGTCATTGGTGCTGCTGCAGGCAGGACAGCAGAGGCACAGGGTGCCATCCAGCAGGGAGATAGAATGGCCTAGTGTACCAGGCAGGCAGACAGTCAGGCAGGCAGACCAACACTGCTGCTGCTGTGCAGGAGCATGGTGGGTGGACTGAGGCAGTGTCTAGCCCAGCCCACTCCCACCTCCAGCTGCTGCTTAGCAGAAGTTGGATTGGGCACATACAGGAGACAAGGGCAGTGCCTGCCTGCCCGCCTGCTTAGCACACCATGCTACTCCACATCCCTGCCAGATGCAACCTGAACCCCTGACTGCCTACCTCTGCCTTCAGTAGCCAATTCCAGGTTTTTTGTTTCAATTTTCACCAACAGATCAGAATGTTGGAAACTATAGGAAACTATAGGCCAGTTAGTCTTACCTCGATCCTAGG
>NW_017729025.1:69159543-69181851 GCF_001723915.1 Gavialis gangeticus
TCCCTTCCGACCCTAGAAACTATGAAACTATGAATGTCAAGTCAGCCTATGAAATCTGGGGCTGTCCCAGCCAAAGTGGGATGTATAGTCACCCTGCAATTAGGACACTTGGTAAAGAAACAGGAGAGCAAGATTCTATTTATGTTTATGTTGATAGTGGTAGTCCTGAATGGCATAGCAGTAGAGAAAACTTAATTTAGATAAGTGTTTATCAGGGCAGGTACCAGATGATTGTAAAATGACAAATATAGTACACATTTTTAAGAAAGGGAAGAAGGAGGATCCAGGGAACTACAGATGGGTCAGCCTCACCTCAGTCCCCGGAAAAATCATGATTCTGGTCCTCAAGGAATCCATTTCTAAGCCTTTGATGGAGAAGAAGGTGATTAGGAAGAGTGAGCATGAATTCACCAACAGCAAGTCATGCCTGACCAATTTTATTGTTTTCTTTGATGAGATGATTGGTTCTGTGGATGTGAGAAAAGCAGTGAATGTTATATACCTTGACTTTAGCAAGGCTTTTGACACTATCTTCCACAACATTTTTGCAAGCAAGCTAAGATAAGTATGGGATGGGTGAATGGACTATAAGGTAGATAGAAAATTGAATAGATCATTGGGCTCGAGGTGTAGTAATCAATGGCTCAATGTCTAGTCAGCAACCGGTATCAAGTGGAGTGCCCCAGAGGTCAGTCCCAGGTCTGGTTTTGTTTAATATCTTCATCAGAGACCTGGAAGATGAGATGGAGTGCACCCCCCAGCAAGTTTACAGAAACCAGGATGGGGGGACTAGTAGATTCACTGGATGGTAGGGCTAGGATTCAGAGAGGCCTAAATAAATTGGAGGATTGAACAAAAGAGATCTCATGAGGTTCAATGAAGACAAGTCCAAGTCGTGGACTTAGAACAGAGTAATCCCATGCACCAGTACAGGATGTGGACTGGCTGGCTAAGCAGCAGCTCTACAGAAAAAGACCTGGTGGACAATAAGTGAAATATGAGCCAACAGTGTGCCCTTGTTGTGAAGAAAGCTAATGAAAACTGAGCTACATTAGCAGGAGCATTGCCAGCAGAGCAAGGGAAGTGATTATTCTCATTGCATGTGCACCGCCTGAGATTGGCAGAGCACCCCCTGCAAAAAGCACTGTGGACACTGCCGGTGGAGCCTGTGGGCAGTCGCCACTCACCACCTCCCCCCACCACCATTGCTTCTGACACCACCAACATCATCTGTGGGCAGTCCCTGATTGCTGCTGGCCACTGCTCCAGCTGCTGGCAGTGTCTGTGGGGGGGGTCACTGAATATCGGACAGCACTTGCCACCACCCCCAATGACACTGTCGCGGCTGCCTCCAGGAGCTCTCCGCTTGCCGCCAACATGCCTCTGCCACTGACACCACCGCTGCCACTTGCAGTCAATCACCGTGCTGCCCCAGCCTCCAGGGGCATCCGTCATTCATGATTATTATCCTCTATTTGGCACTGGCGAGGAAACATCTGGAATACTGTGTCCAGTTTTGGGCACTCCAGTACAGAAAGGATGTGGAAAATTGGGGAGAGTCCAGGGGAGGGCAATGGAAGTTGGAAGGCTGGGGAAAGGCTGTGGGACTTATGGAAAAAGGCTGTGGGATCTGGGCTTATTTAGTCTGGAAAAGGGAAGACTGAGAGGATTTAATAACTACCTTGCACCTGAAGGGTGGTTCCAAAGAGGATGGAGCTAGACTGTTCTCAGTGATGGCAGATGACAGAACAAGAAGCAATGGTCTCAAGTTGCAGCAAGGGAAGTTTAGGTTATATATTAGGAAGAATTTTCACACTATGAGGGTAGTAAAACACTCAAACAGGTTACCTAGAGAAGTTGTGAACTCTTCATTCTTGGAGGGTTTTAAGACCTGGCTTGACAAAGCCTTGGCTGGGATGATTTAGTTAGGGATGGTTCTAAAAGGGTTGAACTAGATGACCTCCTGAGGTCCCTTCCAATCCTAATTTTCAATGATTCTTTATAAATAAAATATAATTAAATGTGGTTAGGCTCATGTAGAATCACCTTCAATGGAGGTTTTCAAGTACAGGTTCAACAAGCTTCTTTCAGAGAGGACTTAGATATACTTAATCCTCCCTTTGCATGTATGTGGGAGGAAGCTAAATGACCTCTAAGGACCCCTTCTAATTCTACATGTCTATGACTTAGAGGAGTTGATCAAACATCTGCAAATATCACACATTGTTGTCACAAATATAATACTTTGGGAAAGCCTTAGCACAGAGAAGATAGAAAAACTGTTTGCCTGTGAATTATGTGATCACACAAATTAAGAAATAGCTGTATGACTTGCCTCATTGAATCAAAAAATGGGACTATTTGTGAAGAAAGGAATGATTCACTTTGTTCCATGGCAGCAGGGACTGGTAGTGAAGGTATCTTCTCTGCTTGCAGGGTGTCCCACTCACTGTACCATAGAATCTCACTCCCCGTTTCTGTCTCCCTGGATTCTTAATGCATTTTATATTAGACAAGGATGGGATAAAAGGAGTAACTGTCTTTACAGGAGGTGCCAAAAGGAATGACTCCCCCCTCCCAGGGGGATCTTAGAGTTGTATTCCTTCTTGTTTTACTTCCCTTCTGGCCTAGTGAATGGGACCCTTTCATCTTGTCCAATCAGCCAGTTTGATCAGGAGGACATTTATAACACCCCTAGGATGAGATCTCATAATTTATTGATTTCAGCACTTTACTTGGAGGTAGGAGATGTAGATTGGACTCCTATAAGGATAAAGGGGGCCTAAAAGGCAGGTCTCTGGTTACCTACACAAGTGATCTCACCATGGGGCCAGTAGGTAAAAGTGGGCTCTTTGACCATTCTGAACTCAGTACTGAATACCATTGACAGGAAATTCTGGTTCAGGCAGGTTCTGCCTTCCAAGCAGCCTGTTTCCTAACATGATGGAAGCATCTCCCTTGCTGTCCTGATTCAGAAGCCTAAATTTTGAGGAGAGTAGCTCAGAATGTGCCTAGCTTTGGTTAGCTGTAGGAACCTACCTACTCAGTGATTAGATGATCTAACTCATCCTTGGGAGGCAGGTGGGTCTCATTTATTGTGTTGGAAATTGTGGACCTAGTTTGTCATTTTGGATCACTGTTCTCAGGCAAGTTGCTAAGTTTAAAGTGTCAAAGAGCCTAACTGGCAGATGTCAATTGAGATCTGTCCCCAAGAGATTTTGCATCACTAAAATGAGATAACATCCACCAGTCTTGGTTTCACATTGTGACACAGTTTAAGAAATGTCTAAATAAAACTGATGATTATTGAATAATCTTATAATGAATATTGTCATATAATTCATCACAGCTCAGTTACATATGACTAGGGACCTTGTTGTATAAATTAGGTTCAATATACAGCATCAGTATAAAGCACTGATTATCACAATTTTTTTTTGAGAAAGAAGCATGTAGTAAGATATCTGACAAGTAAGCAAAATATCAGGCAAGAGGTGTGATAGTAAAACAAAAGAACCGGACATATAAGGCATCTATACACAAACATGGTGGGGGGAGGGCACTTTAATTAGAGCGGCTCAGAGAGTCAGCACGTTGTTTCCATGTCTTATCCAAAAGCTCAGATAATCAGTTTTAAAGATGCATAGCACAGCTATATAGTCCCCTCCAGGGAAGAAGACTGTGCTAGAAATGTCTTTATATGGTTTCATTTTATTAAGGAATCTCTTAATGGTAATTAATTAATGACATGTAAAATAAAAGAGAAATGCTTTGTATTTGTTTGGGCTCTGAACAATAACAATGCCAAAGAAAAATGGTAAATAATAAAAGATCAAACACAAAAATTGCATAAAATAATGTATGACCAGGAAGTTGAAGTGTCAAAAAAGTCTTTGGCTAATCTGAGCCTGATTTTCTAAAGATCACAAATCTTTAGTTCAATACAACTATTTTAACCTTCTTTCTCAGCTCAGGTCACTTTATCAGTTCTTGTAAATCTGGGAGTTGGGATAGGTTGATTAAATTATACAAAGTTAATACCAATGCAAGAACAAGAACTTTTTCTCTTGTTATAATACTCTTGTGTTCTGAGGATTAAATCTGGAATGGCCTTGTAATATTACATGCATAGACCAGTGCATATGGCATTTCAAGAAATGAGAGAATGTCTGATGGTTAATCATTCCTCTTATACCAAATGCTATAGCAGATAGGAAGTAAGAGTGGTAATTCAGAAGAAAGCACTTTGAACAGAAACAAGATGACAATGATTTCATTCTTCTGTGCCAATCAATAGAGCTGGCATTCATGACTTGTTTAAGAGATGAGACTGCACTGCTATATTCTAAATATTCACAAAATATTTGAAAGCAAATAAAGATACTGTGATT
This sequence comes from Gavialis gangeticus, assembly GCF_001723915.1. Lineage (NCBI taxonomy): Eukaryota > Metazoa > Chordata > Crocodylia > Gavialidae > Gavialis > Gavialis gangeticus. The sequence goes on from NW_017729025.1 coordinate 69,163,935, forward strand.
GCTGAAAAGAAGGATTTGACTCAGTGTTCAATGTATGAATGTAACCTTTTACATTTACAGTATAATTATCCTCCGGTGCAGTAGGGACGAATAAATTATAAGAGGGATATGCAAGAAAAATAAAATCACATAAAATGGGTTTCTCCAGTGTAATCACTCTCATCTACCTGGAAACAAAGCACAGTCTTTTCCTCACCTCAGCCCCCTTGCACGAGAAAGGAAAGAGTGTTTATAGTGATGTAATTGATCAGTGGCTGATTATTAGGCATGAATGGCCAGAGAAGTAACAAGCAGAGTTGGCATCCTGGGCTAACCTCACAGGAGAGCAGGGAGCTGGGGTGGAGCATGGTTCCAAGAGTGTGGGGGGGGGAATACAGTTCCAAGAGCAGCCTTAACCATGCCAGGAACTCCTAAACAGCTCCTGATTGAACTGCTGTTCCATTGCCACATGCTCTGCCCGCCCCAGCTGTTGCTCTTAAGGCAGCAGCAACAGCATCAGCAAAAGCAACAGCAAGAGCAGCAGCAGCCAGGGACTGTTTTGGAGTTGCTGGCATAGATAAGTCATGTGGCTGCTCATGATGCCAAGGCACAGACTTTGAGGGGGTGGGGAGCAATACCAGCTCCTCTCCTAACTTGGCATCCAGGGTGGATGCCCCTCTTGTCCACCCCTAGTTACACTACTGTAAATGGCCATCATGAAGAAAGCATAAGTAGGAATCACTATCTTGACCCCCTTTATGCAGACATCTCAAAAGGAGAATTTTCTCCCTGAAGAAAATTTGTCTTTGCAATTTAGGAGTCCAGATAAACTGTTATGGTCTTAGACGCTTTGAACTGGGGATGTGACCCCAAAAATAATTTGAATGGAAAGTTTTTGTCATAAATTAAAAATAATGCATTTAAGTGGAAGTTTTCTTCAATACATTTTTGCTGCTGGAAAATTAAAGACTAGATTCAATTTATTAAAGATACATAGATTTCTATCTGCCTTTGTAAGTCTACTGATTAGATGTTCCTGCGATCCTCAAAATCCCCTTCAGTTGCTGCTGTAGGTGTGTAAATATTTTTCACTCCTACAGGTGGGCACATACAAAGCTACTGATGTCTTTTCAACACCTGTTTCAAGACAGAGTCCAAAAGGGAATTTTCAAAGCATGGAGTGGAATGTCTATCTCACCAGTGGGACCCAATATTTTTAATTCTGGGGCACACTCTCAGAATGTCTCTAAGCCATATATGTTGCCTATACATAGTGAATGAGAGTGAATGGAAATCTCTTATTTCCTCAATGGTAGTTCCAGGGTTAGCAGAAGGATATACAGACATGGATTTAGAGACCAGCATTCAGCTGGCTGCTCTGAAAAAGGGCCTTGGACCCCAGTCTCTTTCTTTCCACATTAAAAAAAAAAATTACTGGCTTATAGAGTGAGGTGAGTCTCAGATGCTCTGCAGTTAGACCAGTTCCACTTTGCATATTCCAAAATTTACAAAGCAAGAAAGAGCATACGTCTGTGGCCTAATGGCTAAGGTAATCAATAGGAATGGAAAGTCCTGAGTTTATAGGAACATAGGAAAGCAGGTCTGGAAGGGACTTCATGAGGCCATCTAGTCTAGACCCTTGCTTGAGCACCTTATAGACTACCCAAAGTGTATGTATGTGTGTATGCTACATACATATATATATGTATGTAGCATATATAAGCTTTATCTTAGCCAAAAGGCTGATATATTTATATACCATACACACACATACACTTGGGGTAGTACACACACTTTGGGTGGTCTATAAGGTGAAAATCTATCCTTTCTTCTGCTGATGTCCAGGTTACTCTCTCCCTGTCTTCCTAACCCAGTTGAGTACCCTAACTTTCGAGTTCCAAGATTCAGAGTGCAGGTCCAAAGGCATGAAGACCATAGGATAGTGTGATGTCTGGGTGGTCGGTGACAATGATACCAGGATTCCTTGAACATTTCACAAAATTCAGTTCTCTAGGAGGTTCATTAATTTCCCTGGCGTGGACCAGGTACTGACGGTTGGTGCAACATGAATGCTGCTCCATTGCCAACCGTTGCACATCCAACCACCATTGTTGGGGGCTTTGCTACAACCCAGACTGTAGCTGTGGCAAAACACGAACCATGTCGCAGATTGTTGATGACTGCCTGCTGACTAAGTTTAGTGGCTCTTTGCAAATCCTCAGAAGTGGGACTTATGCATTCTGTATCCCAAGTGATGGAAATACCAATGGGTAAGTGCATAGGTATTAAAAAATAGTACAGACCTAAACTTCAGAAAGGGATAAAAGTTTCAGTATTTTGTCCTTCATCTCTCTTATTGGCTACCACTAAGCACCCCCACCTTTCTAGATAACCTTATGGAGAATTTCAGCTCTCCCTAATGTCTATATAAAGGGAGCAAGCACCTAAACTAAGTAAGATTGGATAGGCCATTAGAGTTCATTGGAGGCACCCGAACTTCCCTGTTGACCATACCAGGATCATTGACCTGTGCACAAGTTGAAATTGAATTCTAGGGCAAGACTTCTAGATTTTTAAGTATTTCAGTTCCCAAATGTAGATTCCTCCAAGATGAAACTGAATCCAAGCCATGCAAACACTTGAAACTTAAATATATATATATATATATATATATATATGACCCCTAGACCTTATGTTATTTTATGCTGTAGTCTTTAAAAATAAATTAAGTTATATTTATCTTTCAAATTATATTTTAATTCAATATAAAATATGCGGGGACAATCTATTTCCAAAGATCCATGCCATACAATAGGAGCTACTTGCCTAAGCACAGAATTTGATCCCAAGATTGAAGCAAGTGATTGTGCACATAATTTGGGTTTTGTGCACATCTCCATGTTGTCTGAATTTAGCCTGGTTTCACTATTCTGTTCGCTTCACAGGGATATGAACCTCAAAAACAAACTGGGATTTTTAAATAATATTCTGACTTTTTAAAATCAAACTAAAAAGTCAATGGATTTTTAATATAATTAAATGCTACATGAAGGATCAAATTCTCTACTGGCTTATATCAGTTTAGTTCCATTGAAAATAATGGGTTCAATAGATGTAAATGGGGACTGAACATATCTTGTGTATGCTTAATATTAGTGACAAATTAGAAGAAAATTGATAATTTTATGGGGCCAGAATATGTTCTAAACCAGCATCCTTTTATTTTTATATTTATCTTTATACATGAATGTCCCTATTCAAGTTCCATTATCCTATGAGCATATTTGATCTGAAGGCACTGGAACATTTGGGGAATTCTTTTCTTTGTGTAATGTCTTGGAAGTTCTAATTCTAAAAACATGTCTGTTTAAAGATCAGGCTTCAATGTTGTTTTATAATGTAACAACTCATTAATATACTATGACCTGATGCCAATAGAAGGATTTGTATTGTCTTCAAAGGTCATTGGGTCAGTCCTATCAGATCTAAATCGTGTAATGACTATCTATTCCTTATTTTAGGACATATAAGCATGGAATGTAACCTCCTTAATGTTGTGTGAAAAATTGCACATGGATCCAGAATTATTTAAGTCCTTAAGAATTTTGCCAACAGTTTTAGTGATAGAAAAAATGTTTAAATTATTGGGGTGAAGCTGGTGAGTATATTAGGTGCTTTTTTGGCATTCATTTCTGTATTTATTTAAAGCAGATTTAAGAGAACCCAAAGTTTGCTATCATCTTATTATTTTGCAATCAATAAGCCAGCTTCCAAAGAATGCAGGGTAAGAAGTTTGATTTTCATTAATATATTCCTGTTTGACTCTGTAAGCTATAAATGTTATACAGTTTTAAATCTCTTCCTCTTTGTGAGTTTTAACTGAACTGAAGCAACACATTATAAATTCTATCTTTTCTTTGAGACTTCCTGAGTGATGGATGGTTCATATTGATATTAAATTCATTAAGTGCGTCCTTAGGGGAAACCTGACTTGAAAACTGGTTGCCTTTTAATCTCCCTCCTCTGCTCCCCCCCCCCCACGTTGTTTATTAAAATAAAATGTTTCTTGGCCTGTGGACAAAAAAGGAAGATAAAAGATACAAACTAATTGTATTTCCTATATTTAATAAATAATGTTACCCTAACATACAGAGAAGACCATTTCTTTTTAATGTAGGAAAAGGTCATATAGTCTCTTGTTTTCCTACTCTTTACATTTTTGACACCTATGTGAATTTGTTTCATTGTTTTGGACTGTTTACTTCATGCATTCTATAATATAAATTCCTTTGGCATTTTGCTGGGCATTTTCCCTTGTGGATTGAAGTTCTTTTTCCTTTTTAATTAGATTGACCTTTTGGTTCACTTGGCTGCCCTCAAAATGACTGAGAATGACTGTTCTCTTGGTAGGCAATTTGAAATAAGCACAGAAAGACTGAAAACAGTCATTTAAAATAAAAATATTTTTATACAGTGATCCCAGGAATATAATTGCATAATCATCATTTTCATACCCCCTAATACAAAGAAATACAAGGCACTACAAATTTTGGGATGATTTTATGATGACATGTTGCTTCTCATCTTCTTGAGTGAGTACTTTTATAGTGTACTTTGGACATTTTTACACGTGGCAGGGGTTTAGACCTTAGTGGCTTATTCTATGCCCACTAAATTGAAATGGTGAGTTTTAACTGAAATTCACTATTTCAATTTTTGTACCATGTTACAGCAAGGGGCCCTATCCTTTTCTGTTTGTTTCTTTGTTTTTTGTCAGAGCTGGAGCCTGGCCATGGCTGGGGGTGAGCTGCCAGCAGTCTGAGCAGCCCCTGAGTTGTGGGGGGCTCCAGTCCTTTCCTTTGCAGTGATGGTGCCCCCAGAGTTGCCCAGGGGGGCTGCTAGCTTGCCAGGTGCTGCCTCAGCTCAGGAGCAGGTCCTCTAACAGGGCCCACTAACAGCCCATCCAGGTGGCCCCAGGAGGCACTGCCATTGTGGAAGATAGGACCAGGGATTCCCACAGGTGAGGGGCTGCTTGGCCCACTGGCAGCTCAGCCCCCGACCATTGGAGAGTTGGACAGGTTCTATCAAAAAATAAAAAGGATCATGCCCCTCACTGCTTCTGTGTTCAGCAAGCTCCTGTGGCTGGAAGGATGCCTGAGGCCACTCAGGAATGAGCTGGTTTGCCCCTGGGGCAGCATAGAAAAGCAGTAGGAGGGTGGCTGGTTTTTTTAACAGCTAGAGAAAGTGATGGGGATGGTGCACAGGGCATAGGGTTGCCTAGGAGGGCTGCTAGCTGGTCAGGTGCTGCCCACGCTCAGAGATGCCTGATCCAATGCTTTCCCAAACCCACCCAGGAATCCAGTGCCCCATGCATCATCCCTACCATCTTTTTCCAGCCACCAGCCTACCCAGCTTGCTCCTGGAACAGTTCAGGGAGGCGGCAGGAGGGCAGCTGGGTTTCCTAGCGGCTAGAGAAGGCAGCATGGATGGTTCATGGGGTGCTGGAAACCTGGGCAGGCTCTGGGAAGTTTTAGATCAGGTGCCTCTAAGCTGGGGAAGCACCCAGCTGGTTAGCAGCCTTCCTGGGCTTCCAGCACCCTGTGCACAATCCCTGCCACCTTCTCTGGCTGCCAGCAAACCCAGCTGCCCTCCTGCTGCCTTCCCACACTGCCTCAGAGGCAAGCCAGCCCACTCCTAGGTGGCCCCAGGTTTTCTGCCAGCTGCAGAACCTGCTGAAGGCAGAAGCAGAGAGGGGCCCAATCTTTTTTTTTTCCCCCAGTGCAGACTGCCCGACTCTCCCAAGGCTGGGGGCGGCGAGCTGACAGCTGCATCATTGCAATTTGCAATGTTGCAAACTAAAATACTTTGGGATGTAGCTTAGTTTGCAACAATGAAAACCCCAGAACTGTTATATGTGTACACTGTGATGCCATTAAGCCACACAAAGTGACATTTTTGTCACATGTACATGGTAATGGCATCTTGTATACAAGAGCCCTTTGTGACTAATATTCAGAGTATATTTTAAGTATCCCATAATATCTTGCTTTTTCTAGCCTTCCAAGTTACAAAATGTAGACTTAAGTGGCTGTAAAGCTTCAGGGTCTTTTTCTACCATTCATTAAATAGCATTTCAGGCTAGGTACAGGCATTCAGAAAGCCCAAGGAGGAATCGATCTAAGTTAAGCAGTTTTCTGTAAATAGCATAATTTATATTGGTAGTGAACAGAACACATATTTGCCTTTTGGTGGAGGGAGGTGCAAATTTTACACTGGGTTTTGCCATTTTTAAACTGGTTTCTGTATGCCAAACTTCTGTTCTATTACAGGTATAGACTGGTTTTGTGTGCCAAAATTCTGTTATGGGTATAGACTAGTTTCTGATCACTTATACTGGTAAAAGTATGTACCAACTAGCCTCTGTGTTTTATTTTTATCAACATTACACATGAGAGACAGTAGTTAAATAACACTGTCCAAGCTAAAAGCTGCATTCAACAGACTTTTCATGAGGTCAAGAGTGACTGCAAATCCTTCAGTTAAAAAATGTAGAGAAAGATCATATTATCCAAATCTACATAATTGTTCTGAAAGTATAATAGCCTAGGCACAAAAACTACTCAACCACTTTTTACCATGATAATAATTATGAAAAAGGTACTTTCCCAGCAAAAAATAATTACACACCTTAAGCTCCTGAGTGAACAGGATTTTATAAGGTTAATTTTACCCTGATGAAATTTTGAAATGCCTCTTAATATTTTTATACTCTTTGTTTTCTTCTGTTACTTTTATACTTTTAGACTTGAATTGAGTTGCTTCTTATTTGTATCAACATCAATATGAAAGAAACAAGGCCCAATGATTTCACATTGTATTGTAACTCCTTAAAGTAGTTTAGCAGTGTAGACCAGTACTTGTATGTGATTAAATTTAATTGGCGTTATCATTACTGTCATGAGCACCACAAATTGCTTTGAATGTTAGCTCATATTGTCATTTACCTAGTAAATAGTGGATGTGTCTACAAGACACTTTACTGCACAGTAGATTAGTCTACCACATAACCATGCACAGCAGCTACTGCACAGTAAATTAATCTACTGCACAGTTAGCTAGTACCTGTTACAGGTACTAAATTAGCTGTGCAGTACTTACTGTGCAGTAAGGCTTGTGTAGATGCTGATCAGGACTTGGTACTATGGCACTCCCAGCTCCCCACCGGAGCAGGGAGCTGAGCAGTACCAGGACTGGGGACCTTTTGCTTTTCCACTCAGCTAGGGGTTTGGCAGGAGCTGTCTCACTGGTGGGGCAGCTGGCAGCAAGCCAGTAGCAGGACAGCTCCCAGCTAACCCTTGGATTCCTCACCCAGATGAAGGCTCACTTCAGGCTGCCCCAACAGCCAAACAGGGAAGAGGACTGGGAAACACATGCAAAGGAAGGGACACGTCATGGGGCTAGGAAACAGCTGTCCCACCAGGCCTGACCCCAGTGCCCCCTGCCAACCTGGGGCTGCTACCAGGGGGATCCTAAAGCTCCCCCTGGATGCCATAGTGAGGCAGAGCAAGGCACAAGTAGCCCTGCTCTGAATTGCTCCCGTTGGGAGCAAATTTGCTCCTGATGGGTACATACATGTGTAGATATGTTCCCAGGGAAAGCGCAGTATTTTACTGCACAACAAACTTACAGCACATTAATGTCATGTGTAGACACACCCAGTGAGTATATTAAAACATGTTCTACCATCCCTAATGCTCCTGTGAAGTAAATGTCATGCATGTGTGCTATACAAAAGGTCAAGCTCCAAGCAGTATTTCATTTTCTGCTGTACCAGAGGACTCAGGAATGCACGTCCAGAATTCTACCTTTCAAACATCAGGATGTATTTTCAGGACTTCAGGATGTAACACGGGTCACTCAATACAGTTAAATAAAGATCTATTTCCTGCCTGTCCGCTAGCACCTCAAATTAGGACCCCTTTCCACCCACATGACCTAACATGATTACTACTCAAAACCAATGTTAATAATTTAAAAAACTGTTTTCTAGTAGTGAATTGAAGGAGGCAACCAAAATTTGACAACTGTGAAAGAGCAAGAAGGAAAATGGTACATTGCTTATATAAACAGCAAAATAAATACCAATATTTCAAATGGATGAAACAGAGAGGAAGCTAGAAATATGAGCTGCATGCAAATGTTGGCCTCTATTCAGCAAAGTACTTGAGCGTGTGGCCTTGATACAGTAAAGGATTAATGACCATGTTAAGGTTTGTCCTTATTAAGGCCAGCACTTAGCACTTAATTGCAAGCTTAAGCAATGTCTTGCATAAAGATGAAACTGTTTAGAAGCTTAAGTGATTTGTCGTATCAGGATCTAAGTAAGCTTTTGGGGGAAGTGAAATTAGATTTTTAATATGACTGGTTCTAAATCATTCTAATAGGTAAAAGTACCATATCCCTCACTGATTTGGTTTTTAAATATGGAATGTTGAACTCCAGGAAGGAAACATACAGTATATCATATATTTAGGAGTTTCTGTAATGAGGACTTAAAATGGCAAACAACACCAACTTTAGAATAATGGCCTGATCCCCAGGGCTTCATTTAACATCTTCTTGATTTATCTCTGCCTGAAAATTCACACTTCAGATTATGTAAAAAATATAATTATTTTTCTTCAGTCAAGTTGTCATAACAGATACATAGAATTCTTCAGACTATATGAGGTCCATATGGCAAAAACCAGTGTCAGGGGATTCATTCATTCATTCATTCATCCTCTACTGGAGGAAATAGTAAAGGTATTCCACCTCTTTAGAGCCTAATCTCCTGATCTTCTCACTGTTATATATTATTAATTCCTGATTCTTTAATCTTTTCAAAGCCCTAAAACGTGGGCCTTATTAAGTTAGGCCATATTCTTATTACTATTTTGTGAGATAGGATAGCTGTTTTCTAGTCTACCTTCTGCTTATGGAGGTTTCTGGCTCTATTTCCTTGCCAGGATACTGCCAAAGAATCTCTTTGACATATTCCCCCCAGCTTCCCTGACAGCCATAAAATGTTCCAAGGTTTCAGGCTTGTATCTTGGAAGTTGCAAATTAGTTACTTAACAGAGGTAGGGAAGTAGCTGCTCTGTGTCTTAACTTTTCTGTAGATATTACATATAGAGCTATGACACTTCCCAAGAAGTAAAACAAGCAAACAAAAAAATATAGTTCACAATGTTCTGGTCTGGGAGGCTCTGACAAAAGGATTTTTCTTTTCTTTTTGTTTTCTTTTTAAGGTACAGCTCAGTGATATTGTTGGCATGGCCTACTCAGTCTCTAGTTCTTTTACTTGGGGCATTGACTTTACCCCTCTGTAACAGCCAGAACCAGAGGGATTAATAAGCAATAAAACGTGCTTCTTGGAGGCATTTGGTATTTTGCCTAAACAGGTAATATTATTTAATATAAAGCTTGTAAGTTTGTAAACTGCAACTGTAACTTGTCTGTCGTAAGTTTAACCAATATGATAAAATTAACTGTTCATTGAACTGACTGGGCCCCATAGGCAAAGCTGTAGGTGTAAGATTAGGAGACCTAACCTTTTTTGCTTAGGGTTCAGCCTTGATGATAAAACTGGATCTAACTGCCTTGCACACCCAATACATTCTAAGAAAACATATCCCAAGAAAGCCTAATGAAGCCAAAAGGGGTTGGAACTTAGGCGGAGCAATGTCAATTTCAAACCTAAAGGTGCTGCATCATAATTTGCTTCTTGGATAAACCCAAGTCTGGGTAGTAACCTTTTATGATAATTTTAACACCTTTCAATCCCATACGGTAACAGCTATAGGGCAACATTATGAGTGGCTCTGAGGCCAACAGATTAACATAAGACTAGATATAAAAAGCACGTGCATCAGGTAACCAGCAGGAAGGAGGGAACAGAATGGTCATTTCTGTTCCATGCCTGGACCCCAGACTCCTGGTGTGAGTGAGAATCTGATCCTGATCAAGGGACCTTCCCTGGTAATCCTCTGACAGCATCGATCAGGGATGCCCGACTTCGCTGGAATCACTTGACAAGTACCCGGCATTGAGGGACTATCGATAAGTTGCCAACCCATGCCTGTCTCGCTGTTGTTTTGAACAGCCCAGTGGCTAATATCCTACAGTGCCCAGTTGGCCTGCGACAGAATTGATCTATCTGTTGTTATTATTTACTATTAGCTCTTTAATACTGCATTATCTGCTTATTGCATTTATTTTTCTGTTAACTGGTGTGTGTGTGTAAGCTATAATAACTTTGGCTTTATTTCACTCCCAACTTTGCCTCCTCGATCCGAAACTGAATCAAACAGCCCAGTTGGCCTGTGATAAAATCAATACAGTCACAGTGCCCAGCTGGCCTGTGACACCCTTCTTTTTTGAAGTACCCACAAAATCTGACTGTAAGCCCTCAGATCCCTTCCCCAGACACATGTCTTTCCCCCAACAGCATACAAACCAAAGGTCTGTCTATTACCACAATCTACTTTTGTGGTCTCCAGCTGCCTTTGCTTACATTACAATCTTGTCTAATATCTGTTGATACTGATGAAAAGCTGCTCTTTGCACTTCACATTGATAAGAGTTTATTGTGACCTGCAGCTTATTCTACTGATGCTTGGCCCAAAGCATTTTTGGTATCAGAATTTTCATTTATTACTGCAGTACCCTCAGCCATGGCTTATTACTGGGCCAGAAGTTACATAATTTCATCCATGTTAAGAATACCATCTGAATTTCTAGCAGGTCTGTGCTACCATCAGTGTTCTTTTTATAGTAGCACCTCTGAGAGAGTTTGCTCCTTCCTACCAAATGGGATATTTCTACCTCATCCCTTGAGGACCACAGGACCTCTAGTCCTTTGGCCTATCATCTCCTGACTCCCAGTTCTATAATTTTTCAAAAAGCCTGACAACATGAGACCTAAAAAGTCTGACTTTCTCCTGCCTTATGGGAAAGGATACAAAGGATACCTCTAGTTATTTCCAAATCAGTTTACCCAGCTCCTAAGGCAGATCTCTGGGTTTATTTCCTAGGCAGATTCTTGTCAGACTGCTGCTCAGTAAAAGGCTTCTTCAATAGAAATCTTAACCTATCTAGCAATCACCCCACCCCAGTAAAGTTTTGACTTTTTTCCAGCTATTGGTAGTCCGTTACTTGTCTGTAGCTACAGAAATAGCAGATCTGTCCATTAACCCCATTTTGGCTATAATAGCCAAGGGTTTATGTATCCCAGAATAGCTTCCAAAAAAATTTTAAGTCCTATTTGTTTTAGTCACCTCATTAGAGGTGATGTATGCTTTGCATGCTATTACTAGGTGAAATGTGACATAACTAGGATAGAGCAACCAAAACAGCTACCCTGGGCACCAACTTGGGGTGGGGGAGGTAAAAATGAAAAGCTGCCATTTCAGCTACATGATTGTGCCAGTGGCTTGACAGCAGCTACAAATCACTGCTGCACCCATGTGTCATGACTACTTCAAGCACCCAGATGTATTGATACACCTCTAAATAGAAAATATACCTAGAAAAATATGACTTGGCCTATTCCACAATTCAGCTAACTGTTTTTACCAACCTGAGTTAGTGATTTTGAGATGAAAGAAGTGAGACTATTATCAATGATTCCTCAAATGCTTTTTTGGGTAGACCAGAGAGCTTCACGGTTATTAAAGGAAATTTTGTGATGACCTAGGTCTTTCAGTGCAGCAGAAAGAGCAAAGGACTGAAGAACTTGTTAGCCAATCTTTTCTTTAAGGATCTGGTACAGATCTTTGTGTAAATAATAGATTCAGCCATTTCTAATTAATATATTAATTAAGTAGTTCAAACTAATAGCTACAGTTTTCCTCAAGTAATTGTGTGAACTATTAAATATCACCCTGATATTGTGTTCACACAAAGGTTGGAATAATATTGGATAATAGAACTAGAAATTATTTTGCCATATGGAAATCCTTTCCATTCAAATGTGTTTTGAAAAAGAGACCATCTGTGTTTTTATTTTTTAAAATAGAAACTTTAAAGGATATAATGCAAATACAGTAGGAAATGTTTAACTATATACCATATCATGGAACTATGCCTATTTACACCAACTAAGGAGCTGGTCCTGTATTTTAAATATTTCCCTACCAAAAACCGATACATATAGTGAATATGATGGGTGAAATTCTGCTTCTACTTCTACAGTATTCAGTTTCCATTATAGTGTGCAATGTAGCAGAAGTCAAAAGTAATGTATATGGTGTCATGAAATCAAGGGTTATTACTATTACATGTGGAGCTGACTGTTTTCTGCTTCATTGGTGCAGTGAATTAATTGAAATTAAGTGTCTCTCAACATAAATTTTGCAATGTCTTTGCTTCATTTTTTCTAATAATACTTGAATGAACCAAGAATTCGTTAGGTACCAACCGAATCATTCTAAACTGCTTAAAGCATTGAAATAGGTTTTGTGCATCTTACATTAATTTCTACAGGTCAAAATAACTTACAGGTATGTAGATTTAAATCTGAATCAGATTCCATATCACCACTTCCTTTTAGTTGTAAAGTTCTGATTCCAGACATGTTGATACAATGGTCCTCATCAGTTTGGTTTTCTAATAGAAGTCAATGCAAATAAGCTCCTAAATTTGAACAGCACTGAACTGTGGGAAAATCTGAGCTGAAACCTGCATGTTGTAGCTTATGTCTCATTTTCTTTTTAAGTATGAAACCTGTTAAGCAACATACGGAAACAGGAAGATCTTTCTATTGCCTGAGTAAGTACAGGGTCAAAAATTCAAACAGAATGAAGGTATCAGTGTAATAAGCCTCAAACTGATATACCAGGTAGTTTCAGAAGTCTTTGGTTTATCAAATATCCATTCCTTCTTTAAATATCCATACTATTTTGAGCTCTAAGGGCATGTGTAGATGAAAAGGGGGTTTACTTCACCCTAAATTGAGCCAGTGGGTTTTTAAAAACACTGCTTCAATTTAGGGCAAAGTAAACCCCTGTGTCATGTACACCCATGTCTTACCTGCTTCTCCGGTGGTGGGGATGGGAGGGTGAGCTGTCGGCGGGCAGAGTGATCCCTGGGTTGCAGGGGGAGAGGGGAGCTGGTGCTTCCCTCCATGGCAGGGGTGGTCCCCCACCAGGTGGTACCTGCCTGCAGGCATTCGGCTTGGGCAGTGCTGGGGGGCACCTAGGGGAAAGGACTGGGTCCCCATGCAGCTCATGCAAGCAAGCAGTCTCCAGAAGGGGTGGGGGGGAGATCAGGTGTCCCACTTGTTTTCTTTTCTTCAGTGAAGCCTGCCTTCCTGGGCTGCTGCCAGGCTGTCTGCAGTGGCTGCCTGCAGAGTCCCTGAGCTGCACAGAGTCCGGTGCTTCATCCTACAGTCGTAAGGCAGCAAACTAAAACTCCTCAGAGGTGTTTTAGTTTCCTGAATCCCAAAGTCATTTAAGGTGCATTACACTTCCGAATGTGCTACAGTGGCTGGAATTAAGATGTAATATGCTGCCAATGCTTGCAAACACCAATGTCTTTAAAGCAGAATAAAAGCTTTTAACCTGCTTTGCAATGTCATGCACACATGCCCCTTGTTTTGTCTACATGGTCCTTAATAGGTTTAACAAAAAGTACACCACACACTAGAAGAGATTTTGATTTTATGACTAGAGAATTATCATCAGTACACTTCTTATACCTCCTTAAGGAAATGGAATTGTGGGAGATGTGAAATCATACCATGCCATTTATAGCTACCCATTTAGGTTTCATAAGTGTTTTGGATGTCATTTTTCAATTGTTCAAAGTTTGTATTTTCCACTGAGCATTTTGTCCTTTTACTACCAGTTTTCTTTACCTAGTACCTGACTAGGATTTTCAGTTCCATATTTCTTTTCTCTGGAAAGAGATTACTATTGTAGCCCAGGGGTGTGCCCTGTCTGACAGTGGAAGTGATGGTGGTCAGGCGACAGTGTTGAGAGAGGGGCTTGCCACCTGGGAGCAGTTCCCTCTCCTCTCTACAGAGCCAGGCCAAGACCGAGTGCTTAACTATATAGAAATTTATTGCTACAATAAATACATATGAATAAAAAACATTAAATATTTACAGTAAAATTAGTATGTGACACCTTATACAATAACCTGCATTCAACATATTGTACCACTTCAAGGGACTGTAAAAACATAAACTGGGTGATTCACAGCATATGCAATAAATAACCCCCCTGCACAGAATAAGCATTAACACTTTGGAACAGGTGAGTCAAGGCATCAATACAGTAAACATATATGAGCATCAACTTAGATAACCCAGGTAAGTTGAGGTAGCAATAACATAGACATACATAGGCAACAATACAGGTATGTTCCAATAATAGGCAATAAACACATACAGGCAATAAAGACAGATAAACCCATATAAACTTCCTTAAGGAGTACCTATAACTATTTTAACCTCTACTGCATGGAACAACAACAATCACAAAATAAGGGGGTAAGCACAAAATAAGCACCTCACAGAGTGTTCCCTGGAGCCTCTCCTCTTTAGGACCCCAAGATGTGGACATGCCCCCTCCCACAATGGAGGAGGGTGGAGGCTGCAGACCCTCCTCTCCCAAGCCCACCTCCCCTGTGGGACCCGCTTCCCTAGCAACTCCTGCTTCCACTCTGAAGCAGCCAAGGTTCATCCCCTGGTGGCCAGTCCTGCAAGGGCCTCACTCCAGCAGCACCTCTGGCTCCTGTTGATGGCCTGGGGCCCTGCACTGGGCACCCCAGGTATGGGTGTTGAGCCCTTACAGGCTCTGGTTCCCTGGCCTCACTCTGGGGGGCCCTTCCCTTTTCCAGGCCCTGCTCTGGGCACCAGGGTTCTTTTAGTTTAACGTGGCTCCCAGGGCCAGCTCTCTATGTGCCGACCTGTTCACTGTGTGGGGCCTGAGCAGCCTCGAGCTGCTCCCAAGGCTGGCTCTCTCTCTCTCTGATGGATGCACTGTCTACCCAGCCACTTGCCAGGTTTGCATGCTTAAGTTGCCTCAAGTGGCTCCTAGAGCCTGAACACCGTTTGCCGATCCATGCACCATTGAGGCTCAGGTGAGGTCCCAAGGATGGTCATCTCTGCAGCTCCTCTCTCCTCACCATCTCTCATTGTGTTGATCCCTTCCAGCATGCCAAGCACGCTCTCCTTTTATATGCATCAGGGGCTCCACCCCCAAAGTTCTCTGGACCTGGTAGGGTGCAGTCCCGAGCCTGGTCCAGACTGCTCCTTGCCCCTGCCATTCGGGGAAAGGGTATGGCCTTGCTTACCCTGGATTGCTTCTGATTGGTGGATGGGCTCCACCAATTGGAATTCCAGAATCTCAAGCCCAAGACTCATCCGAAGCTCAAAAGGTAAGTCTGCTACACTATAAATAAAAAGCAGTATATGGGAATTATTATCAGATCCCTTAATGTCAATCTCAGGAAAGAAATTACTTGAATGCACATTGCAAGGAAGGAAATGTGAGGCCTTCTGGATGCAAATTTATAAAACAGGGAATGAGTGATACCATAGTGTACCACTGAAGGGGGTGGGGGGCTTGCAGTTTATTATTATTATTAGTTACCTCTGTAGCCTCCCTCTGAAAGTCAGGAGTCTAGGAAACCTCTGAGAATGGCAAAAGACTCATCAAAGGAGAGGTAAATCACCCCACCCCACAGCAGAAACACTGGTTTAACCTAGGAATGATTCCTCATTCACAAAAAGCATTCCGGCCTTACTTGTATCTTTGTGGCCAAAGAAAGTGGTTTCAGGAATGAAGAAAATGTTTTTCCAGTGTAATACCTACTTTGGTTTAGTTTAGCTTTGGAAATGTTCTTTGTTAATTTTGCAAAATATTGCATTAATCTTAAAGACAGTTAATTCTTTCAATAATATGGTACACAAATAAATTGTGAGAGTGTAATTGTTGCCTGCTCACTATTATGCCCTACTGAAAACTTTGCTTCTACTCTGTAATAATCTCTGCCACAAAGCTTAGGAAGATTGGAAACAGTAAGACTGGATTCTTGGCTGTATACTCAAATTTCTTTCCTGCAGTTTTTATGTTGTTATATAATAAGCTGTTTATATTTATATGAAAACATAATGCAGTATCATAAATGTTATGTTCACAGCTTTCAAATTGGTGATGAAAGGATTTGGGATGTAGTTGTTCATATGAATTATAGCACACAGTGTAATTGTTTTCCTTCATATCCCAAGAATTAAAATGTTGCCATTCTTAGTAAGAGGTTGTGATGGATCCTGTTATGCAAGTACAATGAAGAGTTTTGGGAAATCTATTTGGTTAAATAGTGTCATAACAGGTATGTCCAAATCCTATTTGGAAATGTTAGCAGTGTCTATAGGCTTGGGGAATGGTCCCTGACAAAACTAGAGTTTACGAGCATTGAAAATCTCATCTATCCCTTTAGCAATCTCATTAAAATCAAAGGGTCCCACAGGTTTTTACAATTAGAGTGGATAGACTGAAAATACAAAATACAGAACTGCAGCTGAAAATGTCCTTGCATATTATCCATCCATGCTATGTCTTTGTAGCCATATACAAAAACAGTTTTGGGGGTGAGAATAAAGAGGTTTTGCAATTTTTCCAGAATTGTATTAACAACAAACACATAATAGTGTCAGTAATATTAATAATACATAAAATTGATCTCTGATTCATTTCATTAGGAAAATAAAATACAATTTCAGTCTAATACTCTCTTGTTAAAAAGCTGTTTGAGGCATCATAAAGCAGTGGAACAGAAGAAAGGTGGTGAGGCTAAGACTCATAACCAAAATGTTTCCCTTAATATTCTCTTTGAATGAATGTTGCTTGCTAATTGCTATATAAAATCATATACCATATTTACTTTCATAACACATACACTTTCCACCAAAAAAATCAGCCTTCCAAAATTGAGGCCTATGCCTTAAGTCGGGAAGTTGATTTTTCTGCCCAAAATAAAGGAACAGAGACACTGTAAAATGGCTGCTGCTTCTTTTCATTCTCTTCCCTCCAGCTGCCACATCAAAGAAGGGAGAGAGATCTAGAGAGGACGCAATGAGGTAATCCTGCCTCTCCTTTGATTCTTACTCCACCCAAATTTTTAAACCACCCAATTTTAAATCTTTGCCTGGAAGAAGCTGTGATATAATTCTGAGGTTATCAGTTGATTTAATGCTTTATTATAATCTACTTGATTTCTGCTAATCTCTCTTCACTTTATAGGTATTAATGACCCTCTCTTCTAGTTAATGGTTTTGATATTCCATTAATCATGTTAGCCTTCCTGATAGCTACTTCTGGACTTGCTTCTCCTATTTCACAGTCCTGAAGACTATTTTTCATTCTTTTCAAAATTCTAGATCCATCCAAGGAATTGAATCTACATCAGCAGCTACAGTTTCAGCTTTGGGACGTGAAGCCAAGATGGTGACCATTCAGCTATGTAAGTGTTAAAACCGTAGCTTTTGCCTGAGGAGGAAAGGGAAGGTGCGTGAGCTGAAGATTAGGCTCTTTGCAGCCATCGCTTTGGGAAAAAAATATTTTATTCATTCTGCCATCCCCAAAACAATGTATGTGTCTTATTTGGGCATATGTGATATACCAGAAAACATGCTGTTTTTTTTTAAATTGAAACAGCTAAAAAGACTGTTAAGTATCATAAAATAAAAATTATTCTGGCACACATCCAGGAGGGGCCAGCAGGGGACTCCATGCTTAGGGGCAACCAACACGGGTTCATCAATGGCAGGTCCTGTCAGACCAACCTGGTGGCCTTTTACGATCAGATCACCAGATCATTAGATGCAGGGGTAGCAGTGGACATAGTCTTCCTGGACTTCTGGAAGGCTTTTGACACTGTCTCTCACCCC
>NW_017729025.1:69182308-69185405 GCF_001723915.1 Gavialis gangeticus
CTGGAACCAACTTCCAAGAGAAGTGGTGCAGGCTCCCACCCTGGGGGTTTTTAAGAGGAGGTTAGATGAACACCTTGCTGGGGTCATTTGACCCCAGTACTCTTTCCTGCCATGGCAGGGGGTCGGACTAGATGATCTTCTCAGGTCCCTTCCGACCCTGGAAACTATGAAACTACTCTGAACTTTAGCTTTGATAGAGCCAATATTGCCCTGAGATTTCTGTGACATATTTTGCAAATACAACTGGCCTAAATCTCCATTCTATTACCCCATTATAGTCATGTAAATTTCATTGTTTGAATGTTACAACACAAACTTTAAACTAATATAGAAGCGGGGTAAATCAGGTTCATTTCACTTCCCAAATAAATCGCTTGTACACATGATGGGGATTTAATCCCCTCAGGTTGCATTCTGTGACTCCTAAATTGAAATGGTGGGGTTTTAATTGAAACCCCACCATTTCAAATTTTTTGTCACATTGCAATGAGGGGCCTGATCCTTTTTCTCTGAGGTCAGGAAAGAGTTGGATCAAGCTGGGTACTGCCTCAGAACTGGGGCAGCACCTGGCCTTCTAGCAGCTCATCTGGATGGCCCTAAGTACCACAGTCATGGAGGGAAGGATTGGGGCCCCTGAAGCTCAGAGACTGCCAAGCCCACTGGCAGCTCACCCCCTGGCTACAGAACAGGTCTCCAGGCTCCACTGAAAAAAAGAAAAAAGGTTCGGGCTCCTCCCTCACCACTTCTGCCTTCAGCAGGTGCCTGCTGAAGGCAGAAGTGGTGAGGGGTTCAATCCTTTTTTTCTGTGGAGCCTGCCCCTCTCTCCAATGGCCAGAGGGTAAGCTGGTAGCCACAACACATCATTGCAAACTAAACTACATCTGAATGTAGTTTAGTTTGCAAAGATGCAAAGTCATTTAAAACCCCCAAAATTCTTGAACATGTACATTGTGACGCTATTAAGCCACACCAAGTAATGTTTTTGTCATGTGTACATATTAATGGCACCACATGTACAAGCACCCATAGTGATGGACTAAACATCTGTTTCCAGGTAAGTGCTTTGCTGAAGACTGTAAGAATTCCAGTGACCTTTGAACTGATATAATGTCTATACAAGATGCAAAGTTGGGAGAATTTTCTTTTAAAATGCCCTTAATTTTTTTATGTAAATTTGGATTCTTCAGTCACTTTTCATAGTTTCATAGTTTCTAGGGTCGGAAGGGACCTGAGCAGATCATCTAGTCCGACCCCCTGCCATGGCAGGAAGAGCACTGGGGTCAAACGACCCCAGTAAGGTGGTCATCCAACCTCCTCTTAAAAAACCCCAGGGTGGGAGCCTGCACCACCTCACTTGGAAGCTGGTTCCAGACTCTAGCCGCCCTGAGTGTGAAGTAGCGCCTCCTGATGTCCAACTTAAACCTTCCCTCCGCCAGCTTGTGACCATTGTTCCTGGTCACTCCTTGCGGCGCTCGGGGGAACAGGGACTCCCCCAGCGCCTGCTGATCCCCCCTAACCAGTTTATAACAGGCCACAAGATCCCCCCTCAGCCTTCTCTTTTGAAGGCTGAACAGGTTCAGGTCCCGCAACCTTTCCTCATAGGACCTACCCTGCTGTCCCTTGATCATACGAGTGGCCCTCCTCTGGACCCTCTCGATGCTGTCCACATCCCTCTTAAAGTGCGGCGCCCAGAACTGGACGCAGTACTCCAGCTGCGGCCTGACCAGTGCCGCATAGAGGGGGAGGATCACCTCCTTGGACCTGCTCGAGATGCATCTGTGGATGCACGACAAGGTGCAGTTGGCCTTCCTAGCCGCCTCCCCACATTGCCGACTCATGTTCATCTTGGAGTCAATAATGACTCCCAGATCCTTTTCCACCTCCGTGCTGACAAGAGGGGAGTTCCCCAGCCTGTATGTATGGTGCCGATTGTTCCTCCCCAGGTGCATCACCTTACACTTGTCTGTGTTAAACCCCATCCTGTTCTCCTCCGCCCATCCTTGTAACCTATCTAGGTCCAACTGTAGCCTGTTGCTCCCCTCTATTGTGCCCACATCCCCCCACATCTTAGTGTCATCAGCAAACTTGAACAGGGTGCTTTGCACCCCCTCGTCCAAATCACTGATGAAGATATTGAACAGTGCAGGCCCAAGGACCGAGCCCTGTGGGACCCCACTTCCCACGTCCTTCCAGGTCGAGAAGGACCCATCCACTACCACCCTCTGGGTGCGACTCTCTAACCAGTTGGCGACCCATTGGACTGTATGGGTGTCTACGCCACAGTCCCCCAGCTTCCTAATGAGAATGGGGTGAGAGACAGTATCAAAAGCCTTCCTGAAGTCTAGGAAAACTATATCCACTGCCACCCCTGCATCCAATGATTTAGTGACCTGGTCGTAAAAGGCCACCAGGTTGGTCTGACAGGACCTGCTGCTGATGAACCCGTGCTGGTTGCCCCTGAGCATGCAGTTCCCTGCTGGCCCCTCCTGGATGTGTGCCAGAATAATTTTCTCGAACAGCTTGCCCAGGATCAAGGTAAGGCTGACTGGCCTGTAGTTCCCCAGGTCCTCTTTCCTTCCCTTTTTGGCTACCCATACTTCCATTCTGGCAATCATGCTATATCAGGGATGAGCAAAATATGGCCTATGGTCTGAATCCAGCTCACCAGGCACTTTCACCTGGCCTGCAGGCACCCCCCAACAAATTGTGCCCTGCCCAGTCCTTCCTCTCATGAGAGTGGGAGCAAGTTGCCAACATATACACCCCTGCCCAAATATGCCCGATTGTACTTCACTCCCACCCTCATGGACAGAAGGGTCTAGACCAGCCAGCAGCAGCTTCT
The DNA here is from genome assembly GCF_001723915.1 of Gavialis gangeticus. Taxonomy (NCBI): domain Eukaryota; kingdom Metazoa; phylum Chordata; order Crocodylia; family Gavialidae; genus Gavialis; species Gavialis gangeticus. Next base: position 69,185,151 of record NW_017729025.1, read on the forward strand.
GGGTGGGGCTGCAGCTGCAGCAGCCACCCCAAGGAGACCTGCTTGGCTTCCCTGGAATTCCACTCACTCTGGGCAGTGGGTAGGGAAGCAGCAGGGGTGGGGGCGGGGACAAGGAAGCGGCAACTGAGTGGGGGCAGGGAGCATGGGGTGGGGGCAGCAGCGTGGAACCCATGCCAAGGGTGGGCAGAGTGTAAGTGTAAGGGAGGGTGGGGGGCAAGTGTAAGGGAGGGTGGGGGGGGGCAGACACTCCCACAT